>NC_137948.1:45436344-45512702 GCF_963969265.1 Rhamphochromis sp. 'chilingali'
AAATGCATTCGTCATCACAGAGCATGCCGTGAGGAACACCTTCAGGAGGGTGAACACCAGGAAGGCAGCAGGACCAGATGCAATCCCTGGCCGGGTCCTTAGAGCCTGCGCTGATCAACTAGCACCAGTGTTCACGGAGATCTTCAACCTCTCCCTGGCCCAAGCTGTGGTTCCCACGTGCTTCAAACGGTCCATTATTGTCCCTGTTCCAAAGAAACAACAGCCCGCTTGCCACAATGACTACCGTCCAGTAGCACTGACTTCAATTGTGATGAAGTGTTTTGAAAGACTGATGAGAGATCACATCACTTCTTCACTTCCTCCCACCATCGACTCACTTCAGTTTGCTTACCGGACTAATCGTTCCACAGACGATGCCATATCTCACCTGCTCCACACATCCCTGAGTCACCTGGACACTGGCAGAGGGAATTATGTTAGGATGCTGTTCGTGGACTACAGTTCAGCATTCAACACAATAATTCCCTCTAAGCTTTTCACCAAGTTGACGGATCTAGGACTCAGCTCATCACTGTGTCAGTGGATCCTCAACTTCCTCACAGACAGACCCCAATCAGTGAGGGTAGGAAAACAAGTCTCCCCCTCCATCTCACTCAGCACTGGAGTGCCTCAGGGCTGTGTTTTAAGCCCCCTGCTGTACTCACTGTACACTTATGACTGTGTAGCCACATCCGACACCACCTCCATTGTCAAGTTTGCTGACGACACTGCTGTTGTGGGCCTGATCTCCGACAACATCGAGACGGCCTACCTGGAGGAGATTAGGAACCTGGAGACCTGGTGCCAGGAGAATAACCTCCTCCTAAACATCAGCAAGACTAAGGAGCTGATCGTGGACTTCACTACAAAGCAGGCGAGGAATTATGAGCCCCTGGTCATCAGTAACACACCAGTGGAGAGAGTGGACAGTTTCCAATACCTGGGTGTCCACATCACTCAGGACCTGTCATGGTCCTGTCACATCAACACCCTGGTTAAGAAAGCCCGTCAGCATATCTTCTTCCTCAGAAGACTTAGAGACTTCCATCTGCCACTGAAGGTGCTCAAGAACTTCTACTCCTGCACCATCGAGAGCGTCCTGATGGCAAACATCTGCACCTGGTTTGGGAACAGCACCAAGCAGGACAGACGAGATCTGCAAAGGGTGGTGCGCTCGGCAGAACGCATCATTCAATCAGAGCTCCCTGACCTGCTGTCCATCTACACCAAGCGGTGCAAGTCCAAAGCTAGGAAGATTATGATGGACCTCTCCCATCCCAACAATGGACTCTTCTCACTGTTGAGGTCTGGGAAGCGCTTCCGCTCCCTTAAGGCCAAAACAGAGAGAATGAAGAGGAGCTTCTTCCCCCAGGCTATTCGGGGCCTGAACCAGGTGTAGGACTGGACTCTCCCAAACACGTCACTATAAGACTGGACTCTCACACACGTCACCACACGCACCACCACACATTTCCTATAATCCTATAATTCCTATAATTTATAATCCTTATCTTTATAATCTCTTCTGCTATTTGCACATTCTTTACTGTAATTTCCTAAGTTAATTTGTAAATTTTTGTAGTAAATTGTAAATATTGTAAAACTTTTCTTCTGTCATTTAATGGTCGGGCATTGTACAGCTACAAGCATTTCACCCCCATGTCATACTGTGTATGGTTGTGTGTGTGTGTGACAAATAAAATTTGAATTTGAATTTGAAATCATTTCCTGATAACATTTACATTTACAATAATTGATTACACTGCAGTGGGGAGTAGACTTCATCACAGTAGATGTCTTTCTGAAAGCGCTAAGAATATAATCCACCCACTGTTATCATCTTCAATGCCCTGTACCAACATAGAGCAGAGCAGCTATCTGAACAATATTGGATTGCATTTATATAGCACTTTTGAAGACCCTCAAAGCGCTTTACAATTCCTCTATTTATTCACTCTCACATTCACACACTGGTGGAGGCAGCTACAGTTGTAGCCACAGCTGCCCAGGGGCAGACTGACAGAAGCGAGGCTGCCATATCACGCCATCAGCCCCTCTGGCCATTACCAGCAGGCGGTAGGTGAAGTGTCTTGCCCAAGGACACAACGACCAAGACTGTCCAAGCCGGGGCTCGAACCAGCAACCTTCAGATTGCAAGACGAACTGCCAACTCTTGAGCCACGATCGCCCTCCAACAGAGGTCGATCATCTTGTTAATAATTTTACCTCCTCACTACGTACGACTCTGGATACTGTAGCTCCGGTGAAAACTAAGTCCTCAAATCAGAAGTACCTGACTCCGTGGTATAATTCTCCATCACGTAGCCTAAAGCAGATGACTCGTACGCTGGAGAGGAAATGGCATGTTACAAATTTAGAAGATGATCAGTTAGGCTGGAGAAATAGTTTGTTGCTTTATAGGAAAGCCCTCCAGAACATCTTACTATTCATCACTGATTGAAGAAAATAAGAACAACCCCAGGTTTCTCTTCAGCTCTGTAGCCAGGCTGACAAACAGTCAGAGCTCTGTTGAGCCAACCATCCCTTTAACATTAACTAGTAATGACTTCATGAACTTCTTCACAAATAACATTTTTATCATTAGAGAAAAAATTACCAATAATCATCCCACAGATGTAATATTATCTACAGTTACTCTTAGTACCATTGATGTTAAGTTAGACTCTTTTTCTCTAATTGATCTTTCTGAGTTAACTTCAATAATTACTTCCTCCAAACCATCAACGTGTCTTTTAGACCCCGTTCCTACAAAACTGCTCAAAGAAGTCCTGCCATTAATTAATTCTTCGATCTTAAATATGATCAACCTATCTCTAATAATCAGCTATGTACCACAGGCCTTCAAGCTGGCTGTAGTTAAACCTTTACTCAAAAAGCATCTCTAGACCCAGCAGTCTTAGCTAATTATAGGCCAATCTCCAACCTTCCTTTCATATCGAACATCCTTGAAAGAGTAGTTGTCAAACAGCTAACAGATCATCTGCAGAGGAATGGTTTATTTGAAGAGTTTCAGTCAAATTAACTGAATTTATAGAGAAAACATGTTTAGTTTTTGTTGATGTGTGTGTGCCATACGTTAGTCTAGGCTGAGAATGAAGTGTAGTTTCCAGGTTACGTTCTTGCTGTGCCTCATTATGCCAGCAGGTGGCAAGTACCTCAGTCGAGTCATCTGTGTTGCCGCTCCGTCCACGCGTAGCTTCATGTCAGCAAAAGTCGGGAGAAAGCGCCAGAGTCCAATTTGGGATTACTTCGAATATGACTGTGTTTTAGATAAAAGCAAGTGTCTTGTAGTGGAAAGAGATAAAATATGTGGGACATTTTTAAAGGGGAAAAATCCCACAAACCTTAAAGTGCACTTGAAAAGTTCGCACAAGAAGGCTAACCTAGCTTACCTTGAGAAGGTAAGGGAGCACGCCCAAGCCTCATCCCCAGAAACAGAAGCTAACCCCAGGCAAGGCAGCGTGATGCACGCTGAGAAAACCCCACAAAAAACATTAATGCAGTACTTCCAACGGCGACCGGATGGCTGCTGGTTGGTCAATTCGCAGGAACATCACAAGCGAGAGGAAGCGTTGGTGAATATGTTTATTGAGACTGGGATATCTACACAACTGTGTGAGTCAATTGCCTTCAAAAAGTTTAGCAATTCACTTGAACCAAAATTCCGAACATCAGGCGCTGCAAGAGTTAATTGTCTCATTGGGGCCAAGATGGATATAGCAAAGCAGAAACTGAAAGAACTAAAAAAAGAAGCGAGGAAGCTAACACTGTGTGTAGATGGCTGGAGCAAAAGGGGATTAACAGCATCTTTCATGGGTGTGTCAGCTTGTTTTTACCACCCACCTGGAGGCCAGGTCCACCATGCTTTGCTTAACCTGCACCGACTGGAGCACCCACATACCGGGGAGGCCATCGCCCGCTGCATTGATCATACATTAGAAGAGTGGGCTGTAGGGAACAAGAAGGTGCTGCTCGTTGTAACCGATAACGGGGTCAACATCGTCAAGGCCGTACGGCTTCTTCAGAATCGCAGGCGAACTGATGATACCAATGGTTCTCAGGATGAGCAAAGAGCTGCTGGAGAGGGCCAAGATGAAATGTGGATGGAGTCTGAGTCGGAGGAGTCAGACACAGAGTGTGAGGAACGTGGAGATTTTGGTGAGTGTTTTTATAGGAGCAAACACATTGTCAATTTTTTTTCCTTTTTACTCATGTAAACCGTTGCATTAACTAGCATCCCCAGGCTTCTACCTTTCTACCTATAAAACCCGAGAGCAGCCAAATGGCTGGTAGGCTTTTAGCTAAGCTTTAGCTTCAGCCAAGTGGAAGCTAAATTGGCTAGTCATTCATATGTATATTAGGTCGTTATCTGGGAATTCTGGAGGGAGGGGAGTGGGGGTGTGTGATTGAGGGCGTGGGGGAGCTGCTAAAAGCTGTGCACTTCCTTTTGTGTTTCATCTTGATGCATTCTCAATCATCCAGGGAAATAAATCTCCAAAAGTCACCAACTTGGAGTGTTTCAGTTTGCCATCTTAGGGAGAAATCAACACACATGGGTGTATGTCCTTTGTTGCTGAGATTTATTGATAAAAACAGTACAAAAAACCAACCATTTGTACAAATATTTACAAATAATAATAAAAAGTGAGTGAGTACAATTCAACATTTTCAGCAATCACTCACAATCCTGGCACTGCCATGGTTTCTGTAGTCTGCATTTACCACATGTGTATCTTTTGCAGTGAACACATCGCACAGTGGCATGATTGTTCTTGCAGTTGTGTTTGACCTGACACGTGGCTCTTTTTCCAGGGCTATGTGTGGAGGGTTGTGTCCGAAGCAACTGTTCTCTTCTTGCCTTCTTCGCAGCTACATGAGAGTGAGCCAACTCTGTTGCAAGCGCCACCAGGAAGTCCACCCGTCTTTCCTTCGTCCCGGTGCATGCTTGATACAGCACATGTGCATTCAGTGCTGCCATGTCAATCATGTTATAAAACACGGCGACTGGCCAGCGCCGTGTTCCTTTGCGGACAGTGTACTCCCGAACCATCCAACCATCCAACTTGATCCCAAACTTGTCAGGTTTACTTGCAATATTCTGCAGGAAACAACACCGAGTCTTTGATGGGAAAAGCTGTTCATCAACGGTGATATGTAGACCAGGGTTGTAGCACGTGATGCAGTTGGTGACAAATGATCCCCACACACTGGAAATTGCAGCGAACTTATCAGTCTTTGCTCGATTTGCTCCATTGTGGCATCAATCAGACCACTGGTATAATGTTGAAATGTACTCACTCACTTTTTATTATTATTTGTAAATATGTGTACAAATGGTTGGTTTTTTGTACTGTTTTTATCAATAAATCTCAGCAACAAAGGAAATACACCCATGTGTGTTGATTTCTCCCTAAGATGGCAAACTGAAACACTCCAAGTTGGTGACTTTTGGAGATTTATTTCCCTGGATGATTGAGAATGCATCAAGATGAAACACAAAAGGAAGTTCACAGCTTTTAGCAGCTCCCCCACGCCCTCAATCACACACCCCCACTCCCCTCCCTCCAGAATTCCCAGGTAACAACCCAATTTACATATGAATGACTAGCCAATTTAGCTTCCACTTGGCTGAAGCTAAAGCCTAGCTAAAAGCCATTTGGCAACTCTCCGGGTTTTAAAGGTAGAAAAGCCAAATGGCTGCTCTCCGGGGTTACAGCATTTGCAGCTATAATGTTAGTTTCCTAGTAAATTTTCTGATGCATGTGAATACTTCCTCTCTTTTACTGTAGCTATATTGCAGACAGCATATATGTTGCAGAAAGGCTGGAAATGGAAACTAGCTGTAGCTGGTAAAGGTTCACTTGTCATGATTCGGCTGTGTGGCAGGCAGGAGAGGACCCAAACGCAAACTCACAGAGACAAAAGGTAAACTCAAAAAACACAGCTTTATTGCTGGCGTGGAGTGGGACACGAAAAACAATACAAAATAAACTAAACTGGGAAAACTAAAGCACAAGGAGCCACAGGGAAAAATCACACAGCTATGATGGAGACTACGACACTGACAAAGAGAAACACAGGGCTTAAATACACAGAGGGATAACGAGGGAATGAGACACAGAAGGAGGGCACAGCTGGGAGAAATCAGGACTGGACGAGACAGAGACGCAAAACTAGAAACACTCACATGAGGCATGGACCTTCAAAGTAAAACAGGAAGTATCACACAGAGACGCGAACTAGACACAGTGGAGACAGCAACTAAGAAACAGAGACAAACCATAAGGCAGAGGTCTAAGAACCAAAATACACAGAGGGAAATACTCAGCTTTGAACACAAGAGACTAGACTAGAGGGAGTAACAAAAGACCAACCATGAGAACATAATGCACAATGCAGGGTGACAGAAAACAAGAAACTCAAACATGCAAAGACACACAATAAACAGAACAGAGGGGGCACAGAGAGACATGAAGGGCAGGGGAGACTTAACATGGGTTGAAACACAAGGGGGAACTAATAAGCAAATGAACATAGGAGGCCCAATGAGCTAAACATACTATAAACATCAAAATGAACTAGAACTCAAAACACTGGGTCCTAAGACCCAGGATCGTGACATCACTGTTTTTGTAAACGAAAGTTCCCCAACTTTTTTTATTTAAACTAAATAATTGCAATGCTGTTTATGCTTTATTGACCCTGTGCACGAGAAAATGCTAACTTCCTGGTTTGAGACCGGATGTGGGGTTGTACATTTCCGGTAGCTTTACTTTGTGGTCAATCACTACTGTGAAGATATCCTCCACAATCATGTCCAAAACTCGAAAACGGAAAGATGGTGTTAAGTTACAAAGAGCAGAAGGTGGGAACACTCACCACTGTTGTGTCACAAAAAATCTAATGATCAATTTTGACGTTTAAAGAGTTTAGATCGATCAGTTGTTTACATCACTCAACACAAGCAGAACTGCATCACTGCAGCAGAAGACACATCGTCCACATTCAGAAGCACATCTCTGTATAGTGACTGGTCTCATGATTTAAACAGGCAAATGTTCAGCATTCAAACTACAGGTGAAGAATAGTCAAACCAGATGTTTCCCCGTTATGTCGAGATCAGCTAGTCAAGTACACACCTACACAGCATGTTAACAAACTGTGAAAAAAGCCACACAAAAATGAATGATTGCTGGTAACGGTTTCTATACATTAGTATTTACGAAGGGTATGTTGTAACTTACCTTCAAAATTACAGCGGTCCCTCGCTATAACGCGGTTCACCTTTCACCTCGCTGTTTCACAGATTTTTTAGTGCAAGTTTGCATGCTTATTTTTTACATCACATTGTGTCCTGCGTCCTGATCGCTGCAGACGATCTCCTCCGTGACGTCTCTCCTGTACAGTACAGAATTGCTGCATCGATGCTAGCAGTGTGACTCTGAAGTGCAGTGCTGTATGTCCACGATGTCCACGAAACGTGTTGTACCGTCAAAAAATAACATTGGCTACTTGATTTCACCTATCGCTGGTTATTTTTAGAACATAACACCCGCGATAAACGAGGGACCGCTGTATACAGATACTGAGAAATATAACATTTGAATATTTTCTCTTTTGCTCTGAGGCGCAGGGGAAAAATATCGATGAAAAGTCGATGAACATCATTTACAGATATATTGGGTAAATGCCCAAGACATCTATAGAAATGTAAATCGCGGCTTGATTCATTCATTTGCTTAACTTGTTTTGGACCGTAAACCAGGCGCGAATAGGACACCGGAAACAAAGCTCCCCACAGGAGTTTCCGCACCGGAAGTAGCATATGCTAACGTGCACATAGTCAATTCACATAAAAGGCTGCCCACAATCCCCAGTAAAAGCTTTAATCGGTGCATCTGCTGTGATCCTACTCATGGCTATGGGGATAACACTATTAAGAAGTAAAACGTATTGAAACAGGTCTGCTTACCTAAGAGACCTGCAGCACAGAGCTAATGTCCATAGTTTACGAAATAGTTTTTATTAAATCAAATACATACCTCAAGTGGAAATATAACAACATTTTTAGACTATTGCTTCTATGTTTATAATGTTTACATGTTTTATAATTGTCTGTTTTGTTTTTTTAAGACCTTGAGCTGCAAGAATATGGGGAGAGCAGCAAGTTCCACAGAATGCCGTGCCTAGCACACACTCTCCAGCTCACAATCAAAGATGCCATGAAACACCCGACTGCTGATTCAGTCATAACTAAAGCAAGAAAACTGGTACATGCTGTAAGAAAATCATCAGTGGCAAATGAAGAAATGATCAAAAGGTGTGGCAAAACTCTGATCCGGGATTGTACCACTCGTTGGAACAGTACTTTTGACATGTTGAGACAACTGCTAGAAACCAGAGCTGAACTAAACCAACTGCTTGAGCAGCTGGAGATGGATACTTCTCACAAGTGATTGGGCCAAGCTGGAGAACCTTGTCAAGCTGTTTGAACCCTTTGCCATTCATACAGACCAGCTTCAGAGTGACAGCCAGTCACTCTCACAAGTAGTGCCATGTCTGCTCAACCTTGAGGCACATCTGCTGACGAGTCCTTTTAGGAATCCTTTAGCTCAAGTGCTTCTGAAGTCTTTAATTAAGGGAACGGTTTGCTGGTATTCTTAATCCTGATTCCACACAGTTTGATGCTACACCAGCAGGAGCCTGCCTGCTGGATCCAAATGTTTCACTGATTCTTCAGTCACCAGATACAGCATCGCTGCATTTCTGGAAAGCAAGACAGGATGTCTATCCAAAACTTGCCCCAGTAGCTTTAGATCTTGTTAGTGCCCCTGCTTCACAAGCATTTGTGGAACGCATCTTTTCTGTGTGGACTCCTGTCATTTGGGCTGAGAAACTGAACAACCACATCTCTGGAGCAGCGAGTTTTCCTTTAGATCAACACTTGCAGTTCAGTTCAGTGCTTTTTTTTTTTTGTTGCTTTTTTTATGTTTTACTAATGTATAACTAAACACTTAAAATTTACTCATGATGGCTTGGCTTTTGTGTTGTGTTATTGTATTGCTAGTCAGTTGCAGTGTTTTATCACAGCTGTAATGCCAGCATTGAATGTTGGGCTTCCTAATGTTTAAATTAAATTTCATCCAAGTTACTTTAGAGTTGGCTAAGCTCTGTTTATCTACACTACCTGCTTTTCAGATGCTGTTGTAAATGTGTCTACTAAATATTAAAGCCATATATCATTTATAGTTGCCTGGTGGGAATGTGGGTTGTCTGTCTCTATGTGTTAGCCCTGCGACAGACTGGTGACCTGTCCAGGGTGCACCAGGGTATGGTAGCTGGAATAGCAACCTATCCAAGGATAAGTGGAAGAAGATGGATGGATATGATGAAACTGGGATTTTGTTACACTTAATTATTTCCATTTTTTTTAACAGTCTTTTTTTAACAAAAAAAAAAAAAAAAAAAAAAAAAAGAGCCAATATGCAAGGACTAATCAATTAACCAGTATTAAACAACAGCTATTATAGCTAAGTTATCTAGAAAGTTAATTAATCTTTTATTCACAAGGACGACTAGGGGCGCTCAGAGGGGAATTTATTTTAGGCAAAGTGTTTTATTTCCTGTCTCCCTTCCCTCACCCCCAACCACTTGCAGCAGATGACTGCGCCTCCCCTGAGCCTGGCTTTGCCGTAGGTTTCTTCCTGTTAAAATGGAGTTTTTTATCCTGCTGTTGCCAAGTATTTGCTCATAGCTTTTCGTCCGATTGTTGGGTTTTTTTCTGTATTATTGTAGGGTCTTTAAGTGACAATATAAAGTGCCTGTGAAATAATTAAGTAACTTGTGAAATAAGTAAATACAGACGTGCTGCTAAAGTATGCCTGGACTGTACCTGGTGTAGCACATAATCTGGTTGCGATGTGTGGAGTCTCTCTCCACATCACAGGGGACTGACAGGGTGTTTGACACCAGGGTCACACGGTTTCCAAACATGTCGTCTACTGGATTCAGCTGGAACTGCCGCTCCTGTGCAAAACCTGGAAGGGAAAAAAGGGGGCAACAAAATCTCAGAAGGTAATTGTTTTTGAGGCTTAGAGTCACATCTTTCAGCATCATCCCACCAGGCCAGCAGGCACAAGGACTCTCAGGACAGTTACAACTGCATTAACAAATCTTCTTCAGCTGCATCTTTTAGCTACAGAATAGCTTAAAATTGACTTATATCTAAGAATCCATCATAACTTGTTTTACAAAGTAAAATAATGCCCACACTACTTTTTAAATTTACTTCTAAACCTCATTACGGATCTCCTACCATCTCCTTGAATGGTGAGTCGTGTGGCTCCATTGACGCTTCCTATGCGTGGGGACACGGAGGTTATGCGCTGAGCATCTGCAAAATTGAATTAAAACCGCATGAGAAATCTTTTTTCCTCGAGTGTGAACAGCGAGCTAAAACAACTGAGTTTAGAATAGAAGTTGACTTAACTTACCGCAGCAACACCAAAGAGCGAAGAGGAGAGCTGCGGCCTTCCACTTGACCTCCATCCTGAAGAGCTCCCAGGTTACTTTGCTGCCTCACCTGCGCCCCTCTCTCGACCGATTGTGAATCACGTGACACAAAAGTACTATTTATAACAAAAATATAATTGAAATTTATTGACAGCCATAGAATAAATATATGTGGTAAAATGTACAATTATTAAAACAAATATTATTTTAAAAAATTGTATTTTCCATTTTCCAGTGTGACATTTAAGTGAACAAAACTCACCTGCTGTGAGAAAATTTTGTTTACCTGTTGATTGGGAAACTGTCAGTTCAGGGACGCGCACTACCTTTTTATAACGTGCTCAGGGTCCCGCCCCTCACCTGAAACTGGGAGGAGACTGGAAGAAGTTTTTGCTGCATTTATCAGATTTTCAAGATGTCTGCATTTAAAAACAAAAGCGAAAGTGAGTCAAAAACCGTGATAAATAATGGCTCCATGAACACGGGACGTAATTAGCGATGAACATGTGGAGGAAGAAGTGGAGCTATAAAAAGCTAAAGTATGCAAAGTTATACACGTTTTGCATTTGTTCAGTCCTTCAGTAAATATGGTCTTTGTGTAGCCTTTGACTTTTTCACACCGTTTCATGACCGTTGGATTAAATTTGCATTAAAGTGCAATCATTCTCCACTTGCACAATGTGCTCTTGAAGTGGTCTTCATGTTATTCTGTTATTGTCATGTTATTCCACGTTTCATTTATAAAACATATCGTACAGTAGTGCTTCGCATTTCAGTCTTTGAGTGTTTGCAAAACTGTCTGTGATCATAACAATGATAAATAAAACTCCTTATGATGCTTGCAACCTTATATTAATTGTAGATTTCCTATTCAACTAATTTGTGCCTTGAACCATAAAAAGAAAACAGCTCTAAAACTGGCAAACAGTAAATAATAATAATAATAATAATAATAATAATAATAATAATAATAATAATAATGAAGAAAGAAAAAAAAACCAGTCTTGCCCCTGGTATGTGGCTCATTTTGCAAACAAGACTAAAACTATAACTATAACTAATAAAAACTAAACTGAAACGAAGGATTTTCAAAAAATAAAAACTCAACTAAACTACCAAACAAATGGTAAAAACTAATTAAAACTGATATAGAATTGAAAATCTGAAGTCAAAACTAAATAAAAATAAAAACTAATGAAAATTGCAAAACTATTAAAACCTTGGTCCATAGTTCAGCGGAGACAGTGTCCTTTGCCCTACCAGGCTAAGTAAAGTCTACCAGCCAACAAGGTGGCCTTGCATGGAGTGGGAAGAAGAGTCTAAACACAGTCGTTATCAGGGTGTTTTTGTTCGGCTCCAGCCTTCAGCCCACAGCTGGCGCCGAAGGGATAGCCGCATTATGATGTTGATTTTTCTTTTATGCGAACAACTCATGAGAATTTCAAAGCTGTTCTTTAACACTCCGACAATAATTCAGAAATGTGTCATGATTTCACAAATATCTGTCCGTTATTTGAAAGATTGAACATTTAAATTCAAATGTTGTCACGATCTGGTTATAGGGACTCAAACGCAGAGCGGTTAGATGTCTCCAAAATGCAGTTATTTACAGTTCCAGTGCACAATATATACTGTATACAGTGAAGGGAATCCAAAACTCCAGGGAATCACAGGGTAGCTCTCTCACACTCGCTCACGTCCTCTTGCCCACACTCACACACGTTCACACGGCAGGGAGGTCGCAGGTCCGGGGGGGAAGGTCTGAAGCAGAAGAGAAGGGAAGTCACAAACTAATCACAAATCACGAAGCACAAATCCACAGGCGCTGTGAGAACACTAACGTCAGTAGTACAATCATCCAGCGACGAGAGGCTCTGTGTTCCAGCCTCAAATAGTGCTCTCGGTGATGACAGGTGATTGTTGTCAGGTGTGTGGGCCAAGGGCGGGAGCCCACAGTGAGCTCCGCCCAGGCAGAGAGGGAGAGAACCGAAACAGCAAATGTAGCCTTGTGGGGCCGTCCGGGCAGGCACGGACACCATGACAAATGTAATGCTATGGAAAAATATATAAAATGATTCGTATAAACTTTTTTAAAATCACATAATAATTACTATTATTGCTATTTAGGGCGATCGTGGCTCAAGAGTTGGCAGTTCGCCTTGTAATCAGAAGGTTGCCGGTTCGAGCCCCGGCTCGGACACTTTGGGTCGTTGTGTCCTTGGGCAAGACACTTCCCCTACTGGTGACGGCCAGAGGGGAATTATAAAGCGCTATATGAATGCAATCCATTATTAGTTAACTGTATGTTTCTGTACATTTAAGTATTATTATTCATATTGCTGCATTCAATGACCTTGATTATAGGTAATTTCATTGTTTAATCACGTTAAAATGTTCCTAATTTAATGTTTAAAAGCAATTGAAAAAGGCAAAAGCCCATGTAAAAGTAGGGCAACAAACTGTATTGTCATTACTGAAAATAACCGTATTTTCATGAGAACGTTATTTTCCGGTATTATTTTGGCGCCCCAGCTGCTGGAATATAACTGTTTTTTTAGGATTTTTTTTTACGGTGTAGTCTTTCAGCGGCCACGTGACTTTATGATTTACTTTGATGTGCAGGTGGGTAAAATAGTCAACGAACCCAAACGACAGACGGCAAACCAACTCAACGCTGGACAAGCCAGATGGTCTCCTTTTTTTCACACAATTTAACTTCACTATCGCTTCCAGACATGCGTCCTGTAACCCACAAAGAGAGATGCCGTAACCCCCAATCGCCAGTATGTTCCCTCTAGTGTCCCTTCACAAGGTATCTACTCTGCACACACCAGCCATCCTGGGAACAATCGCAACATACCCTCCTTCAGTTTGTTTTGGTGGTTCATTTTAGTTCAGGATGTTAAGGATTATGTGTATGTCTGTACCACATGTGCTCTCCTTCTGCTGACCTACTCTCCACATCGACGCACCACTTCAGCTCCTGCCTGACTCGTTACTGGTAGAAGCCCTCCGCCCCTGTTCACACAGAAACCACCACAACACAGGTCAGCTGACACAGAGCAAACATCTGCAGCCACAGCTGCTCGAAAAGCTGAATGTTTTCTTTCAGGATGCTTCATGATCATATGGGATAATCAGATGGTCACCATCTCATCATGAGAAAAAGAAAGACCTCCTCAGAGGTTCAAACGCAGTCCGGCAGCACCGATGATGACATACCTGTGATGACCTCGGGTACGCAGCAGAACCCAGTCCAGCCTCCATCACGCTGTCTCTGCGTCCTCCTGAGCAGCGTCCTGTTAGGCTGTGTGCCCCTCCCACCACCTTCGTGTAGTGTTGGCGGTCTTAATGTTGGCAGTCAAAGAAATCTAAATTTGGAAAAAATGATCAGGTAAAGACAGAGCTGCGGGTTTAAAAGCCGGCTGAGCGTTTCACCTGAATCTAGTCCCTCCACCGCAGCACCTGCTGCGCATGCTTAGTGGTGAGTGTCTTGGTGTCGAGCCACTTTTACACGGTGACAGTTTGAGGTTGCTCATGATATTGAAGACTTTGACCGGGCAGCAGTGCTGGTGCATCTTCACACAAAGGGGGGTTGTGCCAGGAGCGCCCCCTCACCGAGCTCCTGTCCCCAGCACCACGGCAAGCAGGACACCTTCTGCTCAAAAAACGGAATCGTTAAAATTGAAACAAGTTGAAAAAACATCACAGAGTAACTTTATTCTACTTTTTCCTGTAAGATTTAAACGGGAATCACGATTACATGTGACTTTAAAAAGCTTAGGACAACGATGCAGAATGCCACACAATCCTGCAGAAAACTGTTTGTGAATATTGATATGTCAAAGACACAAGAAAACTCGCACTAGCAACACCAACATCTGAATACAATGAGACTGTGTCTGTGGAACTGTGTGAACTTTAACCATGAGTGGTATCCCCACATTATTGACCAGTTTAGTGCAGGCAGAATCCTAAACTCACAGAAATGTTTTGAAATTGTCAAACACTTTGTTCATGACGCGATGCGTGCACGTGGCTCCTCTCAAACAACTTAGTGACAATGGGGGAGAGTTTAATGACAATGACGTGAGAGACATGGCAGAAAATTAGGTAAAGACAACAGCTGCATACGGCCCATGGAGTAATGGACTGCTTGAGGAATGCAATCAAGAACTCCCAGAAATAAAAATGTCAAGGCAAGTAACTGCTGCCAGTGGAACACTGCAATGGACTGGGCTCTTATGGCAAAGAACACATTTTTGGCTACAATACAACACTCCTTGCTGTGCCTTCTAGGCAGCAAGTGTCATGGTCTGGTTGGGCACCTGCAGGTCTCAGACAGCGGCTCCTCCTCCTTTAGGCGGAGTCCGGTTGCCCCTCCCTGGCTGACCACCTGTGAGCAATCGTGCCAGCGGTATATCAGACCTGCGCTCTCAACCACTCATCGCCTGAGTATCTGCTATTCCCATGTTAGTTCAGTGGAGCATCCTAAACCTTGTCTTAACGCCGTGTGATGACTGACCTGTCTTTTCTTGTCCTCAGCGATAGCACCCGGAGTGGAGATCTTGTTCCCCTCGCTCCCGTCCTCCTGGACCTGGGCCGCCAGCTGCTTACACAACGTGGCCTGCCGGCCCACCGCTCACCTGCCTGCCTCCCCACGCCTCGACCGCTTCCGGGTTTTCCGCTCCACCTGTCCCCTCCATCTGAAACCAAGTAAGGCAATTCAATTCAACTGCGGAGGATTATTGGTTGTCTGCTGGATCCCTCTGATCGTGATTTCCTCTTGTTCCAGTGCCCCCGGCCCCTACCTAGTCCTGTTTCTACCTCCCCGCTGTCCCCGCTGTTCAGCCGTCTCCTAGAGGTGTCTAGGTCGCCCTCATTATCACCGACGAATCCTACGCGCCACTAGTGTGGTGGCGTCGCTTTGTGTTTCACCTTTGTTTACCTGTGGGCGGAAATAAATCATTTGTTTTCTGTCACCTCGCTTCCGGGTTGGTTTCTGCGCCTGTGTCCATCCCTGTTCCCTCGTGCCGTTGAGCCGTGACAGCAAGTCACACTTGTGCTTTAGATGCATCAAGAAAGTTTTTACAGAAGCAAAAAGTTCGCAGAGAATATGGAGAGCACTGCGGACACAGACTCGTCACACAGATGTGAAGTATGCAGCTCAAGACGAGGTGTATTACAAGCAAGTGGCCTGCCCTGAGTAGAAGAGACCAGGAATTGTTATTGGTCAAAATGGACCAGTAATAACACGGCCTGCACCTGAAAGAACACCTCTGAAATTAATTAGAGCAGAGACTATAAGCCAGGGCTTCTCATCCAACACTGGTGTCTGACCTTACCAGCTCAAACCTGTAGCTGCACAGGGTAGGATGACATCATATTAGACCCTATGGATAAAGAAAGAAACCAATGAGCTAAAATTCAAACCTCAGTGTGAAACTAGATAAATTACGTTATTCAAAGGAAGTGAAATACAGATGCAAATTAAACAAACTATATCACAGATTTATGAATGAACTGTTCATCACTGCCTTTGTTACCAGTTCAGGCTCTGGTGCTGGGTTGGGGTGTATTCTAGAGATGGCACGATACCACTTTTTTATGTCCGATACCGATTCCGATATCATAAATTTGGATATCTGCCGATACCGATATGAATCCGATATAGTGTTTTTTAATCAACAAAACTGTTTTTTTTTTTTAAATATCTTGCTGCATTTTGTATAAGTTCATACTCAAGTTTAAAACAACAACTACACTAAAGCTATTCTGTTATACCTGTATGCAAAAAAAAAAAAAAAATTTCATAGTTCAGCAATACTGATCAATCTAATAAACTTAAACCTACACCATCCTCCCTATTCTGGTATTTTAAAGAGTACTTAGCGTAAATATTAAGCAACCTAACTAATAGGGTTCCAACTCCCAGGAACAACAAAAATAAATAAATAAAAAATAGGGAACCACCCCTCACGCTCCACCTCATGATGCTTAATCGACGTAATCAACCTTAATTTGATGCAGTGTGAAAAAAAAATGCACAGAAATCAATTATTTTTCAAGAAATATTAAATAGATTCAACATCTTTCTTCAACAAAATTGCAGACTGCACAGATGGTACCTTCCCAAAGGAAAAAGTACTATATTAGACTTAATAGTTACTATATACAGTAATTGACTTCTATTCATTTTACATCAAATTAAAACTTTGGGTGTCAGATAATTATTTATTAAAAGCTAGACATTTTAAATGAGAATAAGAAAGAAAAGTATGTCTTTGTGCCCTCTTTTCCCTGTTAATGCCCTATCGGCCCCCCTGGCTAAACTTTGCTAGATCCGCCCCTGCACAGTTACCAGCCGTCAGCTACAAAAGATCCTCGAGTAGAAAGTAATATTAAATAAATTCTAACAACAGCTTATCAAGCGCTGCTGTTGTTCAGCCGCTGGTTTCCTCTTTCTGGTGCAAAGTGGGCCAAAAACAAACCAGAGAGACGGAGTCGCGACAGAAAAGCCGATCAGCTGATCATTAAGCAGTTTCATGATTGAAGTAGCAGCAAGAAGAGGCAGTCGCTTGTTAAGCTTTACGCAGGAATGTTTTACAAACATTCAGAGATGGACTTACACACTTGCTTTACTTCTCTCGGGGATAACTTTGTCGGAGATGAAATGCCGGGTTGCTAGCGAAGCTCCACATGCTATCCAGACCACCGACAGGTCACAAATGCCACAGCCGCTCTATCACGTGATGCATACTGCTCCGACGTGCTAACGTTCTGAGGTGAGTTACGCGTGTTGCAAGTTTTATGAGGTGCTTTCGTGATATTTAATGGATCGGATTACATTTTTTATTTTTCTCCGATATCCGATCCAGTAATTTAGGTCAGTATCGGACCGATACCGATACGTAATATCGGATCGGTCCATCTCTAGTGTATTCACTCATCTTTAACATCACACTGAGTCAGCGTCATGGCCAGGCCTCAGGAGTCTGGTTCCACTCCTGCCCCTGTTCACAACGACAGCACCAAAACACATGTCAGCTGACACGGAGCAAAAGTCTGCAGCCACAGAGGCACAAGAACTGAGTGTTTTCTGCCAGGACTCTTTATGATCTTAATGGAGAATCAGATCCCCCAAATTTCATCATGAGAAAACAAAGACCTCCTCAGAGGCTCAAACAGAGCCTACCGACGCTAATGACAACATACCTGTGATAAACAACTGTCTGACGTTGAACAGCTGCAGGTTTTCTTTGGTTCCACAGCAGCACCAGCTCGACAAACCTAAGTCCAATAATCAATTTAGGATTATTGGGCGATATATTCACGCATGCTTTTTGGTGGGTGGAGCAATGTAATCATGTAATCACGGACTGATTTAAGAAGTCTAAACACGGACAAATTAATTGCCCCCAAAAAATATAAAGTCGACAATTTGGATTTTCTTTGGCTTTAAACCAGATGAAAGAAGTAAACCCAAGGACGTAACCAAAGCGGTGTGCCACTTGTGCAGACGTATAGTGCAAGCAAAGGATTCAAACTGTCAGGGTCCTGGGTGTGAGCGACCCAGGGTCTCTGGGCAGTTCTGGACATGTGTATTTTTGGTGCTGCTACCTGGTTTGTGGGTTTGTGTGTGTGTGTGTGTGTGTGTGTGTGGGTGTATGTGTGCTGAGCACTGGTCTACAGGAGTCTTCAGGCCTGCTGGGTGTGTCCTGCCAGGTGGCTGGCCACGCCTAAGGACCTCACAAACCTGCAGCTGATCTGGTTCATCCGGGGAGCTACATAGGAGTGTAGCTGAGAGCTCCTCAACGCGGGATCATTAAGTTACACTCCAAGTTAGTGTGTGTCTGCATATTGCCGGTCGTGTTTGCCCACGTGAGTTGGTGTTTGATGGCTGCCTTTGTTGTGTCCGTGAAGGAGGAGCGTGGAGCAGAAAAGGACACGCACGGGGTGTGCAGAAACACGGGAGTGGCGAGCACGAGCACGGACGTTGGAGTGAGACACGACACGGGAGTCTAGGGAGCTACGGGAATTTATTGTGTACTTGTTATTTACTTCACTGTAAATAAACGCACTGCCTTCATTAAAGAGTCCAGCATTTGGGTCCAATACCAATATCCCAGTCACAACACACAATGCTAAAAACCAAATAAATGCAGTGAACGAGGCAGGACTGGGCCCACAGATAGGGTGCTTTGCACATGCAGTTAATTTAGCATCCCAAAAGGGAATTAAAGTGAGTAAGATGGACCGCCTCCTTGGGAGGATAAGAAAGGTGGTTTCCTACTTCCGCCGAAGTTCAACAGCTGCTCATGTGCTTAAGACCAAGCGAGATATGCTACAGCTACCTACTCATAAGCTCATACATGATGTCCCAACAAGGTGGAACTCCACTTATGTTATGTTGGAGCGTTATCTTGAGCAGCAGACAGCTATATACTAGGGCTGCTCAATTAATCGAATTTTAATCACGATTACGATCTGGGCTTTCAACGATCATTAAAAATGACTGAGCCGATTATTAGCCCCTCCCTCATACTTTACTCTCGCGCTGCTCCGTGTGGTAAATCAAGCGCATCGCTCTCCATTTCGAACACGCATCACGACAATTAAGAGGACCCGAGGGAAGCTCGGAAAGCTAAGCAGAAGTTATTTGGAGAGGAGAGTGACTGCCGTTGGTTGAAAAGAGAGGTAAAAAAAAACTTCAGTTGTGTGGAAACATTATGGGTTGGCGGAGTTAGACGTGGATGAAGTAGACAATGTGTAAACTTTGCTACGATGTAGTAGCTGCACCACAGAGCAACACTGCAAAGTTCACTAAACATAGATGTTTACATTTTTCATTTATTTCTTATATTGCAAACATTTGCACTGTTATCAGTATTTGCACACTATTTTATATTATAGTGTGTCATTATTCGATACATTGTTATTGTTAACCCTTTAAAGCCGGTCAGAGCAGCACACTCCGTTTTGTGTAACTATTTTTAACCCTTGGATGCACAACCTACCAATACCTACACTCTTCCACGAGTGGGGTCAAAAATGACCCCAAATAGAAACAATGCATTTTGCTATAAACTCGGTTGTTATTCTTCAAAATCTTTAAAACAAAGAGTTGTTATATTTTCATATTTGAGATATTCCTCATAAAACATGTTTGTGACATGAGGCCCTTTGCATTTTTATTAGTTTTTTCATTAATTTTAAGAAATTGCAGTTTTTGTATCACTTGTATCACTTTTGTATGCTTGCTCTGCATATACTGCAGAAGCTGGGTCTTCCTTCTGAAAGGCACAAGTTGTTCATCCACTGTAACACAATCACTGAGGATGAATTTCTGCCTGCAGTTGACCAGGAACAGGCCCCATATGTAGCAGAAAGCTGCCATGTGGTTTGTTTTCAGTCGGTAGGCTCTGGTCCTCTTGTCATCAAAGTGCAAGAAACGGCAAATATCTTTAAATCTTTGAATTGACATAGTGGCCTTGTACAATGGGTTATGCAGAGGACTCCCAAAAAACACACTGACTGGTACATCCCAGTTCTTCTCACTTCCTGCGAGAATGGTCAATCAAATGAAGGCCAGGAGCTTATGTTTGATTATATTTTTCCACTCTTTTCCCCTGTCTGTGGCTACTCTTTGTGCCTCCATGTTTGTGCATGTCAGCACCTCTTCTATTAAATTATCAGACATGAACATCTTCCATGCATCTATTGGGGAGACAGTACTAAACCCAGGTGCAAGCCCTGGCCAACTAATTCAGAATATTGTGGCTAGAGCAGTAAGAGGGGCTCATTCTGTTAGACTCAATATTCATTTCCTCTTCAGAGGACTCATCAGAGGACTCCTCTGTATCTGACTGGCCTTGTCCAGCGGGGGTGGGGTGGGGTGGGGGGGACAGTAGTCTGGGTCCTCTATATCTGAGATGTCAGATTCTGAGTCAGTGCCTCCGATGGGCTCTTCATCCCATCCGTCCGGGATCATTTATAGGGCAAGGTCCACAGGGATCCTAGCTGTTCTCATAGCAGCCATGTTACTTTAAATATTTAAAAAAAAATCAGAAAGGACAATGTTTGAAATGCACAGGAAACTATAAATAGGGCTGTACAAAAATGGTCCTCAGGTGCGCATTTGCTGTCAAAATAAAAGACGTGCACCAGATAAGAAGTTGGAACGCTCGTTTGCGTACATTAGACGTTCTGGAGGAGGACAGACATTTGTTCAGAACTCTAAAGATGTCGAAGAAGCAAGCTCCGTAAGCAATTACTTTGGCGTTCCTCCACCGCTAAAGAAGCGCGTATTCTATTAATTTCCGGGAATACTTTTATTTTGACAGCGAACCACTTATGTGCAGCCCTGACTATAAATCATGTATGTTACTGTGTAAAAATTAATTCTTGATCCATAAGATGTGTAAGTGGGACAGTCAGAGTTGCTAAGAATGAAAGTTTCATAGAAGATTCCATAGGAACTGCTTGGGGTCATTTTTGACCCCACTTGTGGAAGAGTGGAGTAGTGATACAATAACGGCATTTTTTTTAATTAATGAAAAAAATTAATAAAAATGCAAATGGCCTCATGTTACAAACATATTTTATGAGGAATACCTGGAATATGAATATATTACAACTTTTTATTTTAAAGATTTTGAAGAAAAACAACCCATGGGGTCATTTTTGACCCCACGTGTGCATCTAAGGGTTAAATCCCTGTAGAACCTGAACCGCGTAAGCTAGCGCAATAATGTTTTGCATATGAAACCGGAGGAGTTGTACGTACATCTTATGCCATCAGCTTGTCCTCGGTCACGGTTTCCTTCCACATAAAGCTTTGCAAAAATTGCATAAAAAGCGCTTGCAGGAACAAAAACATAATATTCCAGAAACACGCTTTGCTGATCCATCAGCTGTTCTTAACACTTCCCACTTTGAAAAAGACGTCAACGCGAACTATCGCATTTCCTGCCCGAAACCGGAAGTGACGTCATTTTCACAGAAAATGTAGTTTTTTACTTGTAGGCCTTAAAAGCCTATACTAGTGTTTTTATAAGTCATGTTTGACTTTTCTGAATAGTTGCTGGGATGCTTAGAACTCGAATTCCACAGCTGGAAATAGTTTATTTTGATGCACATGTTGTTTTCTTTGCAAATTTGCATCATAGGATTGTTTTTTTGTTTTTCCTGCAGTATATAAAAATTGCTGTATCTCCAAAATAAAACTATGAAGACACTCAAAATAAATTTCCTGTTGTTGTAAACTATTTTTACAACTTTTTTGTATTTAAAGTTTTGAGGGATAAACCTCTTAAATTTCTCCAAGTAGAAATATATGTAAAAAAACAAAACAAAAACGATTTTCAATTTTTTTTGTAGTTTATTGCACTTGTTTGCTGTGCTGGGTGGCTGTGGCTCAGGTGGCAGAGCAGGTCAGCCACTAATCAGAAGGTCGGTGGTTCGAGCCCAGGCTGCCTCCTGGCTGCATGCCAAATATCCTTGGGCAAGATACTAACCCCATGTTTGCCTACTGGTGGTGGTCAGAGGGCCCGGTGGCGCCAGTGTCCGGCAGCCTCGCCTCTGTCAGTGTGCCCCAGGGCAGCTGTGGCTCCAATGTAGCTTGCTATCGCCAGTGTGTGAATGACTGAATGTACTAGAAAAGCACTATACAAATGCAGGCCATTTTCCTTTTGTTTGCAATTAATGTAGTTACTATGGACTTAATGCATACATATTATTAAAATATGGGCTATAACAGTTATATTGATGTATAGCAACTTGAAATACTCCCACAAATGGCACTACAGCATGTAAAAAAATAATATAAGCTCTGGCGGACTTGGTTCTATGGTAGGTCTTAAAGGGTTAAATAAATATTGTCAAATAATCGTGATCTCAATTTCAGTGAAGATAATCGTGATTATCATTTTTGCCATAATCGAGCAGCCCTACTATATACTCTGCATTAACAGACAAAACCCTGAAGAAAAATGTCAGAGACATCGTCACCTTGTCTGATGATGATGTTAGAGTGGCAGAGAAGGTCCTCCAGCTGCTCAAACCACTCAAACCACAACTCTGTTGAGCAGTGAAGCTGCACCATCTGTGTCCATGATCCTGCTTCTGAAAACAAGGATCCTACAAGCCATGGTCCCAAGTGAGGAAGACAGCACCATCACAAGAGATGTCAAGACTGCCATTAGAGAGGACCTGAAGCACAGATACACTTCACCACCAGCCCTACAGGAGGACCTTCACAGAGCTACTGCACTTGATCCAAGGTTCAAGTCCCTGTCTCACCTAGACATGGCCCTACGCCTGAGGACATACAGTGATCTCACTACTGAGACTGTGAGCAGTCTTGGAACTGCAGACTGTGAAGAGGCAAAGAAAATAAATATTTAGAAATTATATATTTTTTATTTTTAATGATAATGTTTTTCTTCAAAGTTATTTCCACATTTGAATGTCAATGAAATATTTAAAAATAATTGTTTTAATCAATAAAGTAACTTTCCCTGTAGGGTCAAGCAGCACCAACAGGAGCAGACACATGTCCTCCTCAAAAGAAGCCGGCAATGGCAGAGCTTTTTGGTGACGCCTTTGTACAGAAGGACATGGGCAGCAAGGCTTTTGACACCATCAAAGAGGAGGTGGCATCCTATGAGGCAGCAAGTGGCATTCCAGTGGATGGTGATCCACTGACGTGGTGGAAAAGTAATGACTGTAAACACCCTCACCTTGCCATAATGGCAAGACGCTATCTGGCTGTGCCTGCCACTTCAGTGCCTAGCGAGAGGGTGTTCTCAACAGCAGGGGACATCGTTACAGCAAAGAGGTCTACACGCTCCCCAGAAAATGTAGACATCCTCATCTTTTTTTTAAAAAAAATTGAAGTTATAACCTCACATCTGCTTTGCTTTCTTTCTTCTTTTTTGATGATGTGGACATAAACTAGTTTTTATTTCATTCTCCAAATGTTCAAAGTAAGAAGCAATGATACCTTAAATTGCATTTTAAGTTGTTTTTGATTGTATACACATTAAAGGAAATAATTATAATGCCCTATAATGCACCTTAATTTGTTTTTATATAATTGTGTGGAATGATTCTACAGTTGAATGTTTTTTATAGGGAAAAACATACTTAAATAAATAAACGGACAGTTAAATTTGTCTTGTCTTTTTTTGCTGATCTGAAAATTGATCTGATCCGTGAGTTTTTTGATCCGTTGCACCACTAGCTAGAACATACTTTAACAGCTAAAATTCAGTTGTGAACCTTCCTACCTTTGTGAATGTGACCTACAAGCATACTTTAACAGCTAAAAGTAAGTTGCAAATTGTCCTACCTTTGTTAATGAGAGGTAGAAACTTGAACGGGTAAAATGAAGTGGCAAACCATCCTGGCTTTATAAATAAGAGCTACAAACACACTCTGATGGGCAAAGTTAAGTGGTAAACCGTCATATCTACTTAAATTTGTCCTGGAAGTATTCTGTGACAGCAGAAATGTGCATAAACTACTTAAGGTAGGACATTTCGCCAAAGTAGGATGGTTTGTCAGAACACCGGTGTGACGGTAGAGCAGTATGGTCACATAAGTACAGACCTCCCGAAAGCCAACCAGATAAACTCAGCTAAAACACGAATTAAAGCTTGAGGCAAAACAACTTTGGAAGATGAGGGGAGGGACAACAAAAGCAAAGAATAAAAAATCCCCAGAAACCCAAGGTAAAGACATAAAACACCTGAACAACGAGGACAAGCTAGCACCCGAAGCTAATATGGCTACCTTTCAAAACGGGCTAGACTGTATTAGCAAACAAATTCAATCCCTCCAAAATAGGGCTGCTCAATTAATCGAATTTTAATCACAATTACGATCTGGGCTTTCAACGATCATTAAAAATGACTGAGCCGATTATTAGCCCCTCCCTCATTTATCCGCGACACCTTAAAGGCCGGTCCATGAAAATATTGTCGGGCATAAACCAGTCCGTGGCGCAAAAAAGGTTGGAGACCGCTGATTAAGAGGACCCGAGGGAAGCTCGGAAAGCTAAGCAGAAGTTATTTGGAGAGTGACTGCCGTTGGTTGAAAAGAGAGTTTAAAAAAAAAAAACTTCAGTGGTGTTGCACACTATTTTATATTATTTTTTTAAAGTCATTGTTAACCCTTTAAAGCCGGTCAGAGCTGCATGCTCCGTTTTGCGTAACTATTGTTAAATCCCTGTAGAACCTGAACCGTGTAAGCTAGCGCAATAATTTGTTTTGCATATGAAACCGGAGGAGTTGTACTTACATCTTATGCCATCAGCTTGTCCTCGGTCACGGTTTCGTTCCACATATAGCTTTGCAAAAATTGCATAAAAAGCGCTTGCAGGAACAAAAACATAATATTCCAGAAACACGCTTTGCCGATCCTATCAGCTGTTCGTAACACTTCCCACAGTGAAATGATGCACATGCTGTTTTCTTTGCAAATTTGCATCATAGGATTGTTTTTTGTTTTTCCTGCAGTATATAAAAATTGCTGTATCTCCAAAATAAAACTATGAAGACACTCAAAATAAATTTCCTGTGGTGGGAAACTATTTTTTGCAACTTTATTGTATTTAAAGTTTCGAGGGATAAACCTCTTAAATTTCTCCAAGTAGAAATATATGTAAACAAAACAAAAGCGATTTTCAATTTTTTTTGTAGTTTATTGCACTTTTTTGCAATTTATGTAATTACTATGGACTTAATGCATACATATTGTTAAAATATGGGCTATAACAGTTGTATTGATGTATAGCAACTTGAAATGCTCCCACAAATGGCACTACAGCATGTAAAAAAATAATATAAGCTCTGGTGGACTTGGTTCTATAGTAGGTCTTAAAGGGTTAAATAAATATCGTCAAATAATCGTGATCTCAATTTCAGTGAAAATAATCGTGATTATCATTTTTGCCATAATCGAGCAGCCCTACTCCAAAACAACCTGAAATCGGACTTCATAACATTCAAAGAAGAAATTACCGGTCAAATGAAACACGAACTGAATAAATTCAAAGAAGACATCGACCAGAAGTTTAAGAACATGACTACTAGGGCTGCCACAAAAAGATTATTTTGATAGTCAACTAGTCACTGATGATTTTTGCAATTAGTTGACTAATCAGATCATTCATCCGCTGGACGTAAAACGTACAGCTTATTGCACCAGCATGCATCTGCTCTTAAATAACTATCATTAGCTTACAGCTTGAAGTGTTTAAGGCATGTGCTAACTAAAAATAAAGACGAGATGATAATTTAAGATGGCGCCGGTGAGGTCGGCTGCCGTCACGACTGCTCCGACCACTTTTTCTTTGTCTTTGTTTTTTAAGTTAGTTTTCAGCGTTTCTAAATCGGCAAAATCATCACCATTGGGTACATTAGGTATGACAGTGACACTCTTGTTTCTATTGGTTTACAATGTACTCACAATTCGAAGTTTTTAACTCCGGATCCGAGCTGGCCGAGTGAGATCTCGAGGGAGAACAAAGGGAAGCGGCGGCGGCCTAGAGGGAAGCGAGCCGGCGTCAGGAACAGGCTGAGAGCTCGTGCACACCGCACACCTCTGCCTAGCATCCTGCTCGCCAACGTCCAGTCACTGGAGAACAAGCTTGACGACCTCAGGGCCAGGATAAAGTTCCAGAGAGACATTCGGGACTGCAATCTCCTCTGCTTCACCGAGACATGGCTGAACCCAGCGGTGCCGGACCACGCCATCCAGCCGGCCGAGTTCTTCTCGGTTCACCGCATGGACAGGACACGGGACTCGGGGAAGTCAAGGGGAGGCGGCGTGTGTTTAATGGTGAACAACAACTGGTGCAACAGTGCGAACGTTGTTCCTCTCACACGCTCCTGCACACCAAATCTGGAACTACTGCCCATCATGTGTCGTCCTTTTTATCTACCTCGGGAATTTACATCGGTCATTGTAAGTGCCGTTTATATTCCACCACAAGCGGACACGGTCACCGCCTTATGCGAGCTGCATGAGGCACTCACACAGCACCAGACACAACACCGGGACGCTGCGCTTATTGTGACGGGGGACTTTAATAGCGCCAACCTCAAACGCGCAGCGCCGAACTTTTATCAACACATCACCTGCCCCACCAGGGGTGAAAGGACACTGGACCACTGCTACACTACGGTCAAGGACGGCTACAAGGCACAATCCCGCCCCCCGTTTGGCAAATCTGATCACGCCGCCATCTTCCTCATCCCAAAATACAAACAAAGGCTGAAACAGGAAGTTCCGGTTCAGAGGAAGGTCGCACGCTGGACGGATCAATCGGTGGCCGCGTTACAGGACGCACTCGATGACGCAGACTGGGGCATGTTCAGAAACAGCTCCGACTATGACGTCAACGTGTTTACGGAAGCGGTTGTGGGATTCATCGGGAAACTAGCGGATGATACCGTGGAGACAAAGACTATCACAACGTTTCCCAACCAGAAGCCGTGGGTGGATAAAACCATCCGCGACGCTCTGAGATCCCGCACCGCTGCCTACAACACGGGACTCATGACGGGGGACATGGACCCGTACAAAGCCGCGTCATATAACGTGCGGAGGGCGGTGAAAGAGGCGAAGCAGCGCTACGGGAGGAAACTAGAGTCACAACTCCAACAGAGTGACTCTAGGAGCCTGTGGCGGGGACTAAGGACAATAACGGACTATAAAGCACCAACAACCGGTATGACGAACGCGGCCGTGACTCTGGCAGACGAGCTGAACACTTTCTATGCTCGCTTCGAGGCTGCAGCTAAGGTCTCCAACAATGCTAGTGTTAGCGGCGCTAACGGCTGCAGACAGGAAGATACTGCCAGCACTGGAAACGTGCTCGTCATCTCCGAGCATGAAGTAAGGAGAGCCTTCAAGAGAGTGAACACCAGGAAAGCAGCAGGACCAGACGGCATCCCAGGTCGTATCCTAAGAGACTGCGCATACCAGCTAGCTCCTGTGTTCACTGAGATATTCAACATCTCTTTATCTCAGTCGGTGATCCCCACATGCTTCAAAGAGTCCATCATTGTTCCTGTCCCGAAGAAACCCCACCCTGCTTCTCTCAATGACTATCGCCCTGTAGCCCTCACCTCAGTAGTGATGAAGTGCTTTGAACGCCTGGTCAGAGACTTCATCATTTCTTCACTACCAGACACACTGGACCCACTACAGTTCGCTTACCGTCCAAATCGTTCCACAGACGATGCCATCTCTCATCTCCTCCACACATCACTCACTCACTTGGACACTAGAAGGGGGAATTATGTTAAAATGCTTGTTGGGTTTAGAGTTTATTATTGTCATTTGTATTAGGAAACATTTAATCATATATGCTTAGAGGTGTATAATCAATTGTGTAGTGATAAGTTGTGTGATCTTTAACAGGCTACAGAGGCTTGGTGTGTATTCCACACTGGAATGCACACCTGCATCTTGGGGGCATGGGAAGAGGTCGCATCTTGTTTTATTGTTTTATGGTAGGATTAACGTAGCTACATTTGTTTTAGTCTAAGTGCTTTTCTGTTTAGATGAACTGCTGGACTTCCTTACCGGGGGGGTCTAGTCTACCCTCTTCCTGACCAAGGATGATTGCCTTCGTGCTTTCATGTTGTTATATGACCTTTGACACACACACACACACACACACACACACACACACACACACACACACACACACACACACACACACACACACACAGTATTCTTTGTTCACATGTATACCTATGTAAGATGTTATATGTTAATGACCCTATGCATATTCATGTAACCACAATAAAAGGAGTGCTGTGGGGAAACCTGGCTGAGAGTCTGACAGTGGTCAAGTGGTGGAACGACGCTTGGCTCCAGCCAGTTCTCCCTCATGCATGAGTAACCAGAGAACTTTGGTGCCTTGAGTCTTGCTTTTGCTGCGTAGCAGATTGTCCTTAACGTTCCAGCGAATAGGTTTATGTTACAAACCTATCATTAATTGGTCCTTCGAGAGCCGGATCCCTGGAGTCGACGTTCACCGAGGGGAAAAGAGACACACCGAAAGACTGACGTCAGCCAGGACTTATAGAGGTCCTGCAACAAAGTCCTGAGGCGTGAGAATTCGTCATCGGGCCGGTGGATTAGCCGTCTGTTTTTTTCTCCTCGATGGATGGCGATTGATGGGATTCGGGACTGACGCTACACGCAATAAGCAACTCCAAGTAAGAAAAAAAAAAAAAAAAAGAGTTTATAGCTATAATTACGTCTTCACCGCTCAGTGGGGTGTTGTCCGTGGCCGCTTAGTGGGGCTAAAATTCGCCGTCTAAGTGGGGCGATGTACAAAGCCGCTCAGTGGGGTTTTTTTGTACAGAAGCATTAAGTCGCAGAGTTGCGCAGTTCGAACTTTTTTTGGTTCGCCGTCTTAGTGGGGCGAAATACAGACCGCTGTGTGGGGTACTGTAGTGAGTCCTCCACCGCTCAGTGGGGTGTTGAGAAGTTCCGCGGAGTCCATTTGTGCTGGACGATAGGCCTATTTCGTGTTAATTTTTTGTTGTTGTGTGAGTGTGTTTGTATGAGTGCGTGCAGAGCAGAGCACGTGGTCTGTGATGTCAGCAGTTGTTGTTGTTGTTGTTGTTGTTGTTGTTGTTGTTGTTGTTGTTGTTGTTGTTGTTATTATGGGTTCCCAAGCTACCAAGAGTGTGCCAGAGGGTGACGAGAAGTTTATGATGAAATTCGCTCCCGGTAGCGCAAAGTATTTAGGACATTGGCGCAAGAAATATGATTTTGAAGGTAAATTGGTTGTAGGACAATGTCAAATGTTAGTAGACCAGTTGACAGTGAAAGCAGCCTGTGCGACAGGGAAATTGAAACAGGAGCGAGAGTTACAACTGGCGTCCGCTAAATTGTGGTTAGAGCAGGCGCAGAAAAGACAGGAGGCAGTGAATGCAAAGAGAGCAGCTTTGCAGGCATTAGCTGTGAAACCTGAAGATGAAACGGTGCGGTCTACTTCAGTGGTGCTGACGTTAAAGGACCAACAGCGTAGAGCAGCATTAGAGAGAGAGAGAGAGGTCAGAGAGGAGGAAGAAAAGCAGGAGCAGGAGAAGAGAGAGAGAGAGGAGGAGGACAGAGTACGGCTGGAGTTTGGGGATGCCGCAGCAAAATATTTAAGTCCTTATAACACTAGATCCAAATCTAAAAGCCATGAGGCGAGTGCATCTGCTATGCCTGCCTCCCCTTTCCATGATACCTTTCCCATGGTGGAGGTCGCGAATCCCCATTTTGGTGTTGAGGATGACCGAAGCCGTGTTATTTGTGTTTACAGGCCATGGACTGAATCTGAATGTGCAGAGGCATGTAAAGATTTAGGAAACCCGTTGACTAATGTTGATGAATTTATCGCCCGACACAAGCAACTCTGCTCCTCGTATCGTTTAAACGGTCAGGAAACAGAAGCCACCTTTAAGAAGTGTCTCACATATAACTGGGCTCGGGTGCGAGGCACCTACACAGGGAGGGATGGTAATACCGTCCTACCCTATGGCCATGCAAATTTAAGAGGCCAAGTTGACGGGGTTTATGAGCGTCTTAGAAATACCTTTAAAGCTTCTGTAGATTACAACAAAATTGCCCAATGCATTCAGAAGGAAGGAGAGGATGTTCATGAGTTCAGGGCAAGAATAGAGGAAGTTTTCAAAGAACATAGTGGCCTTGAAGAGAGTGCAGAGAAGGCCAGCCCATATCAGCAGCAGTTAAAACATGCTTTGATGAATGGTTTCCATCCACGCATTGCTGCTCTCATCAGGAAACAAAATGTCAATCAGAACACTGATGGGTCCGTTGAATGCATGAACTGGGCCCGCCATGCACAGGAAGTTATTAAAAATAAAAAAAAGAAGTCACAAAACACTGAGGCCGCTGCCTTTTTAGTAGATGAAATTTTGTTTCAGGGACAGGCTGGAAGAGGGCAAAACAGAGGCAGGAATAGGAGAGGTAGAGGCCCATGGCGACCCCAGGATAACCGTGGTAAAAGAGATGATAAGTGCTATGCATGTGGGGAAATGGGCCATCACGCAAGGGAGTGTCCTGATCGCATGCCTGAAGAGTATAAACGCCCTGATCCAAGAAACCCTTATTATAATAAATGACTAGCACCTGTTGACACTGCTAACACACATACATGTACAAATGATCCCTTACTTTGCCAGAATTTACAACAGCCTGTGTTTCAGACTCTAGATTTGACTGAAGTATTGTTAAATCTGTCAGGGAAAGAAGTAAAACCAGTTCGCACGTTAACTGTGCAAGGCAAAACTGTTCAATTTCTGTGTGATTCAGGTGCAGATAAAACTGTTTTAAAAGATCATGTGTCAGGAGTTGACCCTTCAAATGGCACAATTTATGTGAAGTCTGCAAATGGTCAGTTAAATCAGCATAGAATCTCTAAACCAGTCTGGATTAGAGATCCTACCACAGGAGAGGCAGTTCAGAGTTCAGTTGTAATGTGCCCAACTTGTCCGGTGAACCTCTTGGGAAGAGATATGATGATGAAACTTGGAATTTCAATAATTCCAACATCCATTGGGATGATAGCTGCAGGAAAAGGTGAAACTGCTGAGACAATGGTTCATCAGGGCAGTGGGGATTTGCATTATTACTGGACACTTGACCTGTCGGCCTCCAGACCTGATCAAATAAACTGTAAACTGTTAGCTGCAGCTGAGGAAATGTTGACAACTAGCCATGACATACAGCCACCAGATGATTTGCATGTCACACTGAGATTTAAGACCATGCCTGGGCCTGATGAGGCCTACACAGATAAAGTGCTGAAATTAGGGCCACAGAGAATCACCATAAAAGCGATATATACTGATGGTGAAACCATGGCTGGATGTAGTGTGATCCTTTCTGAAGCTGCACAACAACTCTTTACAGGGCAAACACCACACATTTCACTGACAAAGAGTGTCACAGCCGAGTGGACAGACTTAGCATCTTTGGTGAGACAGGGGGAGAGTGTTAGAATGTGGCAGCAAGCTGGAGGGGGTTGGGAGACAGACATCCAGCACAGCATCTTTCGTAAAAAGCTGGGATGGGTGACACACACTACACCACAAACACATTTAAAGGGGAGTGAGAATGACACAGCAGAATGATATGTTGTAGATGTCAAAGATCACCCGGAGCTTAAACAGGTCCCAGAGAAGCTCTGGTCTACTGGGAAGACTGATGTGGGGTTAATAACAACAGCGAGTCCAGTAGTTATAAAACCCAAAACGTCTTTTAGGCCAAGAGTGAAACAATATCCCTTAAAGCCTGATGCAGTAGAAGGCATTAAACCAGTAATAGAGGATATGATTAAGGCAGGGATACTAGTTGAAGCTCCACAAGCAGCATGTAACACACCCATCTTCCCAGTTAGAAAGGCTGATTCACAGTCGTGGCGCATGATTCAAGATTTAAGAGCTGTAAATCAAGCAGTGGAGAGTATAGCTCCATGCGTCCCCGACCCCCACACCTTATTAAATCAGCTTAAACCAGACATGACACACTTCACCGTGGTAGATTTAAGTAATGCTTTCTTTTCCATACCAGTACATGAGAATTCGCAAGGCTGGTTTGGTTTCACGTATCAAGGCAAAAAATACACATACACCAGACTGCCGCAAGGTTTTTGTGATAGTCCTACAATTTTCACACAGAATATTACAAATTGTCTGTCTGATTTTGTGATTCCATCACATTCACAGATGTTGGTATATGTCGATGACATTTTAATTGCATCCAATTCAGAGAAGAACTGCAAAGACATATCATTGGCATTGCTGACTCACTTAGCTGAGACAGGTAATAAGGCCTCACTTTCAAAGCTACAGTGGGTAAAGACAGAAGTGAAATTTTTAGGACATCTGCTTAGTGCAGCAGGGAAAAGCATACACCCAGAGAGGAAAACAGCTATCTTGGCAGCACCTAGGCCAGTGACAAAGAAACACATGATGCAATTCCTAGGGTTGCTAAATTTCTGTCGATCGTGGATGCCCCATTACTCTGAAATTGCGCAGCCATTATTAGATATGATGTACAGTAAGCCTTTGGCTATGTCAGAAAGTTTAAGTTGGACCCCTGAGGGGGAGCAAGCTTTGTGCACGCTGAAACAGATGCTGACAGGAGCATCGGTTCTAGGGCTTCCAGATTATAACAAGCCTTTTGTTCAAACTGTTGACTGTAAAGGACATTTTATGACATCCATGTTAGCACAAAAATGTGGAGGTGGCATGAAGCCAGTAGCTTATTATTCTAAGAGGCTGGATCCTGTGGCTTGTGCCTTACCTCACTGTGTGCGATCTGTGTGTGCAGCCGCTGAAGCCGTAAAGTGTTCTGGTGAAATTGTTTTGTTTCACCCTTTGACCCTGCTGGTCCCACATGAGGTTGATGTTTTATTGCTGCAGACTAAAATGACATTCTTGTCACCTGCCAGACACTTGTCTTTAATGTCACTGTTGCTCTCCCAGCCACACATAACTATTAAGCGGTGTACTACTTTGAATCCCTCTACATTGTTGCCCACAGAGGAGGAGGGTACACCACATGTGTGTAGTGAGCATGTGGAAACACAGTGTAAACCTAGAAGTGATTTAACGGACATACCACTCACTGAGGGCAAGATTTGGTTTGTTGATGGTTCCAGTTTTAAAACAGCGGAGGGAAAGACTAAAACAGGCTTTGCTGTTGTGGATGATGTGCAGGTCATCCGTGCTGGGCAGTTATCACATTCCATGTCTGCCCAAGCAGCTGAGATAGTGGCTCTGACGGAAGCCTGTAAAGCAGCTGAAGGGCAGGCAGTGACTATATATACAGACAGTCAGTATGCATATGCTACACTTCATTTCTTTGCCGCTCAGTGGTCAAGACGAGGCATGACAACTTCAACAGGGAAACCTGTGGAGCATGCGACATTGTTGCAGGCCCTGTTGAAAGCAGTCTTACTGCCTAGTAAAGTTGCAGTTTGCAAATGTGCAGCACACACACGTGGCACTGACCCCATTGTACTGGGCAACGCCTTTGCAGACAAAATTGCAAAGGAAGCAGCCCTTGGAACACATGGGGTTCATATTCTGGCGGCACAGGAGCAAACTATGCCCATCACACATGATGTGCTGGCAGACATGCAGTCACACTCACCTCCAGCTGAGAAACAGCTGTGGCTCACTAAAGGAGCAAGCCTGAGAGGTGATGTCTACTATCTTTGTGATAAACCTATATTGCCTAAGAACCTATATAGGACTGCTGCAATTTTGAGTCATGGACTCTGCCACGTCTCGACAACTCAAATGGTAGCAGCAGTTGAACGGCAGTTTTTCACACTGGGATTCAATGCTTATTCAAAACATTTTTGTAAAGCATGTTTGATATGTTGTAAACATAATGCTCAGGGGAACCTTAGACCAAAACGAGGAAGGTTTCCCAGACCCAGCTACCCATTTGAAGTAATCCATATGGATTTCATTGAGTTGTCTAACTGTAACACCTACAGGTACTGCCTGGTGATTGTGTGCCCGTTCTCAAAGTGGGTAGAAGTTGTCCCCACTAAGAAAGCAGATGCTATTTCAGTGGCTAAAGTAATATGCAAAAATGTGATCCCAGAGCATGGGATCCCCCAGACTATTTACAGTGACAATGGTCCTCATTTTGTGAATGAAGTAATTGAGAAAATGTCACAACATCTGGGGATAACACTGAAAACGCACTGCTCATATCACCCCCAGAGTGCAGGGCTGGTTGAAAGGACTAATGGCACAGTAAAGCTGAGACTCAGGAAAACAATGGAGGAAACAGGCAGAACATGGGTAGACTGCATTGAGCTAGTGAAAATGTATATGAGAATCACGCCAACTGATAATGGCCTAACGCCTTTTGAAATAATATATGGCAGGCCATTTAGAGTTCCAGTGTTCTGTAATGATAATGATAAAGCAGAAGAAGAAAACACACTAGCAGACTGGATGATTAAAATGCTGAAAAGCAAAGAAGTCATGAGTGCAAATAATCTGCCAGATGATTCTGTTTCTGTACAGGAAGAACGTCTGAAGCCAGGGGACTGGGTGCTGATAAAGGTCATAAAGAGGAAGTGCTGGTCAAAGCCACGGTGGGACGGACCATACCAGGCTCTGCTGACAACACCGACAGCTGTGAAAATTGCAGAACGACCCACCTGGGTACACCAAAGCCACTGCAAGAAGGTGACACACATCCAGGCCAGCTCGGAGTAAGTGGCAGGAAGACCGGGTACAAAGGGGGGGGAAAGCCTCCAGGGCCCCTCGTCTCAATCCGGTGAAGAAACCAACTGAGCCACAGGTACTCATCAGAATGGCTGGTAAAGTGTTGTCTACCCTGCTGGGTGTAATGGCTTTGATGTCATCATGGTCAGCTGTGGAGACCCTGTATGTTCAAGGAAACCACACCCAATACCCTCATGGCTATTCTACAAACTTTTGGTGGCAGTTTATGAATACAACTGCTCACTTGAACAATAGGACAGACTGCTATGTGTGTGCTCATATGCCGTTATCCGCATATACATCTGGACTGTGGCCGTACAGCATATCAAAGGACAGGAGTTGGTGTCTGTTGGGCTTAGCAACTCATCCTGGCAACAGAGTCCTCTGGTCCCAGGCCAATTACAGTACACCTCTGAACATCACCTGGAGTAAGTCACCACTTCTAAACATGAATTGTTCTGAGCAAACTGACTTATTGGCCTGGCCTCAAGTGTCAGACCCACTGCCGGACATAATATTGCTGAACAAGCTGAATACAGCCCAATTGCCGTTGTGTGTGATGAACAATGGATCATTGTCAGTGGGGGAGTTGCCGCTTCACTTATGTGGATACATATACACCTACTGCCCTCCAGAGGATGAGAGCAGGTGTATGAAATGCTTGACCGATGCAAAGTGCGCTGAGAACTTGACATTAAGGAGGACTGAATGCAAGTCCAACCGGGCTTACAGGATACCAGTAAAGGCAAAGAGTCAGAAGTGGACAGGATGTTCAAGGACGGTGCCGAGCAGTAAAGGAACAAGAGTTTTGGCTGATTGGTATTTCCTGTGTGGACATAAAGCCTATCTATCACTCCCTGAGGGATGGGGAGGATTGTGTGCCGTGGTGAAATTATCCGATCATGTCTTCTTCATGGACAGAGTTGAACATCACCCTAGCAACCGACAGAAGCGTGAGGTGAATTTAGCCTCACCTGACTCGTTTGGAGTGACAGTAGACACTGGAGTGCCGTGAGAATTCCGCATTTGGAGTGGAGGGGCTAAGTTCTTCCAAAGTTTGATCCCAAACATCGGAGTTGCAGAGGTGCGGGATCATGTGGAGATCAACCGATATGCCCTACTGCGACACATTAATCTCACTAAGACTCTGGGAACAGCCTTAGCGGAGGAGCAACAGGCCATCAGAACGATGGTACTGCAAAACAGGCTGACCCTAGACTTGATAACAGCATCACAAGGAGGAGTGTGTAAGCTGATTGGAGAGACGTGTTGTACGTTTATTCCGGATGGATATACGACTGGAGGAGACATCTATGAGGCACTGCAGAACTTAACTGCTCTGCAGAAATATGTGGCAGACCACACATCAGGAGGAGACGCGTCACAAGGCTGGATAGCCTGGTTGACATCTGGACCATGGTGGAATATGTTCTTACGGTTTTTGACTCCCATTCTTACATTATTGGCATTGCTTTGCTTGTTTACAGGTTGCATTTTGCCATGTGTAAGATCGATGGTGAATAGAATGATTGCTAACACCTTTACCAATTACATACTGTTGCAGCAGAGTGACATGGATGCTACGGCTAATATGTGTGTATGAAATGAAGCCTGCACTGAAAATGTTGACAAGTGGTGTAGAGCTGAAGATATATATACGCTGTATAGCCTTAAAAAATGACAATACAGGGTGGTGATGTTGGGTTTAGAGTTTATTATTGTCATTTGTATTAGGAAACATTTAATCATATATGCTTAGAGGTGTATAATCAATTGTGTAGTGATAAGTTGTGTGATCTTTAACAGGCTACAGAGGCTTGGTGTGTATTCCACACTGGAATGCACACCTGCATCTTGGGGGCATGGGAAGAGGTCGCATCTTGTTTTATTGTTTTATGGTAGGATTAACGTAGCTACATTTGTTTTAGTCTAAGTGCTTTTCTGTTTAGATGAACTGCTGGACTTCCTTACCGGGGGGGTCTAGTCTACCCTCTTCCTGACCAAGGATGATTGCCTTCGTGCTTTCATGTTGTTATATGACCTTTGACACACACACACACACACACACACACACACACACACACACACACACACACACACACACACACACACACAGTATTCTTTGTTCACATGTATACCTATGTAAGATGTTATATGTTAATGACCCTATGCATATTCATGTAACCACAATAAAAGGAGTGCTGTGGGGAAACCTGGCTGAGAGTCTGACAGTGGTCAAGTGGTGGAACGACGCTTGGCTCCAGCCAGGTCTCCCTCATGCATGAGTAACCAGAGAACTTTGGTGCCTTGAGTCTTGCTTTTGCTGCGTAGCAGATTGTCCTTAACGTTCCAGCGAATAGGTTTATGTTACAAACCTATCAATGCTCTTCATAGACTACAGCTCTGCATTTAACACCATAATTCCCTCCACACTCACCACCAAGCTGGAGCATCTGGGACTCAGCTCATCTATGTGTCAGTGGATCTCCAACTTCCTAACTGGCAGACCACAGGCAGTAAGGATGGGCGGACATGTCTCAGCCTCCACCACTCTCAGCACTGGAGCCCCCCAGGGGTGTGTTCTGAGCCCCCTGCTGTACTCTTTGTACACATATGACTGTGTGGCCACTACCAGCTCCACCACCATCATCAAGTTTGCTGACGACACCGTCGTGGTGGGCCTGATCTCTGATAACAACGAGACGGCCTACCTGAAGGAGATTAGGAATCTGGAGTACTGGTGCCAGAGGAACAACCTCCTTCTAAACGTCAGTAAGACAAAGGAGCTGATAGTGGACTTCAGCACTAAGCAGGAGAGGAACTACCAGACCCCCGTCATCAACGAGTGCCCAGTGGAGAGAGTGGACAGCTTCAAATACCTCGGAGTTCACATCACGCAGGACCTGTCATGGTCCTGTCACATCAACACCGTGGTGAAAAAGGCCCGACAGCGTCTCTACCACCTCAGACGCTTGAGAGACTTCCAACTGCCCTCCAAGGTGCTCAGGAACTTTTACTCGTGCACCATAGAGAGCATCCTGGCGGGAAACATCTTAACCTGGTTCGGGAACAGCACCATGCAGGACAGACGAGCTCTACAGAGGGTTGTGCGGTCAGCTGAGTGCACCATCCGCTCCGAGCTCCCTGACCTGCACTCAATCTACAGCAGGCGGTGCTGGACCAAGGCCAGGAAGATCGTGAAGGACCTCAGCCATCCCAACAACAGACTGTTCTCTCTGTTGAGGTCAGGAAAGCGATTCCGCTCCCTGAAGACCAACACAGAGAGACTGAGGAGGAGCTTCTTCCCGCAGGCGATACGGTCTCTCAATCACACCACCACACAGTACTGACCCACACATATGGTTCTTACACACACACTGGACTTTCTGGACTTTGGTTTTGCACAACACTGGTCACTATATTCTTCATTTCCGGTTAATACTTGTACAGCTGCTGTTATTGTGTATATATTTATTTATATTTAGATTTCTTCATACATTCTTATATAGTTCTATATTGTGTATTGTGTATTTTGTTGTACAGTTATTTTATTTTCAACTTTAATTTATATATTTATCTTTATCTTATTCTTCCCAGTTAAATTTACCCTTCATTCTAATTTGTGTTGTACAGTTATTTCATTTTTAACCTTAATTTATATTTTATTCCTTCCTAGTTAAATTTACCCTTTTTAATTTTTCATATTTATTTCCTATCTTATTCATAGCCTTTTCCTTTTTTGTTTTCTTTAGGTCACGAGCAGTTGTCCAAGCATTTCACTACATATCGTACTGTGTATGACTGTGTACGTGACAAATAAAATTTGAATTTGAATTTGTTAAACTTTCAATGAAATTTGCAGATTGGTGGACTCGGTGGAGTTTAATAAATTCTGCCATCTGTTCTTTCTATGTAAAATATAACAGGATACTGGTGTAAATTCTCTACCATCTCACACTTCTGTTTAATCAGTTCTCTGTTTGACATTTATTCATCTGTGTAAAAACTCTAACTTTAATCTCAGCCAAACCAATTTACTGAGGAACAACTAACACACTGAAAAAAGCCAAACAATAACATTTTTAAATGATCTGAGTGACTTATATATCATGTTTAACCTGAGTAGCGAAAGACCTCTAGCTATCGAGCTGGTGGGTCTCCGAAAACGTCAGAGCACTTTTGCAACTGTGTGATGTCTTAAAAAAAACGAGCAGATATTTAAAGTTTACATAGCTATGAGTAGTTTTATGGACAAAACCCACCAGGTCATTCAGTGTTCCCTTAGTGCTAATGTATATAAGAGATGTTGGTGTACTATAACTGAAGTAATGTTGTTAAGTCCTTAAAGTCATATTCTTTTATTGTCGTGACTGTATTTGAAGCTATTTTTATTTTTGTATGATACCTGATTTATATGGAATATGGCTGAAGTAGAGCTGGGCGATATGAGATTTTTTCATATCACGATATGTTTTTTTCATTTCAGGCGATAACGATATATATCACGATATAAGCCAAATAACTATATTTGTAAGATTTAAATGTGCCGTTGCTCACAAGTAAAATGTGAAATAATCAGCAGCTTGTTTTTATTTAAATATTTATTTCCCATAATAAGTTCAACAGGGTAGATGTACTTAAGGAACATGAGACTTTTTCAGATAAATAAAGGCAAATATTGCAAACTACACAAAAGGCAGCCGCTAAAGCGTTTAAGTTTCAAAATAGAACAAACGAAACAGCCTAATTTGTCAATTCCACTTAGAAACAAAATATAAATTCTAAAAATAAATCTTAGTTTGTTTTACAGAAGAACAGACAAAACTGACTAACTTTTGTCAATATCAAATAAACTGAGAACTAAAAGGAAATTCTCAATCTCTCCTTGTTGTATAGCTGAGCTTTTTAAACAGTTTTAACAGTTACTTTAGTCTGACAAAAGCCGAATGACGAATTAGCGCTTCCAGTCAGAGACTGAGGCTACGTCCACACGTACACAGGTATTTTTGAAAACAGAGATTTTCCGTTTTCGTTTTAAAAAATAATCCCGTCCACACATAAAGGCAGAAATGAAGGAAAACGCTGCTATGAACATGCCAAAGCAGCAGGTGGCGCTAGATTCCTAACCGTGCAGAAATGTTGGCCAATCAGAAGTCTAGAAGCCTCGGTGGGAAAAAGTAAACAAAGCTGGGGCATAGAAGCAGAACCGAGTCGTCTGTGTGGACGGACAGTAACTGTGTGTATATGTAAGCATTTAAACACTGCAGAGAGTAGAATTAACAGTAACTGTATTGTAGAAATTCATTTCACCGAAACAATAACGTGGCGCACAGTGTGACGCATGCACCAGTTTATTGTATTTCCAGACTTGCTTTCGGCACAATTTACAGTGCACGCTACTCTGTTTTTTGTCAGACTTGAAATAGCCGAAATACCTTCACACTACGGAACTTCTATGGCTCTTCCGTTCGACAATCTCTCCGGCATTGGAACCATCATCTGTTTTCTCTTCGGTCACGCTCGGTTGATTTTTCTAGTCAGCACACTCATTTCCTCCATTACGCACTGGCTCCATTACCCGCTGGCCGCTTCCCAAACAAACACACGTGCGGCTTGGCACTTGTGCTGTACGTAACAAGTCACGCGACGTGACGCTGCGGCTACATTTGTTTAATAGTAATTTAACATTTTATAATTCACATATTAAACTATGAATTAAATGGTTTAAAAGCATGTAGAATAGCATATGTAGGCAAGTATATTTCTCCCTTTTTTTTTATTTATCAAGAAGCTGAGACAAAAAGGAAAAACAAAGAAACAGGGCAGGGTTCGGTGGTTGAATCATCTGTCCCCACCAATGCCAAAACCAAATCTACACCCTTGAACACAGAAATAAGTGGAAAATCTGGAGGGACAAAAAACATTGACAACTGAAAACAGAATAGCGGGAGTACCCAGTAGGAGAAGAGCTTCTAACTCACTGTTGCTGAAGCAGGACATGCATTTTTTGTTGATAACACTAAAACTAAAATGTCAGTTTAAAAACAGAAGGATAAACATTAACAACAACTCAGACTCTAATTTGAAGTCAACATTTAGCGAGCGAAAGACCTTTGGTCTTCATTAACAGCAGTGAGATACAGGCCAACTCAGGTTTGGGAGCTGTTCAGAGTATTAAGGCCTAATAATCTTATTTAGCAGCAAAATGTGAGATCAAATTCAGCTAGAGGCCTCTGGGCTTTCACCGCTGCTTTCCGTCATTAACAGTTAAGGACTGTAATATTACAATGACATTACTTTGTTACGTGCATAAACCTATCCATGTTACCAGCGGTTTAATTAGGAGAAAATCTAAACAAGCACCATGTGTCGAAAGAACAACGGACAATAAAGTTAAGAGGTGAAATTTGTGTCTTCAAACTGGTTAAATCTGGTTTCTGCTCACAGACTGACGAAAAAGAAAAAAGTTAGCTTACCTAACAGGTGAAAAATATCAGCGAGAGCGGTTATGCTAACACTACCAGAACCCCCACAGACAATAAGAAATTTATAAATAACAAGGTTCCTACTTCTTTCCCTTTCTCGCCGGGTTTAGTGGACCGCAGTCCCGCGTGCTTCTCCAGCGCCCTTCTCTGTCCGGTCGGGAGCTTTGATGCACAGGCGTGTCCGCTAACAGCTCTGCCAGTAAGAAAAGTTGCTGTCAGGTATGTGTCAGGTGAAAATGTTCCACCCTAGCTGCTGTTTGTTCCTCTTCAAATGCAAAGCCTTTGAGAAAAACAGCGAAACGGAGTGGCTGGAAACGTCTGTTAGTTCGGAGCAATAAGATGCATGCTCCAATCACGCATTAAATCAGCCAATCGCCGAGCTCCAAAACTCGTGATTGCCTGATTGTTTGTTTTTTGTTTATTTTTTCCCCCCTCTAGCTTTATTTCAACTGGAACAATAACAGCAAATATTATACATGGAGGAGACGTTGTACAATTGTAGTGCAAAATTATAATAAAGTGGAAGAGTATGTATAACTAAACAAATAAGAGACAATGATTAAAAGGGAGAAAAATAGAAAATTACGTTTTTGTTGTTTTTTTTTTTAAAAAAAACAAAGCAAGACACACAGTAACATTTTAATAATCAAATAATAGTGATTTTTTTTAAGCTTTCTTCTTGTGATAAGATAAGACAAGATAAAATAAGATAAGATAACCTTTATTAGTCCCACGTGTGGGAAATTTGTTTTATTACAGCAGTGGACAGTGCAAAGTTGCATAGAGAAATTAGAGAAATTGGAACTGGAATAATATATCTATGAGATACTGTACACAATAGAATAGAATAAAATTAAAATAAAATACTATATACATTGTATATAGTATTTTATTTTATTGTAGCTCTAGTAATAAATAATAATGTAAGGATTCTGGATCAGCACCGTGATGCCCATAGTATATACAGTATTCTGAAGAAGGTCTAAAATCTCACTGTGTGTGCGTGCATGTGTGTGTTTTATTTAGATGGATTTAAAAAAAATATATATTACTCATGATTAGGGATGGGTATCGTTTAGGTTTTATCCGATACCGGTGCCAAATCGGTACTTTTGAAACGGTGCCGGTGCTCAAACGGTGCTCAAACCGGTGCTTAAAGAATGGAGAACACAAAATTGGTCCAAAAACCTCTCATGTTCAGCTGGTTTTTGTAAAAACATAACAATGTTAGCCTTTTCTGCAGCTATGGGGCATATATGGTATCACTCTTGGCTGGAAGCAGTGCTTAAACAATGGAAAAAACACAAACTTTGTCCAAAAACCTCTCATGTTTAGCTGTTTCCCTCTTTTTCTTTGGTCATTTTAGCCTTTTTGGCCAGGGTGAAGGGAGTACCTGCCATCAAACAAGAAGACAGCCGCATGTAGCTATGATGATGTTTGCTAGTTCACCTTACATGCATTAATGTAATAACGTGGTTAGCCTACTCAACGTAAATTACACACGAACAACATTAAGCTACTCACGCAGAGAAGAATGGCTACTGCTGCATCATCATCCTCATCATTTCTGCTACACTGGCAGGGCTAGGGGCCAGGACTCTCCTCTTCGGGTTTTTGGGGGATGTTGCTAACATGTTGCTCCGATAACAGGCACCACACCCACAGTAGATGTGCTCGGTGTGAGGTCTCGCAGCAAGCTATCAAATACGGAGCATTTCTCGGCTTTTAAAAAAACGCTATGCGTCGCCAGGTGTTTCATCAGATTTGAGGTGTTACCTCCTTTGACAGTATCACAGTATCAGCTTAAAGCACTTGTTGCTGCTGAGTTTGCATATTTTGCTGTGAAGTACAGCCAGACTTTTGACCGCTTCGGCTTGGGCATTTTTAATCTGTAGCTCTGCTCTAAAAGAACGTACGTACCTGGACCTGCCTACTATCCTCGGAAACGTAAAATGATTGGCTAGAAGTGTATCACAGCTCAGGAAAAAAAAGCACCGAAATAAAGCACCGAAATGTGCGCTGCTTTTCGGTCTGGTTACTACCGTTTATGTCAGAACCGGTGCCCATCCCTACTCATGATATAACATTGTCCAGACATGCCTGGTAAGGACATGAGGAGGAAACAGTAGAAGCTGTGTGAGGCTACTAAAGGCAGTGCTATAACATTTTTCTGTCATCATTTTATTATAGATTAAGTGCAAGAGTTGTTAGGTGTGGATAATTAAATTATAGTTTATTGCAATAGCAAGTTGTGCCTTGTTCTCAGATAGACAGCAAGTGGAGAGTGATATAGAGTGATGGGATGGAAGAAAGAAGAGAAGCAAAGAGTGATTCACAGGCGGAGCCTAAATTATTTCTCACAGTTTTTTGTTGCCTTATGGTTCCAAGTGCTGTCACCAATCTTTGCATTTTGTTATTATCTCATGATACTTGTTTAATCAGCTACCATCTCTCCTATGGGCTTTTTAATGTTTACAGTCTCAGATCAACACAGCCCTGCCCTCCAGCACTATCCACAGCAAACCCTCAATAGCAACATTGCACCCATCAGGTAAAACATTGGCTACGTTTGCTTTGCCTTGTTGCCCATATTAGATTCTTGATGAATGTGTGTTGTTGTTATTCAGCCTGGTTCAATGTGCCCCTTTTTAACTTTGAGCACCCGCCCCTTTAAACCTCTCTGCACGGCCCTGCCAGCAGGTACTGAAGACTGTTATCCGTTTCGCTGTCACCGTCCGTGAGGTTTTTTTCCCCCAAAAGGTCAAGGCCTGCCGCTCGCACACTCTGTCTGCGCATGCGCATCTCAACGACTGACCCCCTCCATCCGCTCCCGGGAGGTTATAGTATGATGTGTTCTGACATCACTCTCTCTCTCCCTGTCATTTATTTGGCTCGAAACACATATTAACAAATTGCTCAGTGATGAACAACTACTCAGATCATTTACCTAAGCAGTGTGCTTTGTCAAAACGAAGTGTGTGTTCATTACACTGACATTCTGTTCTGCAATTGTTATTTACTTGTATTTTATAATTTGACTTTACATACTGCTGGGTGGTTTGTAAAGTTTACAATAACTAGTATTATCATTATGCTATATTTTCAAAAATATATAATAATCTCAAAAGTAATGCCTTGGAGTAGAAAATAGTAATACTTCATTAAAATTTAAAACTAAAGTACAGTATTTGAATGTGTGTATTGTGTCTATTGTTTGCAAATATTTCCAACTTTTATTTACACTGAACAAAAATATAAACGCAACACTTTTGTTTTTGCTCCCATTCCCCATGGGATGGACGTAGAGACCTAAAATTCATTCCAGATACACAATATAACCATCCCTCCCAAACAGTGGTCACAAATCAGTCCAAATGTGTGGTAGTGGGCACATCTGCTATATTGAGATAATCCATCCCACCTCACAGGTGTGCCACATCAGGATGCTGATCTGACATCATGAGTAGTGCACAGGTGTACCTCAGACTGCCCACAACAAAAGGCCCAGTGTTTGAGTTTTATGTATCTTTTGTATTTATTTGTGCCTTAGCTTAGTTCACCTAGTTAATTTCTAGATTGCTGTTTAGTCTTGTTGTCTCCCCCTACTAAGCTAAAGCACAAATAAATACAAAAGATACATAAAACTCAAACACTGGGTCACTCGACCCAGGACCATGACAGAATCATTCGTATCACTTTCTTCTGTAATAAGTTTAGAGGTTTTATAGTATTCTCATATGTATTCCCCCAAACTTCGACACAGTAACTAAGTATGAGAAAAACAATGAAAAATATAAAATGCGCATTGCTTTGTAGTCTAATAAATCTCTTACATTTCCCAAAATATAAATGTTTTTAACCATCTTCTTTCTAATATACTCAATATGTGATTTCCACGTCAAATTTTCATCTACTATTACACCCAAAAAAGCGAGATTCAATAACTCTTTCAATCAATTCTCCATTAATGGACATAATGACTTCTTCCTCCTTTACACGATTGCCAAATATCATGAATTTCGTTTTTGTCAGATTCAAAGATAATTTATTTACATCAAACCATTTTTTTAATCTTAAGTCTGATAAAAACCTCATAAAAATGATTTTTTTTCTTTGTTTTTGGGTAAAAAATAAATTAAATCATCAGTTATTGTGATTATTGTTTCACAACCAGAGTCGGTTGCTTTAACAGATGATCACGGACGGGTTTATGTCAACGTTAATTTAGAAAGCTGTTTTTAAACTACTTCAAGTTTTTTACTGGCAGCAAATAATCACATCTGTTGTCCTCTGGGCTCAAAAATGACCCCGTTTGCTTTGACTGTTTATAAAGCAATAAGTATAAAATATCATCCATCTCTGTGTTTCAAGGTTTTATTCAACTTTATTCCAACTCATTACCTGACATTACCAGTTTTTATTATTTATTTTATTTTATTTTCAGTTGTTAAAGACGGGACAGACATGAGTGAGGGATAGGAAAGGGAGAGAGAAAGAGGAAGGAAAAGAAAAACAGAAGGGGAGAGGGACAGTGAGAAAGGGGAAAAAAATAAAAAATAAAATTTAAAAAATAAAATAAAATAAAATACAATAAAATCTCCTGGATCACCTGTTGAGGGAGAAAGAATAGAAAACAAGCAAAAAAAACCCAAAGCAACGTACTAAACACAACACCATCGCATTAATCTAGCTAAGTGTAAACAGCAGTAAATACTAAATATTCAATGTTGTTGTGCAGCACGCAGGACAGACAGCGCACAATGTGCTTTGAAGTAGCAGCCAAGAAAGGTGTAATTTAAGTCTACGAACAGTGAACACCCGTGTGCATACCTGTGTGGATCAGCGCGCTTGTATTCAAATGGTTTCCACATGTAATGGTCTGCAAGAGGATGTAGCGAGCCATAGCCCCGTCCCCCAGGGCATGAAGCAGGCATGGAAGAGATCCAGGCCCCAGACATTCCAGAGGACTCAGAGTGCGAGAGCCCAAGGAGGACTACCGGAGGGGCATCCGTGCCACCCTCATGGGAAGGGCTGAGGATACCCAGACGAGGCGTCACCCAGTAGCCGCCGAGCAGAAGCTAGAGGGGGGTGCGGCTCTGCTGGCAGCCAGCTGTGCCAGAGTGAACCGAGCCTGAGGGCCCCCCGCACCCCGGAGGAGGCCTGACCGAGCAACAGGCGCCAGGCCCCGCCAAGTAGCCACCAGGAGTGAGCTGGTACATACCTGAGCGCCCAGCCCCGGACACCAAGAACCGCCAATGCACCGACCCCTGAGGGCATCAGTCACTGGCAGGGAGTGTGGTGAGGGGAGATAGGCCTTGGAGGGCCTGGGAGTTCCCAGAGAGGTGGAGTCTAAGACCCGACCTGACATATAGACACAGACAAACAGGCACACACAGACACAAACATGCATTCCCACCCTCATGCACACATATACAAACACTCAGCACTCACCCAACGTAAGGATTGATTTATTTATTAACTCAAAGGAGAGATACTAAACTAGACTGGGAAAATATAAACTTCACAGAGAGGTACACTAGGGAACAGCATGAGGGATGACATAAATACACAGAAGGCAATGAGGGACGTGGGAACACACGATGAGCACAGCTGAGGACAATTACACATAAGTGCAGAGTGGGACAAAGGAGTCTGTTGGTGTCACGACTGGGGCAGCAGCCGTGTGTTGTGTGGAAAAGAGGACTTGAAGGCAGCACTTACTGAGATGTGAGCGTAGTTTATTATGAAAACAGAATACAGTGGGGATGGCAAAACAGAACTAAGGATAAACTAAACTGTGAGAAACTAAACCATAGAACAACAAACCTGAACACAAAGGGAGGACAGCAGGGAGAACACGCAGTGGATTCACGGAGATGACGGAGTAATGCAGAGAAACACAGGGAATGAACACAGAGGATGAATACAGACGACGCAACGAGGAACAGAGTCAGACACACACTTTAAATACACAGAGGGACACTGGGAAATCACACACAGGTGGGAGACACAGCTGGACCTGATTAACCTGACGAGACAGGGGAACACTAACACCAGGGACCAATAGAGGGAGCACAAACTCAGAAACCCAGTATCCAAAACCCCAAAACACAAACCATCCCAAAAAAGCCCACAAATAATAATAATAATAAATAATAATAATAAAAATAATAATGATAATAATAATAACAACAATAAATACACCAAACACAAAATCACTGAGTCCACGGACTCGGGACCATGACAGTTGGTCTAAGATTATGGGAGATGCAATCGTTCGCTGAGGAGACTCCTCTGGTTGTTTATGACTATATGCAGAGGATACCCAACATTGTCCATAATGTCTAGCCGTTTTTGTAGTGTCCTCTTTGTCATGGTCTGGAGTCTGCGACTCCGTGTTTATGTTTAGTTTATTAGTGTTCTGTGGTTTTGGTTGCCTTGAGTGTTTGTACTCCTCTGTTTCATGGTTCATGTTCCTATGTTCTGTGTCCCCCAGTCTGTGTTACGTTGGTGGGTTATGTCATTGCGTGTATGTGTTTCCTGTTTTATTGTGAAGGTCTGCGTCTTATGTGAGTGTTTTCAGTTTGCCTCCCTAGTCTCGTCACGTAATCACTCCCAGCTGTGTTCCCCACCTGTGTGTAATCTCCCTGTGTTCTCTGAGTGTATTTAAGTTGTGTCTTCTGTCATGGTAGTTGCTGGTTCGTCTGTGTTGTTTCCCCTCGGTCTCCCTGCGTCTCTCCGTATGTATTTCCCCGGACCTCCCTGCATCCTCCTTTCTGGTTTGTCTTGTTAGTTTACCCAGTTTAGGTTTCCAGTTTCATGTTTTGCCACCATTGCTGTTTGTACTTACCCACCCCTGTAAATAAACACTCACCTGCACCAGAGCTGCCGCCTTTTTGGTCCTTTCTACAATTCCACACGGCTTGCCCCGGCAAACCGTGACACTCTTCTCTTCCATTGTCATCAGTGTCTAGATTTATGCTGACCACAGAGCCAGCCTTCCTGATCTGTTATTGTATATGTTTCATGTTTGTACAGAATGTTGTATTTTTTTAATTGTTATTGTGATGCATGTGTTTTTGACTTTTGCTGCCTTGATGCCAGGTCTCTCTTGGTAATGAGATTTTAATGTAAATGAGATTTTTACCTGGATAAATAAAGGACTAATAAGTGAAGATGTGGGAAAGTTGTTGAAGCTAGGTTAAGACAAAAGGTGGTGAAGCAGCGGGAATGAGGATCAGTACCTCCAAATCTGAGGCCATGGTTCTCAGCTGGAAAAGGGTGGAGTGCCGGGTCGGGGATGAGTTCCTGCCCCAAGTGGAGGAGTTCAAGTATCTCGGGGTCTTGTTCGCGAGTGATGGGAGAAGGGAGCCGGAGATCGACAGACGGATTGGTGCAGCGGCTGCAGTGATGCGGACGCTGCACCGGTCCGTCGTGGTGAAGAGGGAGCTGAGTGTAAAAGTGAAGCTCTCAATTTACCGGTCGATCTACGTCCCTACCCTCACCTATGCCCACGAGCTGTGGGTAGTGACCGAAAGAACGAGATCACGGATACAAGCGGCAGAAATGAGCTTCCTCCGAAGGGTGGCTGGCCTCTCCCTTAGAGATAGGGTGAGAAGTTCGGCCATCCGGGAGGGGCTCAGAGTAGAGCAGCTGCTGCTCCACATCGAAAGGAGCCAGCTGAGGTGGTTCGGGCATCTGACAAGGATGCCCCCTGGGCGCCTCCTGGGTGAGGTGTTCCAGGCATGTCCAACCGGGAGGAGGCCCCGGGGCAGACCCAGGACACGCTGGAGAGATTATATCTCTCGGCTGGCCTGGGAATGCCTTGTTGTTCCCCCAGATAAGCTGGAGGAGGTGGCTGGGGAGAGGGAGGTCTGGGCCTCTTTGCTTAGGCTGCTGCCCCCACGACCCGGCCCCGGATAAAGTGGATGAAGATGGATGGATGGATGGTGATGAACAGTGAGCAATAGTATGGCTTCATGCTGAGAAAGAGCTCTACAGATGCAATGTTGGCTTTGCTCTGATGTTTGTTGTGGAGAAGTTTTAAAGAAAGTCTGGGACTATGGGGGGCAGGAGTCAACCTCATTTAGCATTTATGTCTGAAAGTTCAAAATACACAGCAACAAAAACCGAAATGAACAAGGAAATCACAAAAAGTACAAATCTCCATGAGATACAAATTTGCTGGGGGACTTGGAGAAGGGAGATGCAGAGCTAAAGTTCACACAGTCATAATGACAGTGCCACAATGAACAGAGATATAAAGAGATATTGGCAGAGGATTCACCTGGCCAAGTAGTCAGAGGAGGCAGCTGGCTTGGAATACGAGGCAGGCCAAAGCAGAGGAAGCGGCTCCCAGCTCCACCCCTACTTGCTGTCACGGTTCTGGGTCAGTTTTGACCCAGTATTTTGAGTTCTTATGTTTTGGTTTATATTGGCATTATGAATTGTTCTTGGTTTCTCTGGTGCTTTGATTATTATGATAAATCTATGTTTTAGTTATTCTGGTGAGGGATTAGTTCTTAGGGTTGTTTCTCATGTTTAGTGTAGGTTTAGTTCAGTGTCTAGTCTGTCTCTCTGTCTAGTCCGTGTCTTAGTAAAGTGTGTCCTGTTTCCTGTTTTACTTTGAAGGTTCATGTTCATGTGTGATGTCAGCGTGTTCAGTTTTACTTCTCCCCCGTCTTGTTAGCCCTTAATACTTCCAGCTGTGTTCCCCACCTGTGTGTTATCTCCCTGTGTTCTTCTGTGTGTATTTAAGTCGTGTCTTCTTTTGTTGTAGTCGCTGGTCCATCTGTGAATCTACTGTGTGTTTTCCCTGCTGTCACTATTGTCACAACCCGGCTCATAGGAAGTGACAATCAAGTGGGAGACCACACACAGGCTTTTAAAGGCTGTAAGTCATATTTAATAAAAATAAAGTAAAGCAACTTAAAGACAATTTAAAGGACATAACAGCCATAACTGAAACTTCCAAATGAACATGTGTGCCAGACAGAGAGAGCCAGAGCCCAAAGCCAGCGCCCTGCTGGTTCAGTCAAGGTGTCTTTATATACACTGGGACTGGCCTCTCAGGTGTGCTGCATCAATAATTGGGTCAGCTCCACCCACCTGCAAGAAACAGGTAAAAGAAAAAGAAAAACACAAGGCCAGCCCACTGGCCGTCACACTATCATGTACCTTTTGTCTACATACCTTCATGTTCTGGTTTGCTGCTTTGTAGTTTTAGTTTTGTCCCAGTTTAGTTTAGCTTTTATTCGGTTTTGCCATTTTTCACTGTGTGCTTTATCTTCAATCATCTCAGTGAGTGCCTGCACTTGGATCCTCCTTTATTTTTCCTCACAGCTCTTCTCACTCTCCGTGACAGTACGGACCAGCCAGATTATGGATCCAGTGGCATTCGCCCCTCCCAAGGAGCTTCAGGAGGTTATAATTGACTCTGCTTCCAGGTTAGTCAACCTATGGCTGGAGCATGAGGGAGAGGGATTTCTCTGCACTCTGGAAGGCAGGCTACAGCAGCTTATTTCCGGTCACCCCTGGCTATTGGACTCACTGCACCTGCTCGTACGAGATTTCATACTCCAACTTCACCCCCTCGCCACTACCGCTTGCCTGCTCGCCTCAACGGAGGACGTGTTCTAGAGAACTGCCAGATGTGGAATTACCCGGCCTGTCAGAGCCGTCTCCGAGAAGGAAGCGACGTTTGTGCCGCCGGTGCATCACCCCACAGCCGGATATTGGGACTTTAGAACTGCTGGCTGTGGTGAGTGAAAAGAACACTGACTCTGACACAAGGACTATTTTTTCTGGTTCTGTTTTCTGTGCAGCAAGTGAGGGAATGACTGCTGTAAATGAGACTGGTTTTCCTGGGACTGCAGTCGGCCGGCCCCATTACTATGATTACTATGAGCCCACGGGCAGCCAGCTCACACCTGCACAGGCGTTCTACAGGATGTTGGGGATTATCATCTTACCACCCGGCTCTCCCAGAGTATCCACACCACAGCTGGAGCAGCCACGTCAGAGTTTTTCCCCGTCGCGGTCCAGCACCTCCGCTCCCTCCTCCACTGAGACGCGACGTAAGTGCGATCGGCGCCCCCGGCTCCAACAGGAGTCCAACTTCCCTTGTGGACGCCCAGCTGGGATGAGTGAGAAAGACTTCGTTCCTCCGCCTTTCGTGTCAGGGAATACACAGAATGTTTTCACCAAGACTGCTAAAGCTAGTATTATGAACCCCAGAGCTCCTGTCCATGAGAATCAAAGGAGTGTTTGTTTTGAGAATAATTGTTTCCTCTGGGTTCAAAGAACTGTGCATTTCGTGTTGTTAAGACTGTTTCATCTGGGACCATTTTGCAATCTAACACAAGCTTAATTAAGGATTCTATTTGTTTTATTCCTTCTAAGCCCAAATTAATTTCTTGTGAATCTGTCTGCTGTGAGCCTGGTGATTTTGTTACTGATGCCTGACTGCCAACTGTATAAAACAAAAAACTACACACAATATTCGAAGCACATAGCGCACAGTCGTAAATTCACCCTAATTTTGGTAAGATCTGAGCTCAGGCACTGGGTGACTGAGCATAGCACTTACGCATGTGAGCGAGGGGGGAGAAGCTACTGCAGGAGAAGCATAGACAGGCAGACAAAGGAGAGCTTAAGTTTGAGCAGGTACCAAAGCAAATCATTCATACTGTACAAATAATGTAAATATGACGGTGTATCACAAAAGATTGATATCAAACTGATCACTTGACCCATATTACGTTACTTGCTCTTGGAGTGAATCAACAAATGGGGAAATGAAAAGCCGAACAACAACAATGATGATTTTTTAGAGAGTCGTAGCTTACATGTGTGTTTATTTCATATTTTCAGTTGTTTCCCTCCACGGCTAAACAAAGCACTGTAATCGGTTTCAGTTATGTACTGATGAACACAACAATGGACATAAGTGGCTTCTTTCAAAGAAAAAACTCAGGTAGATTTTATTTTATATATTATGCTTTGTATGTTGTTCAGTATATTTCTATGCAAAACAAGAGGAATTTCAATACACAGCAGTATATTCACAGCTGAAACCAGATATTTACATACACTTTAGGGAAAAAACATAAAAACATTTTTTTTTTGTTAAACATCAATTTAGAGTGAACTTGTCTTGTTTTAGATAAATAAATATTGAAATATCTTTTGAATTAGTTAAATGTCAGAATAAAGAGAGAGAGAGAGCTTTCTATTATTTATCACTTTCATCAAATTTAGGAGTACATATACACTAAGTTTATTGTTAATTAAGAAGAAATCTGCAGATGATTCCATTCTGATCTTAAGCAGCTTCTGATAGGTTAGTAGAGTCGGATTCCTTAGTAGAGTCCTCTGTCCTCTGCTGGATGTGTTGGAGAACACTTTCAGCCCTCTGAGGACTGCATCCCACTGCCTGAGCCAAGCCAATGTGCGGCTAAGCTCCAGCCAGTGTCCACACTGCCAGAGGTCTCCACACATGCTGGTTCGGTGTCTGTCTCCGCTGAAGGGTCAGAGGAACCCGTTTGAGGTGTCTGTCTCCGCTGGAGGGCCCAAGGGGCCCATTCAGCCACCTGTCTCCGATGAAGGGTCAGAGACCCGTTCGGCCTCCTGTCTCCTTTACGGTCGAAAAAGATGTGCTCCTGGGCGCGCTGGCCCTGCTGCTACTCACATCGGGCATGGACCTGGACCTCCAGCAGGCCCCGGGGACCTACATCACACCTTGCTCTTCCCTCCCTTGCAGCTGAAAAAGGTCCATGCCTGTGCCCTGGCCCTGCTGAAATTCCCTCTCCATTTAGCCGAGGCAGTGAGTCGGCCTCCTGTCTCCCTTTACGGTCGAAAAAGATGTGCTCCTGGGCGCGCTGGCCCTGCTGCTACTCACATCGGGCATGGACCTGGACCTCCAGCAGGCCCCGGGGACCTACATCACACCTTGCTCTTGCCTCCCTTACAGCTGAAAAGGTCCATGCTTTTGCCCTGGCCCTTCTGAAATTCCCTCTCCATTTAGCCGAGGCAGTGAGTCGGCCTCCTGTCTCCTTTACGGTCGAAAAAGATGTGCTCCTGGGCGCGCTGGCCCTGCTGCTACTCACATCGGGCATGGACCTGGACCTCCAGCAGGGTTAGGGTTAGGGTTAGGGGTTAGGGGTTAGGGTTAGGGGTTAGGGTTAGGGGTTAGGGTTAGGGGGGTAGGGTTAGGTTAGGGGCCTATTGATCTTGTACAGTCACTGTTGTGAGTCCGGTGCACTGGCAACAGCTGCCTGGTCACTGTCACTCATGTCTCACCCCTTGTGGCAAACCAGTCTATTATCACTCTCATTAGAAGAAGGGTTAGGGGGTTAGGGTTAGGGTTAGGGTTAGGGGTTAGGGGTTAGGGTTAGGGGTTAGGGTTAGGGTAGGGTTAGGGGGTTAGGGGAATATAAGATGAGGACTCGATTGCCGAAGGCAATCGAGTCTCAATGCACGGGCCTTCCCTGCTCCCGGCTCAAGGAACCATGCCCCAAACCTGGTGCCCTGAAAAAGGGATTATGTTAGTATCTCGGACATGAGGTTTACAATTCCAACATAGGGTTAAAAATGGTTGGGGTTAGGATTTGGGCTTAGGGTTGGGCTTCAAAGATAAGATTAAAATCAGCACAGGGTTAGAATTGGTTAGGGTTAGAATAAAACTCATGGCCAGGATGTCACAGCAAATATATACAGACAGGTGGAGTGTTGGTGACAATGATAATAATAATGAACACGGCAAACACAGGAAAAACAGAACAGTAATAATAAACAAGTATATACATTATGTGGACTTTATGTCCTTTAAAAACTTTTTTCATTTAACCCCTTAGGGTGTACAGTGTCCAGTTTTGCAATCCAGAGTCTTTCAGCCTTCCTTCTCTGCTGAGTAGTCCATCTGGGATTTGCCTGTGTTACTGTTGCTCTGACAGATTCCCAGCCATGTGCCAGGAAGTGTTTCACCAGTTGTGTGTGTGTGTTCTTCTTCCTTAGCACATTGTACCTATGCTGGGTGAATCTTGTCAGAATTGTGTTACTTGTCTCACCCACATACTGAATCCCACATTTGCTGCAAGTGATCATATATACACAGTTCTTGGAGCGTGGAGTCCCATTAGCTTGTGAGCAGAATACATTCCCATTAGAAAAACTACGCAACCATTTCTGGTGCTTAAAAAATTGCCCCTGGTCTCTGAGTTTGGGCTCAGAGAGAGGTGAGATTTTTGCCTTAATGAGGAAATCCCTTAGGTTTTTATTCCTCCTAAAGGCAGCTATTACCTTGTGATCCCCCAGCAATTGGGTTTTCTGGACAAGATCCTGAAAATTGTTTCTAATCACTCTGATTAGTTTGCACGTTGATGGGGCATAGGTCAAAACAACAGGCAGGACAGGTGTCAAATCAATGGGTTTTGTCTGCAGGAATGAATTGAAGCATTTCCTGAGGAAAGAGCGACAATACCCCCTACTGGTGAGAGCTGAGAATAAAATTTTGGTCGCTGCTCTGAAGTCAGTAGGTTGTGTGCAAATTCTGTGAAATCTCAACAGTTGTGACTTTATTAAACCAGCAAAGGTGTGTTTTGGGTGGAAACTTGTTTTGAATAAAAGGGCATGTGTGTCTGTGGGCTTGAAGAATACTTTGATATCCAATTTGTGTGTCTGTGGAAAATTTGGGCCTTTGAAAGTGGTTGTATCCAAGAAATCAATTGTGGTTCTATTAATTGTAGATTTTAATTTGATCGAATCATTATGGCCATTCAGAGTGCTTAGAAAGGTTTCAAAATCTTGTTCAGAGTGTGGCCATATGCCCCAGATGTCGTCAAGAAACCGATAATAGTACAGTGGTTTCTTGACACATTTTGCCAGGGCTGCGGTTTCCCATTCGGCCATGAAAATATTGGCATATGCCGGGGCGAATTTTTTGCCCATGGCCGTACCTTTAATTTGCAAGAAGAAGTCCCCATTGAATTCAAAATCATTTCTCGTTAAGTTGATTTCTAATAATTGCAATAATTCTTTTTCAGGTCTTTTTTTGTCTGGGTATTTTTGGAAAATATTCCTGATGGAGTTTATTCCCTCCTTAATGTCAATATTTGTGTATAGGCTGTCAATGTCAATTGAAAAGAGAAATGATTCAGTGGGGACTTCTGTCTGCTTAACCTTTTCCACAAAGTCATACGTATCCTTAATGTAACTGTCATGCCTTATGGATAAGGGATTAAGGAAGAAGTCCAGATATTCTGCAGTGTGGTAAGTTTCACTACCGCAATCAGACACAATGGGACGCCCGGGAGGCACCTGAAATGGCACAGACCACTTTGCTGGGTCTTTGTGGATTTTAGGTAATAAATAAAAGAGCCTTCCCCTTGGCTCAGCGGAGCCCAGTAAATAAGTTTTTTGTTTCAAATTAATGAATTTTTTTAGGTGTAGATTGTTAACAATTTTCTCCACAATAGGTAATGTGTCCAAATAGATAGGTTTCTTTAATTTAGAATAATAGGTTTTATCATGTAATTGTCTGTAGCCCTCTTGTAGGTATTGATCCCTGTCCAAGATTACTACAGCGCTGCCTTTATCTGCTGGTTTTAAGATTATTGATTTATTTTCTTTTAGTTCTTTTAGAGCTTTGAGCTCCTCCTCCGTTAAATTTGGTTTAATGTGGCTGATATGGAAATGGTTATTAAAATATTCATAGTCAGCTTTCATTAAAGTGGACACTTCCTGTGGAAGCTGACCTAATGGAGGAGACCACTCAGATTTAAGAGTGAACGGCTGAGGTTCTGCATCAGACTTTTCTCCATAATGGATAGCCAATTTGATTCTCCTGTGATATTGTTGAATATCATGCTTACATTGTAATTTGAAATTTTTGTCATGACCTATTGCAGGAATAAAATTAAGACCCCTATTCAGGAGGTTCCGCTGGGCAGTGGAAGGCTTAAAATGCTTAGACAAGTTAATAACACCAGAACTTACCCCCTCCCTTTTATCAGATGGGCTCAAGGGGACTCTACAAAAGCATTCCAGTGCTCCAACATATGCAAAGCCGTTACGTCGGTCCAGTGGATGTTGTCCCTTCCTGTCTCAAAACTGTCAGCAGGAAGAGCCGGTATGTGGTTCACCAGACCTGTAATGAAAGTGTTTAAGTGTAGGAGTGTGTCCTGCTCATTCTGGGGCAGAGCGGGGGAGTAGTTCACCACTGGGACGTAGATGTCAGCTTCAGGAAATTCATTCTGGGCCGTCAGTAGTGCCTTTTTCAGTTCTGTGATTGGTGTGTTCTTGTCCCTCTGTGATCTGTTATTTAGGCCAAAAGATAAAACTATTGTTTCCACTTCTACGCTGGAAGTGGCTTTTTCCAGCAGGGCCTGTGCATGGCACCACTTTGCACCGGGGAAGCTGTCAATTTGCACGTTCTCCGCTGAAAAAGATGGGAGTGTGCTTACATTTGAGTCACCGATGATGAGTGCTGATTTCCTGATGTGGAGGCTCCAATCCTGCAGCTTCCTCTGCGTGTTTGGGTGTCTCGTGGGGAGGACGGGTTGTTCAGCAGGTGAAGCAGGTGCAAGGGGAGGAGACTGGGAGGATTCCTCCATTCTCCTCGTCTGGAGGCGGGTCTGCACGCAGGATTTCAGTCTGTCCTGTGTGGTGCGTGGCAGGCCGAGATGTGCGGACGTGGACGGTCCAGGCGCTGTTTCAATGTCTTTTATGGGTCTCGTGGGGATGGTGTCGTCGCCCTGAGTGAGGTCCATTACCTCGATCATTATGTCATCTTCCGGTTGCGGGGACTGAGTGGGCGGGGGTGGCTCCTCCTCAGCAGAGGTCGTGCGAAGCGCGGCGAATACCCTCTCCACTCTCCGGTCTTTTGGTGACATTGGTGTGGGTTCAGGAGGGTCTTCATGGGGGGTGGGGGTGATGGGTTTTGGATCGTCGTCCTCCTCACCGTCGCGCTCTATGAAAGGTGACCAGTCACCGCTGATGGTGTCGGTCATGGTGGTCGCCGTCGCCGTGGTGACAGGGCGCGCTGTAGGTGGAGCATGCACCTGTGCAGTCACCGTTATGGTTCGGTCGGCTCTGGGCTGTGGCGTGGCAGGCTGTGCAGTTGGAGCTGGCTGCAACACTTCTGTCAGAGGTTCGGTCGAGTCAAGTGTTATGAGATCATCCCTCACCTCTGGTTGTCGTGTCGGCTCGCTGGTCCCGCGGCTCTGTTCTCTCGATTCGGTGTCCGCTCTCAGGTCTGCCAGTCTGGCTATGATGGCTGCCTGGGTCTGGTCCAGTGACTCCGGTCGGAGACGGCGGCCCAGGTTGCGCTTGGCCCAGGATGACGCCACCTCAAAGGGTCCTTCCCAGTCCTGTTTAGGAAACTCAAAGAGGCGTTTTAGCTCCACCTCCATAGCCATAGAATAATGATCGCGGAGAATTAAGGCTGTTGTGTATGCCCAATTCTTCGCATTACCCTCGATTCGAGTCTGTGTTTGTTCGCTCGGTGCAGCTGGCTTAATGACAGTTATTAAAGTCTGTAAAATTTTGTTCAGAGAGGGCGGATATTTGTCCCTTGAAACGTTTTTAAGGTGATGAACAGATTTGATCAGTCTGTGAATAATCCGCACTTTAGTTGAAAAGTCTGCGTCATCAGATGGCACGGCGTGTCTGGGAGGTTCAGGTCGTGGAAATCTGGCCCGTGTCACATACCGTCTGTCCCGTGCTTGTCCTCGGTCAGCCAGGTGCCTCTGCTCGTGTTGATCCCCGTAACGGGCAGCATAGCGGGTCGCAGTTGGTCGCTCTCTGCTCCGGCGCTGCCGCCATGTGTGGGGGATTTCTCTCTCCTCTCTCCGGTGGTGCCATCCACTCACCACTGAAGCGTAGGTCCGGCGCTCAGTGTGGGACGGGTAGCTACGATCCCGGACTCGCTCCTGTTCAAAACGATGCCCTTGTTCCGGCCGATCACGGTAGCGGGCTGCATAGCGGACTGGAGCTGGCTGTTCTGCCCTCCGGTGTTGACGCCATGCCGGGTGAGCGTTGTGGGGAATTTCTCTCTCCTCACGGCGGTCACGTCCCCTCACCACTGATGCGTAGGTACGGTGCTCGGCGCGGGACGGGTAGCTGGTCCGTCGAGGAGATCTCCGGTCGTCTCTGAAGTAACGGCCGCCTCTCCGGCCTCTGCGATGGCGAACGACGGTCCAGTCGTCTTCTGGATAAAACGTGGGCATTTTTGCAGGCACACTTGTGGTCTCAGCTTAGACAAATGGTCGCTGGGGACCGTGCTAGCAGTGTAAGAATTGCTGTGTGTCCCCAAAAAAATATAATAATAGTCCTCACGTTTGTTCAGAAAACGAAAAAAGCTTTATTTTCGCTTATTGCAAAAAATAAAAGCAAACAAATTTACAAAATTTACAAAAGAATAAGCCAAAGTCGCGACGTTTCGGTTAATATTAACCTTCTTCAGGCTGGCTTACTTGAAGAATGAAGACCGTATCATAAAACATTAGTTACAATGCAAGTCGCCGGTGTGTGCACTGCGCAAGTCAAAATTCAAACATTGCGGGTCTCAACAACCAATGAGAGGAGCTCCTGCTCCGTGAGTCAGAGGCCCCCCTCGAAAGATTCAAATTGATTGGTTGTTAGCCCGTTTGCTGCGTTCAGGAACATTTTGAATCACAGTAATTTGTAAACAGAGATATATACAGTATTCAAACAATGTTGCTCTCCATATGAGAGTTAAAGGAACATGGTCACAAACAAAACAATGTTGATAAAATATGCAGTCAGAAAATATATACACACCGGACGACAGTAACTTGTGAATAGAAATATACAGTATTTACAAAAAGTCTCTCTCCATATGAGAGTCAAAAGGAAATCATCACAATTGGAATTTTGTGGATGATATGTACAGCAATTGAGTATATGCACATATATATACAGTGTTTCAGTGTAAGGGCAGAGGGTCCCAGGAGTGGGTCGACAGAGGGCACAGGCCGGTTAGGAGAATATAAGATGAGGACTCGATTGCCGAAGGCAATCGAGTCTCAATGCACGGGCCTTCCCTGCTCCCGGCTCAAGGAACCATGCCCCAAACCTGGTGCCCTGAAAAAGGGATTATGTTAGTATCTCGGACATGAGGTTTACAATTCCAACATAGGGTTAAAAATGGTTGGGGTTAGGATTTGGGCTTAGGGTTGGGCTTCAAAGATAAGATTAAAATCAGCACAGGGTTAGAATTGGTTAGGGTTAGAATAAAACTCATGGCCAGGATGTCACAGCAAATATATACAGACAGGTGGAGTGTTGGTGACAATGATAATAATAATGAACACGGCAAACACAGGAAAAACAGAACAGTAATAATAAACAAGTATATACATTATGTGGACTTTATGTCCTTTAAAAACTTTTTTCATTTAACCCCTTAGGGTGTACAGTGTCCAGTTTTGCAATCCAGAGTCTTTCAGCCTTCCTTCTCTGCTGAGTAGTCCATCTGGGATTTGCCTGTGTTACTGTTGCTCTGACAGATTCCCAGCCATGTGCCAGGAAGTGTTTCACCAGTTGTGTGTGTGTGTTCTTCTTCCTTAGCACATTGTACCTATGCTGGGTGAATCTTGTCAGAATTGTGTTACTTGTCTCACCCACATACTGAATCCCACATTTGCTGCAAGTGATCATATATACACAGTTCTTGGAGCGTGGAGTCCCATTAGCTTGTGAGCAGAATACATTCCCATTAGAAAAACTACGCAACCATTTCTGGTGCTTAAAAAATTGCCCCTGGTCTCTGAGTTTGGGCTCAGAGAGAGGTGAGATTTTTGCCTTAATGAGGAAATCCCTTAGGTTTTTATTCCTCCTAAAGGCAGCTATTACCTTGTGATCCCCCAGCAATTGGGTTTTCTGGACAAGATCCTGAAAATTGTTTCTAATCACTCTGATTAGTTTGCACGTTGATGGGGCATAGGTCAAAACAACAGGCAGGACAGGTGTCAAATCAATGGGTTTTGTCTGCAGGAATGAATTGAAGCATTTCCTGAGGAAAGAGCGACAATACCCCCTACTGGTGAGAGCTGAGAATAAAATTTTGGTCGCTGCTCTGAAGTCAGTAGGTTGTGTGCAAATTCTGTGAAATCTCAACAGTTGTGACTTTATTAAACCAGCAAAGGTGTGTTTTGGGTGGAAACTTGTTTTGAATAAAAGGGCATGTGTGTCTGTGGGCTTGAAGAATACTTTGATATCCAATTTGTGTGTCTGTGGAAAATTTGGGCCTTTGAAAGTGGTTGTATCCAAGAAATCAATTGTGGTTCTATTAATTGTAGATTTTAATTTGATCGAATCATTATGGCCATTCAGAGTGCTTAGAAAGGTTTCAAAATCTTGTTCAGAGTGTGGCCATATGCCCCAGATGTCGTCAAGAAACCGATAATAGTACAGTGGTTTCTTGACACATTTTGCCAGGGCTGCGGTTTCCCATTCGGCCATGAAAATATTGGCATATGCCGGGGCGAATTTTTTGCCCATGGCCGTACCTTTAATTTGCAAGAAGAAGTCCCCATTGAATTCAAAATCATTTCTCGTTAAGTTGATTTCTAATAATTGCAATAATTCTTTTTCAGGTCTTTTTTTGTCTGGGTATTTTTGGAAAATATTCCTGATGGAGTTTATTCCCTCCTTAATGTCAATATTTGTGTATAGGCTGTCAATGTCAATTGAAAAGAGAAATGATTCAGTGGGGACTTCTGTCTGCTTAACCTTTTCCACAAAGTCATACGTATCCTTAATGTAACTGTCATGCCTTATGGATAAGGGATTAAGGAAGAAGTCCAGATATTCTGCAGTGTGGTAAGTTTCACTACCGCAATCAGACACAATGGGACGCCCGGGAGGCACCTGAAATGGCACAGACCACTTTGCTGGGTCTTTGTGGATTTTAGGTAATAAATAAAAGAGCCTTCCCCTTGGCTCAGCGGAGCCCAGTAAATAAGTTTTTTGTTTCAAATTAATGAATTTTTTTAGGTGTAGATTGTTAACAATTTTCTCCACAATAGGTAATGTGTCCAAATAGATAGGTTTCTTTAATTTAGAATAATAGGTTTTATCATGTAATTGTCTGTAGCCCTCTTGTAGGTATTGATCCCTGTCCAAGATTACTACAGCGCTGCCTTTATCTGCTGGTTTTAAGATTATTGATTTATTTTCTTTTAGTTCTTTTAGAGCTTTGAGCTCCTCCTCCGTTAAATTTGGTTTAATGTGGCTGATATGGAAATGGTTATTAAAATATTCATAGTCAGCTTTCATTAAAGTGGACACTTCCTGTGGAAGCTGACCTAATGGAGGAGACCACTCAGATTTAAGAGTGAACGGCTGAGGTTCTGCATCAGACTTTTCTCCATAATGGATAGCCAATTTGATTCTCCTGTGATATTGTTGAATATCATGCTTACATTGTAATTTGAAATTTTTGTCATGACCTATTGCAGGAATAAAATTAAGACCCCTATTCAGGAGGTTCCGCTGGGCAGTGGAAGGCTTAAAATGCTTAGACAAGTTAATAACACCAGAACTTACCCCCTCCCTTTTATCAGATGGGCTCAAGGGGACTCTACAAAAGCATTCCAGTGCTCCAACATATGCAAAGCCGTTACGTCGGTCCAGTGGATGTTGTCCCTTCCTGTCTCAAAACTGTCAGCAGGAAGAGCCGGTATGTGGTTCACCAGACCTGTAATGAAAGTGTTTAAGTGTAGGAGTGTGTCCTGCTCATTCTGGGGCAGAGCGGGGGAGTAGTTCACCACTGGGACGTAGATGTCAGCTTCAGGAAATTCATTCTGGGCCGTCAGTAGTGCCTTTTTCAGTTCTGTGATTGGTGTGTTCTTGTCCCTCTGTGATCTGTTATTTAGGCCAAAAGATAAAACTATTGTTTCCACTTCTACGCTGGAAGTGGCTTTTTCCAGCAGGGCCTGTGCATGGCACCACTTTGCACCGGGGAAGCTGTCAATTTGCACGTTCTCCGCTGAAAAAGATGGGAGTGTGCTTACATTTGAGTCACCGATGATGAGTGCTGATTTCCTGATGTGGAGGCTCCAATCCTGCAGCTTCCTCTGCGTGTTTGGGTGTCTCGTGGGGAGGACGGGTTGTTCAGCAGGTGAAGCAGGTGCAAGGGGAGGAGACTGGGAGGATTCCTCCATTCTCCTCGTCTGGAGGCGGGTCTGCACGCAGGATTTCAGTCTGTCCTGTGTGGTGCGTGGCAGGCCGAGATGTGCGGACGTGGACGGTCCAGGCGCTGTTTCAATGTCTTTTATGGGTCTCGTGGGGATGGTGTCGTCGCCCTGAGTGAGGTCCATTACCTCGATCATTATGTCATCTTCCGGTTGCGGGGACTGAGTGGGCGGGGGTGGCTCCTCCTCAGCAGAGGTCGTGCGAAGCGCGGCGAATACCCTCTCCACTCTCCGGTCTTTTGGTGACATTGGTGTGGGTTCAGGAGGGTCTTCATGGGGGGTGGGGGTGATGGGTTTTGGATCGTCGTCCTCCTCACCGTCGCGCTCTATGAAAGGTGACCAGTCACCGCTGATGGTGTCGGTCATGGTGGTCGCCGTCGCCGTGGTGACAGGGCGCGCTGTAGGTGGAGCATGCACCTGTGCAGTCACCGTTATGGTTCGGTCGGCTCTGGGCTGTGGCGTGGCAGGCTGTGCAGTTGGAGCTGGCTGCAACACTTCTGTCAGAGGTTCGGTCGAGTCAAGTGTTATGAGATCATCCCTCACCTCTGGTTGTCGTGTCGGCTCGCTGGTCCCGCGGCTCTGTTCTCTCGATTCGGTGTCCGCTCTCAGGTCTGCCAGTCTGGCTATGATGGCTGCCTGGGTCTGGTCCAGTGACTCCGGTCGGAGACGGCGGCCCAGGTTGCGCTTGGCCCAGGATGACGCCACCTCAAAGGGTCCTTCCCAGTCCTGTTTAGGAAACTCAAAGAGGCGTTTTAGCTCCACCTCCATAGCCATAGAATAATGATCGCGGAGAATTAAGGCTGTTGTGTATGCCCAATTCTTCGCATTACCCTCGATTCGAGTCTGTGTTTGTTCGCTCGGTGCAGCTGGCTTAATGACAGTTATTAAAGTCTGTAAAATTTTGTTCAGAGAGGGCGGATATTTGTCCCTTGAAACGTTTTTAAGGTGATGAACAGATTTGATCAGTCTGTGAATAATCCGCACTTTAGTTGAAAAGTCTGCGTCATCAGATGGCACGGCGTGTCTGGGAGGTTCAGGTCGTGGAAATCTGGCCCGTGTCACATACCGTCTGTCCCGTGCTTGTCCTCGGTCAGCCAGGTGCCTCTGCTCGTGTTGATCCCCGTAACGGGCAGCATAGCGGGTCGCAGTTGGTCGCTCTCTGCTCCGGCGCTGCCGCCATGTGTGGGGGATTTCTCTCTCCTCTCTCCGGTGGTGCCATCCACTCACCACTGAAGCGTAGGTCCGGCGCTCAGTGTGGGACGGGTAGCTACGATCCCGGACTCGCTCCTGTTCAAAACGATGCCCTTGTTCCGGCCGATCACGGTAGCGGGCTGCATAGCGGACTGGAGCTGGCTGTTCTGCCCTCCGGTGTTGACGCCATGCCGGGTGAGCGTTGTGGGGAATTTCTCTCTCCTCACGGCGGTCACGTCCCCTCACCACTGATGCGTAGGTACGGTGCTCGGCGCGGGACGGGTAGCTGGTCCGTCGAGGAGATCTCCGGTCGTCTCTGAAGTAACGGCCGCCTCTCCGGCCTCTGCGATGGCGAACGACGGTCCAGTCGTCTTCTGGATAAAACGTGGGCATTTTTGCAGGCACACTTGTGGTCTCAGCTTAGACAAATGGTCGCTGGGGACCGTGCTAGCAGTGTAAGAATTGCTGTGTGTCCCCAAAAAAATATAATAATAGTCCTCACGTTTGTTCAGAAAACGAAAAAAGCTTTATTTTCGCTTATTGCAAAAAATAAAAGCAAACAAATTTACAAAATTTACAAAAGAATAAGCCAAAGTCGCGACGTTTCGGTTAATATTAACCTTCTTCAGGCTGGCTTACTTGAAGAATGAAGACCGTATCATAAAACATTAGTTACAATGCAAGTCGCCGGTGTGTGCACTGCGCAAGTCAAAATTCAAACATTGCGGGTCTCAACAACCAATGAGAGGAGCTCCTGCTCCGTGAGTCAGAGGCCCCCCTCGAAAGATTCAAATTGATTGGTTGTTAGCCCGTTTGCTGCGTTCAGGAACATTTTGAATCACAGTAATTTGTAAACAGAGATATATACAGTATTCAAACAATGTTGCTCTCCATATGAGAGTTAAAGGAACATGGTCACAAACAAAACAATGTTGATAAAATATGCAGTCAGAAAATATATACACACCGGACGACAGTAACTTGTGAATAGAAATATACAGTATTTACAAAAAGTCTCTCTCCATATGAGAGTCAAAAGGAAATCATCACAATTGGAATTTTGTGGATGATATGTACAGCAATTGAGTATATGCACATATATATACAGTGTTTCAGTGTAAGGGCAGAGGGTCCCAGGAGTGGGTCGACAGAGGGCACAGGCCGGTTAGGAGAATATAAGATGAGGACTCGATTGCCGAAGGCAATCGAGTCTCAATGCACGGGCCTTCCCTGCTCCCGGCTCAAGGAACCATGCCCCAAACCTGGTGCCCTGAAAAAGGGATTATGTTAGTATCTCGGACATGAGGTTTACAATTCCAACATAGGGTTAAAAATGGTTGGGGTTAGGATTTGGGCTTAGGGTTGGGCTTCAAAGATAAGATTAAAATCAGCACAGGGTTAGAATTGGTTAGGGTTAGAATAAAACTCATGGCCAGGATGTCACAGCAAATATATACAGACAGGTGGAGTGTTGGTGACAATGATAATAATAATGAACACGGCAAACACAGGAAAAACAGAACAGTAATAATAAACAAGTATATACATTATGTGGACTTTATGTCCTTTAAAAACTTTTTTCATTTAACCCCTTAGGGTGTACAGTGTCCAGTTTTGCAATCCAGAGTCTTTCAGCCTTCCTTCTCTGCTGAGTAGTCCATCTGGGATTTGCCTGTGTTACTGTTGCTCTGACAGATTCCCAGCCATGTGCCAGGAAGTGTTTCACCAGTTGTGTGTGTGTGTTCTTCTTCCTTAGCACATTGTACCTATGCTGGGTGAATCTTGTCAGAATTGTGTTACTTGTCTCACCCACATACTGAATCCCACATTTGCTGCAAGTGATCATATATACACAGTTCTTGGAGCGTGGAGTCCCATTAGCTTGTGAGCAGAATACATTCCCATTAGAAAAACTACGCAACCATTTCTGGTGCTTAAAAAATTGCCCCTGGTCTCTGAGTTTGGGCTCAGAGAGAGGTGAGATTTTTGCCTTAATGAGGAAATCCCTTAGGTTTTTATTCCTCCTAAAGGCAGCTATTACCTTGTGATCCCCCAGCAATTGGGTTTTCTGGACAAGATCCTGAAAATTGTTTCTAATCACTCTGATTAGTTTGCACGTTGATGGGGCATAGGTCAAAACAACAGGCAGGACAGGTGTCAAATCAATGGGTTTTGTCTGCAGGAATGAATTGAAGCATTTCCTGAGGAAAGAGCGACAATACCCCCTACTGGTGAGAGCTGAGAATAAAATTTTGGTCGCTGCTCTGAAGTCAGTAGGTTGTGTGCAAATTCTGTGAAATCTCAACAGTTGTGACTTTATTAAACCAGCAAAGGTGTGTTTTGGGTGGAAACTTGTTTTGAATAAAAGGGCATGTGTGTCTGTGGGCTTGAAGAATACTTTGATATCCAATTTGTGTGTCTGTGGAAAATTTGGGCCTTTGAAAGTGGTTGTATCCAAGAAATCAATTGTGGTTCTATTAATTGTAGATTTTAATTTGATCGAATCATTATGGCCATTCAGAGTGCTTAGAAAGGTTTCAAAATCTTGTTCAGAGTGTGGCCATATGCCCCAGATGTCGTCAAGAAACCGATAATAGTACAGTGGTTTCTTGACACATTTTGCCAGGGCTGCGGTTTCCCATTCGGCCATGAAAATATTGGCATATGCCGGGGCGAATTTTTTGCCCATGGCCGTACCTTTAATTTGCAAGAAGAAGTCCCCATTGAATTCAAAATCATTTCTCGTTAAGTTGATTTCTAATAATTGCAATAATTCTTTTTCAGGTCTTTTTTTGTCTGGGTATTTTTGGAAAATATTCCTGATGGAGTTTATTCCCTCCTTAATGTCAATATTTGTGTATAGGCTGTCAATGTCAATTGAAAAGAGAAATGATTCAGTGGGGACTTCTGTCTGCTTAACCTTTTCCACAAAGTCATACGTATCCTTAATGTAACTGTCATGCCTTATGGATAAGGGATTAAGGAAGAAGTCCAGATATTCTGCAGTGTGGTAAGTTTCACTACCGCAATCAGACACAATGGGACGCCCGGGAGGCACCTGAAATGGCACAGACCACTTTGCTGGGTCTTTGTGGATTTTAGGTAATAAATAAAAGAGCCTTCCCCTTGGCTCAGCGGAGCCCAGTAAATAAGTTTTTTGTTTCAAATTAATGAATTTTTTTAGGTGTAGATTGTTAACAATTTTCTCCACAATAGGTAATGTGTCCAAATAGATAGGTTTCTTTAATTTAGAATAATAGGTTTTATCATGTAATTGTCTGTAGCCCTCTTGTAGGTATTGATCCCTGTCCAAGATTACTACAGCGCTGCCTTTATCTGCTGGTTTTAAGATTATTGATTTATTTTCTTTTAGTTCTTTTAGAGCTTTGAGCTCCTCCTCCGTTAAATTTGGTTTAATGTGGCTGATATGGAAATGGTTATTAAAATATTCATAGTCAGCTTTCATTAAAGTGGACACTTCCTGTGGAAGCTGACCTAATGGAGGAGACCACTCAGATTTAAGAGTGAACGGCTGAGGTTCTGCATCAGACTTTTCTCCATAATGGATAGCCAATTTGATTCTCCTGTGATATTGTTGAATATCATGCTTACATTGTAATTTGAAATTTTTGTCATGACCTATTGCAGGAATAAAATTAAGACCCCTATTCAGGAGGTTCCGCTGGGCAGTGGAAGGCTTAAAATGCTTAGACAAGTTAATAACACCAGAACTTACCCCCTCCCTTTTATCAGATGGGCTCAAGGGGACTCTACAAAAGCATTCCAGTGCTCCAACATATGCAAAGCCGTTACGTCGGTCCAGTGGATGTTGTCCCTTCCTGTCTCAAAACTGTCAGCAGGAAGAGCCGGTATGTGGTTCACCAGACCTGTAATGAAAGTGTTTAAGTGTAGGAGTGTGTCCTGCTCATTCTGGGGCAGAGCGGGGGAGTAGTTCACCACTGGGACGTAGATGTCAGCTTCAGGAAATTCATTCTGGGCCGTCAGTAGTGCCTTTTTCAGTTCTGTGATTGGTGTGTTCTTGTCCCTCTGTGATCTGTTATTTAGGCCAAAAGATAAAACTATTGTTTCCACTTCTACGCTGGAAGTGGCTTTTTCCAGCAGGGCCTGTGCATGGCACCACTTTGCACCGGGGAAGCTGTCAATTTGCACGTTCTCCGCTGAAAAAGATGGGAGTGTGCTTACATTTGAGTCACCGATGATGAGTGCTGATTTCCTGATGTGGAGGCTCCAATCCTGCAGCTTCCTCTGCGTGTTTGGGTGTCTCGTGGGGAGGACGGGTTGTTCAGCAGGTGAAGCAGGTGCAAGGGGAGGAGACTGGGAGGATTCCTCCATTCTCCTCGTCTGGAGGCGGGTCTGCACGCAGGATTTCAGTCTGTCCTGTGTGGTGCGTGGCAGGCCGAGATGTGCGGACGTGGACGGTCCAGGCGCTGTTTCAATGTCTTTTATGGGTCTCGTGGGGATGGTGTCGTCGCCCTGAGTGAGGTCCATTACCTCGATCATTATGTCATCTTCCGGTTGCGGGGACTGAGTGGGCGGGGGTGGCTCCTCCTCAGCAGAGGTCGTGCGAAGCGCGGCGAATACCCTCTCCACTCTCCGGTCTTTTGGTGACATTGGTGTGGGTTCAGGAGGGTCTTCATGGGGGGTGGGGGTGATGGGTTTTGGATCGTCGTCCTCCTCACCGTCGCGCTCTATGAAAGGTGACCAGTCACCGCTGATGGTGTCGGTCATGGTGGTCGCCGTCGCCGTGGTGACAGGGCGCGCTGTAGGTGGAGCATGCACCTGTGCAGTCACCGTTATGGTTCGGTCGGCTCTGGGCTGTGGCGTGGCAGGCTGTGCAGTTGGAGCTGGCTGCAACACTTCTGTCAGAGGTTCGGTCGAGTCAAGTGTTATGAGATCATCCCTCACCTCTGGTTGTCGTGTCGGCTCGCTGGTCCCGCGGCTCTGTTCTCTCGATTCGGTGTCCGCTCTCAGGTCTGCCAGTCTGGCTATGATGGCTGCCTGGGTCTGGTCCAGTGACTCCGGTCGGAGACGGCGGCCCAGGTTGCGCTTGGCCCAGGATGACGCCACCTCAAAGGGTCCTTCCCAGTCCTGTTTAGGAAACTCAAAGAGGCGTTTTAGCTCCACCTCCATAGCCATAGAATAATGATCGCGGAGAATTAAGGCTGTTGTGTATGCCCAATTCTTCGCATTACCCTCGATTCGAGTCTGTGTTTGTTCGCTCGGTGCAGCTGGCTTAATGACAGTTATTAAAGTCTGTAAAATTTTGTTCAGAGAGGGCGGATATTTGTCCCTTGAAACGTTTTTAAGGTGATGAACAGATTTGATCAGTCTGTGAATAATCCGCACTTTAGTTGAAAAGTCTGCGTCATCAGATGGCACGGCGTGTCTGGGAGGTTCAGGTCGTGGAAATCTGGCCCGTGTCACATACCGTCTGTCCCGTGCTTGTCCTCGGTCAGCCAGGTGCCTCTGCTCGTGTTGATCCCCGTAACGGGCAGCATAGCGGGTCGCAGTTGGTCGCTCTCTGCTCCGGCGCTGCCGCCATGTGTGGGGGATTTCTCTCTCCTCTCTCCGGTGGTGCCATCCACTCACCACTGAAGCGTAGGTCCGGCGCTCAGTGTGGGACGGGTAGCTACGATCCCGGACTCGCTCCTGTTCAAAACGATGCCCTTGTTCCGGCCGATCACGGTAGCGGGCTGCATAGCGGACTGGAGCTGGCTGTTCTGCCCTCCGGTGTTGACGCCATGCCGGGTGAGCGTTGTGGGGAATTTCTCTCTCCTCACGGCGGTCACGTCCCCTCACCACTGATGCGTAGGTACGGTGCTCGGCGCGGGACGGGTAGCTGGTCCGTCGAGGAGATCTCCGGTCGTCTCTGAAGTAACGGCCGGGTTAGGGTTAGGGTTAGGGGTTAGGGTTAGGGGTTAGGGTTAGGGGGTTAGGGGGTTAGGGGGTTAGGGGGTTAGGGTTAGGGTTAGGGTTAGGGTTAGGGTTAGGGTTAGGGTTAGGGGGTTAGGGGTTAGGGGGGGGTTAGGGTTAGGGGGTTAGGGGTTAGGGTTAGGGGGTTAGGGTTAGGGTTAGGGTTAGGGTTAGGGTTAGGGGGTTAGGGTTAGGGTTAGGGGTTAGGGTTAGGGGGGTTAGGGTTAGGGTGTGGGGAAAGAATAGGCCCGGCTATGCCGGAACCTAGGTGCACGGTCCATCCATGGGACTGGTATTGGTGCCCCCTGATCAAAAAATTACCCTAAGCGGGTGTAGTGCACTGTGGTGGGCCATTCGCGACGTTTCGGCTTCTCTGAGCCTTCTTCAGGCTTGGCCCACCCGCTTCTTGTGTTCAATTTCGCCACTCTGGGCCTTTTATACTCTTGCTTTTCATTTCTGTTTTTCTTAACTTTTTCTGTTTCTTATTTTTTCTTGTTCTCAGTTTTTTCTGCTTTAGCTCTCCCTTTTTCTATCTTTTTCTGTTGTTCTTTGTTCTTTCTGTTTTTCTTTATCTTTCTCTTTGTATTTCTGTTTTTCTTTATTCTTGTTCTTTATTCTTTCTGTGTTTCTTTATCTTTCTCTTTATATTTCTGTTGTTCTTTATTCTCTCTGTTGTTCTTTATCATTTCACTTTATTTCTCTTGTGTTCTTTTCTTTCTCATATTTCTTTAAATGGCACCCCCTTCTTTTTAGACATCCCGTCCTGTTCTGTATTTTTCTTTATATGGCACCCCCTTCCTGTAGATCCTTTCCTTTTGTACTTTGTCTTTTTTCTGACCTTTCTTGTCTTTTTTTCTCTTAGCTTAGGTTTTTAGGGCTCCCTTAGTTAGGGCTAGAAGGGGAGGGGGGAGGGGGGCAATGGGGTTAGGGTAAGGACAGGGTAGTGGGTGGGGGGCTCCCCACAATGAGGGAGAGAGGCAATGGGCAGGGGCACCACCAATCCCAGGAGGCACAGGCTGGTTAGGGTGTGGGGAAAGAATAGGCCCGGCTATGCCGGAACCTAGGTGCACGGTCCATCCATGGGACTGGTATTGGTGCCCCCTGATCAAAAAATTACCCTAAGCGGGTGTAGTGCACTGTGGTGGGCCATTCGCGACGTTTCGGCTTCTCTGAGCCTTCTTCAGGCTTGGCCCACCCGCTTCTTGTGTTCAATTTCGCCACTCTGGGCCTTTTATACTCTTGCTTTTCATTTCTGTTTTTCTTAACTTTTTCTGTTTCTTATTTTTTCTTGTTCTCAGTTTTTTCTGCTTTAGCTCTCCCTTTTTCTATCTTTTTCTGTTGTTCTTTGTTCTTTCTGTTTTTCTTTATCTTTCTCTTTGTATTTCTGTTTTTCTTTATTCTTGTTCTTTATTCTTTCTGTGTTTCTTTATCTTTCTCTTTATATTTCTGTTGTTCTTTATTCTCTCTGTTGTTCTTTATCATTTCACTTTATTTCTCTTGTGTTCTTTTCTTTCTCATATTTCTTTAAATGGCACCCCCTTCTTTTTAGACATCCCGTCCTGTTCTGTATTTTTCTTTATATGGCACCCCCTTCCTGTAGATCCTTTCCTTTTGTACTTTGTCTTTTTTCTGACCTTTCTTGTCTTTTTTTCTCTTAGCTTAGGTTTTTAGGGCTCCCTTAGTTAGGGCTAGAAGGGGAGGGGGGAGGGGGGCAATGGGGTTAGGGTAAGGACAGGGTAGTGGGTGGGGGGCTCCCCACAATGAGGGAGAGAGGCAATGGGCAGGGGCACCACCAATCCCAGGAGGCACAGGCTGGTTAGGGTGTGGGGAAAGAATAGGCCCGGCTATGCCGGAACCTAGGTGCACGGTCCATCCATGGGACTGGTATTGGTGCCCCCTGATCAAAAAATTACCCTAAGCGGGTGTAGTGCACTGTGGTGGGCCATTCGCGACGTTTCGGCTTCTCTGAGCCTTCTTCAGGCTTGGCCCACCCGCTTCTTGTGTTCAATTTCGCCACTCTGGGCCTTTTATACTCTTGCTTTTCATTTCTGTTTTTCTTAACTTTTTCTGTTTCTTATTTTTTCTTGTTCTCAGTTTTTTCTGCTTTAGCTCTCCCTTTTTCTATCTTTTTCTGTTGTTCTTTGTTCTTTCTGTTTTTCTTTATCTTTCTCTTTGTATTTCTGTTTTTCTTTATTCTTGTTCTTTATTCTTTCTGTGTTTCTTTATCTTTCTCTTTATATTTCTGTTGTTCTTTATTCTCTCTGTTGTTCTTTATCATTTCACTTTATTTCTCTTGTGTTCTTTTCTTTCTCATATTTCTTTAAATGGCACCCCCTTCTTTTTAGACATCCCGTCCTGTTCTGTATTTTTCTTTATATGGCACCCCCTTCCTGTAGATCCTTTCCTTTTGTACTTTGTCTTTTTTCTGACCTTTCTTGTCTTTTTTTCTCTTAGCTTAGGTTTTTAGGGCTCCCTTAGTTAGGGCTAGAAGGGGAGGGGGGAGGGGGGCAATGGGGTTAGGGTAAGGACAGGGTAGTGGGTGGGGGGCTCCCCACAATGAGGGAGAGAGGCAATGGGCAGGGGCACCACCAATCCCAGGAGGCACAGGCTGGTTAGGGTGTGGGGAAAGAATAGGCCCGGCTATGCCGGAACCTAGGTGCACGGTCCATCCATGGGACTGGTATTGGTGCCCCCTGATCAAAAAATTACCCTAAGCGGGTGTAGTGCACTGTGGTGGGCCATTCGCGACGTTTCGGCTTCTCTGAGCCTTCTTCAGGCTTGGCCCACCCGCTTCTTGTGTTCAATTTCGCCACTCTGGGCCTTTTATACTCTTGCTTTTCATTTCTGTTTTTCTTAACTTTTTCTGTTTCTTATTTTTTCTTGTTCTCAGTTTTTTCTGCTTTAGCTCTCCCTTTTTCTATCTTTTTCTGTTGTTCTTTGTTCTTTCTGTTTTTCTTTATCTTTCTCTTTGTATTTCTGTTTTTCTTTATTCTTGTTCTTTATTCTTTCTGTGTTTCTTTATCTTTCTCTTTATATTTCTGTTGTTCTTTATTCTCTCTGTTGTTCTTTATCATTTCACTTTATTTCTCTTGTGTTCTTTTCTTTCTCATATTTCTTTAAATGGCACCCCCTTCTTTTTAGACATCCCGTCCTGTTCTGTATTTTTCTTTATATGGCACCCCCTTCCTGTAGATCCTTTCCTTTTGTACTTTGTCTTTTTTCTGACCTTTCTTGTCTTTTTTTCTCTTAGCTTAGGTTTTTAGGGCTCCCTTAGTTAGGGCTAGAAGGGGAGGGGGGAGGGGGGCAATGGGGTTAGGGTAAGGACAGGGTAGTGGGTGGGGGGCTCCCCACAATGAGGGAGAGAGGCAATGGGCAGGGGCACCACCAATCCCAGGAGGCACAGGCTGGTTAGGGTGTGGGGAAAGAATAGGCCCGGCTATGCCGGAACCTAGGTGCACGGTCCATCCATGGGACTGGTATTGGTGCCCCCTGATCAAAAAATTACCCTAAGCGGGTGTAGTGCACTGTGGTGGGCCATTCGCGACGTTTCGGCTTCTCTGAGCCTTCTTCAGGCTTGGCCCACCCGCTTCTTGTGTTCAATTTCGCCACTCTGGGCCTTTTATACTCTTGCTTTTCATTTCTGTTTTTCTTAACTTTTTCTGTTTCTTATTTTTTCTTGTTCTCAGTTTTTTCTGCTTTAGCTCTCCCTTTTTCTATCTTTTTCTGTTGTTCTTTGTTCTTTCTGTTTTTCTTTATCTTTCTCTTTGTATTTCTGTTTTTCTTTATTCTTGTTCTTTATTCTTTCTGTGTTTCTTTATCTTTCTCTTTATATTTCTGTTGTTCTTTATTCTCTCTGTTGTTCTTTATCATTTCACTTTATTTCTCTTGTGTTCTTTTCTTTCTCATATTTCTTTAAATGGCACCCCCTTCTTTTTAGACATCCCGTCCTGTTCTGTATTTTTCTTTATATGGCACCCCCTTCCTGTAGATCCTTTCCTTTTGTACTTTGTCTTTTTTCTGACCTTTCTTGTCTTTTTTTCTCTTAGCTTAGGTTTTTAGGGCTCCCTTAGTTAGGGCTAGAAGGGGAGGGGGGAGGGGGGCAATGGGGTTAGGGTAAGGACAGGGTAGTGGGTGGGGGGCTCCCCACAATGAGGGAGAGAGGCAATGGGCAGGGGCACCACCAATCCCAGGAGGCACAGGCTGGTTAGGGTGTGGGGAAAGAATAGGCCCGGCTATGCCGGAACCTAGGTGCACGGTCCATCCATGGGACTGGTATTGGTGCCCCCTGATCAAAAAATTACCCTAAGCGGGTGTAGTGCACTGTGGTGGGCCATTCGCGACGTTTCGGCTTCTCTGAGCCTTCTTCAGGCTTGGCCCACCCGCTTCTTGTGTTCAATTTCGCCACTCTGGGCCTTTTATACTCTTGCTTTTCATTTCTGTTTTTCTTAACTTTTTCTGTTTCTTATTTTTTCTTGTTCTCAGTTTTTTCTGCTTTAGCTCTCCCTTTTTCTATCTTTTTCTGTTGTTCTTTGTTCTTTCTGTTTTTCTTTATCTTTCTCTTTGTATTTCTGTTTTTCTTTATTCTTGTTCTTTATTCTTTCTGTGTTTCTTTATCTTTCTCTTTATATTTCTGTTGTTCTTTATTCTCTCTGTTGTTCTTTATCATTTCACTTTATTTCTCTTGTGTTCTTTTCTTTCTCATATTTCTTTAAATGGCACCCCCTTCTTTTTAGACATCCCGTCCTGTTCTGTATTTTTCTTTATATGGCACCCCCTTCCTGTAGATCCTTTCCTTTTGTACTTTGTCTTTTTTCTGACCTTTCTTGTCTTTTTTTCTCTTAGCTTAGGTTTTTAGGGCTCCCTTAGTTAGGGCTAGAAGGGGAGGGGGGAGGGGGGCAATGGGGTTAGGGTAAGGACAGGGTAGTGGGTGGGGGGCTCCCCACAATGAGGGAGAGAGGCAATGGGCAGGGGCACCACCAATCCCAGGAGGCACAGGCTGGTTAGGGTGTGGGGAAAGAATAGGCCCGGCTATGCCGGAACCTAGGTGCACGGTCCATCCATGGGACTGGTATTGGTGCCCCCTGATCAAAAAATTACCCTAAGCGGGTGTAGTGCACTGTGGTGGGCCATTCGCGACGTTTCGGCTTCTCTGAGCCTTCTTCAGGCTTGGCCCACCCGCTTCTTGTGTTCAATTTCGCCACTCTGGGCCTTTTATACTCTTGCTTTTCATTTCTGTTTTTCTTAACTTTTTCTGTTTCTTATTTTTTCTTGTTCTCAGTTTTTTCTGCTTTAGCTCTCCCTTTTTCTATCTTTTTCTGTTGTTCTTTGTTCTTTCTGTTTTTCTTTATCTTTCTCTTTGTATTTCTGTTTTTCTTTATTCTTGTTCTTTATTCTTTCTGTGTTTCTTTATCTTTCTCTTTATATTTCTGTTGTTCTTTATTCTCTCTGTTGTTCTTTATCATTTCACTTTATTTCTCTTGTGTTCTTTTCTTTCTCATATTTCTTTAAATGGCACCCCCTTCTTTTTAGACATCCCGTCCTGTTCTGTATTTTTCTTTATATGGCACCCCCTTCCTGTAGATCCTTTCCTTTTGTACTTTGTCTTTTTTCTGACCTTTCTTGTCTTTTTTTCTCTTAGCTTAGGTTTTTAGGGCTCCCTTAGTTAGGGCTAGAAGGGGAGGGGGGAGGGGGGCAATGGGGTTAGGGTAAGGACAGGGTAGTGGGTGGGGGGCTCCCCACAATGAGGGAGAGAGGCAATGGGCAGGGGCACCACCAATCCCAGGAGGCACAGGCTGGTTAGGGTGTGGGGAAAGAATAGGCCCGGCTATGCCGGAACCTAGGTGCACGGTCCATCCATGGGACTGGTATTGGTGCCCCCTGATCAAAAAATTACCCTAAGCGGGTGTAGTGCACTGTGGTGGGCCATTCGCGACGTTTCGGCTTCTCTGAGCCTTCTTCAGGCTTGGCCCACCCGCTTCTTGTGTTCAATTTCGCCACTCTGGGCCTTTTATACTCTTGCTTTTCATTTCTGTTTTTCTTAACTTTTTCTGTTTCTTATTTTTTCTTGTTCTCAGTTTTTTCTGCTTTAGCTCTCCCTTTTTCTATCTTTTTCTGTTGTTCTTTGTTCTTTCTGTTTTTCTTTATCTTTCTCTTTGTATTTCTGTTTTTCTTTATTCTTGTTCTTTATTCTTTCTGTGTTTCTTTATCTTTCTCTTTATATTTCTGTTGTTCTTTATTCTCTCTGTTGTTCTTTATCATTTCACTTTATTTCTCTTGTGTTCTTTTCTTTCTCATATTTCTTTAAATGGCACCCCCTTCTTTTTAGACATCCCGTCCTGTTCTGTATTTTTCTTTATATGGCACCCCCTTCCTGTAGATCCTTTCCTTTTGTACTTTGTCTTTTTTCTGACCTTTCTTGTCTTTTTTTCTCTTAGCTTAGGTTTTTAGGGCTCCCTTAGTTAGGGCTAGAAGGGGAGGGGGGAGGGGGGCAATGGGGTTAGGGTAAGGACAGGGTAGTGGGTGGGGGGCTCCCCACAATGAGGGAGAGAGGCAATGGGCAGGGGCACCACCAATCCCAGGAGGCACAGGCTGGTTAGGGTGTGGGGAAAGAATAGGCCCGGCTATGCCGGAACCTAGGTGCACGGTCCATCCATGGGACTGGTATTGGTGCCCCCTGATCAAAAAATTACCCTAAGCGGGTGTAGTGC
>NC_137932.1:2500-7500 GCF_963969265.1 Rhamphochromis sp. 'chilingali'
ATCAGGACCAGGAGATGACACAGTGCTCCAAAGGCCTGGTTCTGCTGCCTCCTCCTCCACCCACCTGCTGCAGACGCTTCTGTGAAGGGAAACTGCTACATGTTATGTCACCGATCCCTGCCATGCTGCGTGTCTAACGACCCGGCAGGGCCTGCTGAGTACAGTGGTGGTGGAATCGGCCCGATCGGACACTCCTATCTGCCACTTTGACCTTTTTATTCCGTCAAATTTTGACCCATTTACACCAAGTCCAGAACCGTTGGTGCTATCGACATGGGGTCTTCACCAGGGTGTCCGGAGCACCCCGAAACCCCCCCGTAGACACAACTTTCATCCCTCTACGACACTTACTTTCCCAGTTATTCCATTTTATTCCGTCAAATTCTGGCTATTACCCCCTAACCTATCCCTAAGCCTCCTGCAAAGGTACTCTGAACCATGCCATGTTGGGCACCTGCGGATGCGCCCGCACACGGGCAACGCAATGCCAGTGGAACCAGGCCCTCTGCACCTTCCTTTCTCCGACTGGGACCCTTTTGTCCCATCCTTTTTGGTCCGATTCGCCATATCTCCAGAACCGAAGAAGCCATCGGCGTGGCCTCTTCGCCACAGCGTCCGGCACCCACCAAAACCCCCACCTAGACACCAACATCAGCCCTCTACACCTCTTACTTTTTCAGTTATTCCACTTTTGTCCCATCCTCTCCTGGCTTTTTCCCCATAACCTATCATTTAAGCCTCATCATACCTGCCGTGGGCCACTGGAGGGAGACAAATCACCATGCACTAAAATTCAAATTTTGCACTGCAAACCTCACAGTGTCTGTGTGTGTCTGTGTGTGTGTGTGTGTGTGCTTTGGTGTGTGTGTGTGTGTGTGTGTGTGTGTGTGTGTGTGTGTGTGTGTGTGTGTGTGTGTGTGTGTGTGTGTGTGTGTGTGTGTGTGACAGACAGAGAGAGAGAGAGAGAGAGAGAGAGAGAGAGACACTTGCTGTGTATTTAAGAAACAAACGCTCAAAGAAACCAAACAGAATGACACAGGCAGAAAGACACTGTTTTATTTTGGTAACCAATGATGCATTTCTTCTCCCCTTGTACAGGGCCTTTTATGACAGGAACAGGAACCACAGAGCGTCAGCGGCAGACATCCAAGCTGCACAGGGCACACGCAGCACCAGGCAGAATTAATGACGTCCCTGATCCACAGCTCAAGCCCAGCCACCCGCTGCCTCCTCGCCGCCTCCTCCCGGGACCTTCAAGGACCACCCACCAGCCACTGGTACACATTCCAATCTTACACAATGGCCCCAGCATCACAGGGCATCTCCTGACATTAAAATCTATCCTGATTTCTGTTGTTTTTCCCTCATCTCTGAGCCGCTGAGTGTGAGTGTGTGTGTGTGTGTGTGTGTGTGTGTGTGTGTGTGTGTGTGTGTCTCTCTCTCTTTTACACAAAAAACACATGTCAGTTGTTAAGGAAAATGTTATAAAACACTTCTTCAGTAAAGACTCAGAGAAGAGAAACACACAGAACTTCTTGCTAGCAAGGGCAGCCTCCACTCTAAGAGACTCCAGTGAGAGAACTGCCCCGGTCTTTATTTTATACTCCATTGAGCGTGTGTGTGTGCGTGTGTGTGTGCGTGTGTGTGTGTGTGTGTGTGTGTGTGACAGAGAGACAGACAGAGAGAGAGAGAGAGAGACACTTGCTGTGGATTTAAAAATTTAAAAAAACACACAGAAAACCCAAAGAGAAAAAGAGGCACACAAGTCGATTTGTACCGCATTGAGTTGCAAAGCAGCTGACCAGCTTGTGTGTGTGTGTGTGTGTGTGTGTGTGTGTGTGTGTGTGTGTGTGTGTGTGTGTGTGTGTGTGTGTGTGTGTGTGTGTGTGTGTGTGTGTGTCTCTTTTACACAAAAAATACATGTGAGTGCACTTGCAACAACTTTTAATATGCAATGTACAGGACTTGCCAGCTAGGCGCCCTCCTGTGGACCAAACATGCAATTGAAAGATGTTATTTTCGCCGGTATAACTCCTTCAGACACTTTGTACCGCATTGAGCCAGCAGAGGGAGCCCCCCTGGTTCAATCCCAGTTGCACAGCAGTTGTGACCAGCTTCTGTCTGTGTGCTTTGGTGTGTGTGTGTGTGTGTGTGTGTGTGTGTGTGTGGTGTGTGTGTGTGTGTGTGTGTGTGTGTTGACAGAGAGAGAGAGAGAGAGACAGAGAGAGAGAGAGACAGAGAGGGAGAGATACAAAGGAATGTAATTCAAATTTTGCACTTCAGACCTTACAGTGTGTGTGTGTGTGTGTGTGTGTGTGTGTTGACAGAGAGAGAGAGAGAGAGACAGAGACAGAGAGAGAGAGAGAGAGAGAGAGAGAGGGAGAGATACAAAGGAATGTAATTCAAATTTTGCACTTCAGACCTTACAGTGTGTGTGTGTGTGTGTGTGTGTGTGTGTGTGTGTGTGTGTGTGTGTGTCTGTCTGTCTGTCTTTTACACAAAAAATGCACTTGCAACAACTTTAATATGGAATGTACTGGACTTCCCAGCTAGGCGCCCTCCTGTGGACGACAGGTGCAATCCCAGTTGCACAGCACTTGACCAGCTTCTGTGTGTGTGTGTGTGTGTGTGTGTGTGTGTGTGTGTGTGTGTGTGTGACAGACAGACAGACAGACAGAGAGGGAGATTCAAAGCATCAGGACCAGGAGATGACACAGTGCTCCAAAGGCCTGGTTCTGCTGCCTCCTCCTCCACCCACCTGCTGCAGACGCTTCTGTGAAGGGAAACTGCTACATGTTATGTCACCGATCCCTGCCATGCTGCGTGTCTAACGACCCGGCAGGGCCTGCTGAGTACAGTGGTGGTGGAATCGGCCCGATCGGACACTCCTATCTGCCACTTTGACCTTTTTATTCCGTCAAATTTTGACCCATTTACACCAAGTCCAGAACCGTTGGTGCTATCGACATGGGGTCTTCACCAGGGTGTCCGGAGCACCCCGAAACCCCCCCGTAGACACAACTTTCATCCCTCTACGACACTTACTTTCCCAGTTATTCCATTTTATTCCGTCAAATTCTGGCTATTACCCCCTAACCTATCCCTAAGCCTCCTGCAAAGGTACTCTGAACCATGCCATGTTGGGCACCTGCGGATGCGCCCGCACACGGGCAACGCAATGCCAGTGGAACCAGGCCCTCTGCACCTTCCTTTCTCCGACTGGGACCCTTTTGTCCCATCCTTTTTGGTCCGATTCGCCATATCTCCAGAACCGAAGAAGCCATCGGCGTGGCCTCTTCGCCACAGCGTCCGGCACCCACCAAAACCCCCACCTAGACACCAACATCAGCCCTCTACACCTCTTACTTTTTCAGTTATTCCACTTTTGTCCCATCCTCTCCTGGCTTTTTCCCCATAACCTATCATTTAAGCCTCATCATACCTGCCGTGGGCCACTGGAGGGAGACAAATCACCATGCACTAAAATTCAAATTTTGCACTGCAAACCTCACAGTGTCTGTGTGTGTCTGTGTGTGTGTGTGTGTGTGCTTTGGTGTGTGTGTGTGTGTGTGTGTGTGTGTGTGTGTGTGTGTGTGTGTGTGTGTGTGTGTGTGTGTGTGTGTGACAGACAGAGAGAGAGAGAGAGAGAGAGAGAGAGAGAGAGAGAGACACTTGCTGTGTATTTAAGAAACAAACGCTCAAAGAAACCAAACAGAATGACACAGGCAGAAAGACACTGTTTTATTTTGGTAACCAATGATGCATTTCTTCTCCCCTTGTACAGGGCCTTTTATGACAGGAACAGGAACCACAGAGCGTCAGCGGCAGACATCCAAGCTGCACAGGGCACACGCAGCACCAGGCAGAATTAATGACGTCCCTGATCCACAGCTCAAGCCCAGCCACCCGCTGCCTCCTCGCCGCCTCCTCCCGGGACCTTCAAGGACCACCCACCAGCCACTGGTACACATTCCAATCTTACACAATGGCCCCAGCATCACAGGGCATCTCCTGACATTAAAATCTATCCTGATTTCTGTTGTTTTTCCCTCATCTCTGAGCCGCTGAGTGTGAGTGTGTGTGTGTGTGTGTGTGTGTGTGTGTGTGTGTGTGTGTGTGTCTCTCTCTCTTTTACACAAAAAACACATGTCAGTTGTTAAGGAAAATGTTATAAAACACTTCTTCAGTAAAGACTCAGAGAAGAGAAACACACAGAACTTCTTGCTAGCAAGGGCAGCCTCCACTCTAAGAGACTCCAGTGAGAGAACTGCCCCGGTCTTTATTTTATACTCCATTGAGCGTGTGTGTGTGCGTGTGTGTGTGTGTGTGTGTGTGTGTGTGTGTGTGTGTGTGACAGAGAGACAGACAGAGAGAGAGAGAGAGAGAGAGACACTTGCTGTGGATTTAAAAATTTAAAAAAACACACAGAAAACCCAAAGAGAAAAAGAGGCACACAAGTCGATTTGTACCGCATTGAGTTGCAAAGCAGCTGACCAGCTTGTGTGTGTGTGTGTGTGTGTGTGTGTGTGTGTGTGTGTGTGTGTGTCTCTTTTACACAAAAAATACATGTGAGTGCACTTGCAACAACTTTTAATATGCAATGTACAGGACTTGCCAGCTAGGCGCCCTCCTGTGGACCAAACATGGAATTGAAAGATGTTATTTTCGCCGGTATAACTCCTTCAGACACTTTGTACCGCATTGAGCCAGCAGAGGGAGCCCCCCTGGTTCAATCCCAGTTGCACAGCAGTTGTGACCAGCTTCTGTCTGTGTGCTTTGGTGTGTGTGTGTGTGTGTGTGTGTGTGTGTGTGTGTGTGTGTGTGTGTGTGTGTTGACAGAGAGAGAGAGAGACAGAGAGGGAGAGATACAAAGGAATGTAATTCAAATTTTGCACTTCAGACCTTACAGTGTGTGTGTGTGTGTGTGTGTGTGTGTGTGTTGACAGAGAGAGAGAGAGAGAGAGAGAGAGACAGAGAGAGAGAGAGAGAGAGAGAGAGAG
>NC_137932.1:25000-27500 GCF_963969265.1 Rhamphochromis sp. 'chilingali'
TTGCAAAGCAGCTGACCAGCTTGTGTGTGTGTGTGTGTGTGTGTGTGTGTGTGTGTGTGTGTGTGTGTGTGTGTGTCTCTTTTACACAAAAAATACATGTGAGTGCACTTGCAACAACTTTTAATATGCAATGTACAGGACTTGCCAGCTAGGCGCCCTCCTGTGGACCAAACATGGAATTGAAAGATGTTATTTTCGCCGGTATAACTCCTTCAGACACTTTGTACCGCATTGAGCCAGCAGAGGGAGCCCCCCTGGTTCAATCCCAGTTGCACAGCAGTTGTGACCAGCTTCTGTCTGTGTGCTTTGGTGTGTGTGTGTGTGTGTGTGTGTGTGTGTGTGTGTGTGTGTGTGTGTGTTGACAGAGAGAGAGAGAGACAGAGAGGGAGAGATACAAAGGAATGTAATTCAAATTTTGCACTTCAGACCTTACAGTGTGTGTGTGTGTGTGTGTGTTGACAGAGAGAGAGAGAGAGAGAGAGAGAGACAGAGAGAGAGAGAGAGAGAGAGAGAGAGGGAGAGATACAAAGGAATGTAATTCAAATTTTGCACTTCAGACCTTACAGTGTGTGTGTGTGTGTGTGTGTGTGTGTGTGTGTGTGTGTGTGTGTGTGTGTGTGTGTGTCTGTCTTTTACACAAAAAATGCACTTGCAACAACTTTAATATGGAATGTACTGGACTTCCCAGCTAGGCGCCCTCCTGTGGACCAAACATGCAATTGAAAGATGTTATTTTCGCCGGTATAACTCCTTCAGACACTTTGTACCGCATTGAGCCAGCAGAGGGAGCCCCCCTGGTTCAATCCCAGTTGCACAGCACTTGACCAGCTTCTGTGTGTGTGTGTGTGTGTGTGTGTGTGTGTGACAGACAGACAGACAGACAGAGAGGGAGATTCAAAGCATCAGGACCAGGAGATGACACAGTGCTCCAAAGGCCTGGTTCTGCTGCCTCCTCCTCCACCCACCTGCTGCAGACGCTTCTGTGAAGGGAAACTGCTACATGTTATGTCACCGATCCCTGCCATGCTGCGTGTCTAACGACCCGGCAGGGCCTGCTGAGTACAGTGGTGGTGGAATCGGCCCGATCGGACACTCCTATCTGCCACTTTGACCTTTTTATTCCGTCAAATTTTGACCCATTTACACCAAGTCCAGAACCGTTGGTGCTATCGACATGGGGTCTTCACCAGGGTGTCCGGAGCACCCCGAAACCCCCCCGTAGACACCACTTTCATCCCTCTACGACACTTACTTTCCCAGTTATTCCATTTTATTCCGTCAAATTCTGGCTATTACCCCCTAACCTATCCCTAAGCCTCCTGCAAAGGTACTCTGAACCATGCCATGTTGGGCACCTGCGGATGCGCCCGCACACGGGCAACGCAATGCCAGTGGAACCAGGCCCTCTGCACCTTCCTTTCTCCGACTGGGACCCTTTTGTCCCATCCTTTTTGGTCCGATTCGCCATATCTCCAGAACCGAAGAAGCCATCGGCGTGGCCTCTTCGCCACAGCGTCCGGCACCCACCAAAACCCCCACCTAGACACCAACATCAGCCCTCTACACCTCTTACTTTTTCAGTTATTCCACTTTTGTCCCATCCTCTCCTGGCTTTTTCCCCATAACCTATCATTTAAGCCTCATCATACCTGCCGTGGGCCACTGGAGGGAGACAAATCACCATGCACTAAAATTCAAATTTTGCACTGCAAACCTCACAGTGTCTGTGTGTGTCTGTGTGTGTGTGTGTGTGTGCTTTGGTGTGTGTGTGTGTGTGTGTGTGTGTGTGTGTGTGTGTGTGTGTGTGTGTGTGTGTGTGACAGACAGAGAGAGAGAGAGAGAGAGAGAGAGAGAGAGAGACACTTGCTGTGTATTTAAGAAACAAACGCTCAAAGAAACCAAACAGAATGACACAGGCAGAAAGACACTGTTTTATTTTGGTAACCAATGATGCATTTCTTCTCCCCTTGTACAGGGCCTTTTATGACAGGAACAGGAACCACAGAGCGTCAGCGGCAGACATCCAAGCTGCACAGGGCACACGCAGCACCAGGCAGAATTAATGACGTCCCTGATCCACAGCTCAAGCCCAGCCACCTGCTGCCTCCTCGCCGCCTCCTCCCGGGACCTTCAAGGACCACCCACCAGCCACTGGTACACATTCCAATCTTACACAATGGCCCCAGCATCACAGGGCATCTCCTGACATTAAAATCTATCCTGATTTCTGTTGTTTTTCCCTCATCTCTGAGCCGCTGAGTGTGAGTGTGTGTGTGTGTGTGTGTGTGTGTGTGTGTGTGTGTGTGTGTGTGTCTCTCTCTCTTTTACACAAAAAACACATGTCAGTTGTTAAGGAAAATGTTATAAAACACTTCTTCAGTAAAGACTCAGAGAAGAGAAACACACAGAACTTCTTGCTAGCAAGGGCAGCCTCCACTCTAAGAGACTCCAGTGAGAGAACTGCCCCGGTCTTTATTTTATACTCCATTGAGCGTGTGTG
>NC_137932.1:32500-35000 GCF_963969265.1 Rhamphochromis sp. 'chilingali'
TGTGTGTGTGTGACAGACAGAGAGAGAGAGAGAGAGAGAGAGAGAGAGAGAGACACTTGCTGTGTATTTAAGAAACAAACGCTCAAAGAAACCAAACAGAATGACACAGGCAGAAAGACACTGTTTTATTTTGGTAACCAATGATGCATTTCTTCTCCCCTTGTACAGGGCCTTTTATGACAGGAACAGGAACCACAGAGCGTCAGCGGCAGACATCCAAGCTGCACAGGGCACACGCAGCACCAGGCAGAATTAATGACGTCCCTGATCCACAGCTCAAGCCCAGCCACCCGCTGCCTCCTCGCCGCCTCCTCCCGGGACCTTCAAGGACCACCCACCAGCCACTGGTACACATTCCAATCTTACACAATGGCCCCAGCATCACAGGGCATCTCCTGACATTAAAATCTATCCTGATTTCTGTTGTTTTTCCCTCATCTCTGAGCCGCTGAGTGTGAGTGTGTGTGTGTGTGTGTGTGTGTGTGTGTGTGTGTGTGTGTGTGTCTCTCTCTCTTTTACACAAAAAACACATGTCAGTTGTTAAGGAAAATGTTATAAAACACTTCTTCAGTAAAGACTCAGAGAAGAGAAACACACAGAACTTCTTGCTAGCAAGGGCAGCCTCCACTCTAAGAGACTCCAGTGAGAGAACTGCCCCGGTCTTTATTTTATACTCCATTGAGCGTGTGTGTGTGCGTGTGTGTGTGCGTGAGTGTGTGTGTGTGTGTGTGTGTGACAGAGAGACAGACAGAGAGAGAGAGAGAGAGACACTTGCTGTGGATTTAAAAATTTAAAAAAACACACAGAAAACCCAAAGAGAAAAAGAGGCACACAAGTCGATTTGTACCGCATTGAGTTGCAAAGCAGCTGACCAGCTTGTGTGTGTGTGTGTGTGTGTGTGTGTGTGTGTGTGTGTGTGTGTGTGTGTGTGTGTGTGTGTGTGTGTGTGTCTCTTTTACACAAAAAATACATGTGAGTGCACTTGCAACAACTTTTAATATGCAATGTACAGGACTTGCCAGCTAGGCGCCATCCTGTGGACCAAACATGCAATTGAAAGATGTTATTTTCGCCGGTATAACTCCTTCAGACACTTTGTACCGCATTGAGCCAGCAGAGGGAGCCCCCCTGGTTCAATCCCAGTTGCACAGCAGTTGTGACCAGCTTCTGTCTGTGTGCTTTGGTGTGTGTGTGTGTGTGTGTGTGTGTGTGTGTGTGTGTGTGTGTGTGTGTGTGTTGACAGAGAGAGAGAGAGAGAGAGAGAGAGAGACAGAGAGAGAGAGAGACAGAGAGGGAGAGATACAAAGGAATGTAATTCAAATTTTGCACTTCAGACCTTACAGTGTGTGTGTGTGTGTGTGTGTGTGTGTGTGTGTGTGTCTGTCTGTCTGTCTTTTACACAAAAAATGCACTTGCAACAACTTTAATATGGAATGTACTGGACTTCCCAGCTAGGCGCCCTCCTGTGGACGACAGGTGCAATCCCAGTTGCACAGCACTTGACCAGCTTGTGTGTGTGTGTGTGTGTGTGTGTGTGTGTGACAGACAGACAGACAGACAGAGAGGGAGATTCAAAGCATCAGGACCAGGAGATGACACAGTGCTCCAAAGGCCTGGTTCTGCTGCCTCCTCCTCCACCCACCTGCTGCAGACGCTTCTGTGAAGGGAAACTGCTACATGTTATGTCACCGATCCCTGCCATGCTGCGTGTCTAACGACCCGGCAGGGCCTGCTGAGTACAGTGGTGGTGGAATCGGCCCGATCGGACACTCCTATCTGCCACTTTGACCTTTTTATTCCGTCAAATTTTGACCCATTTACACCAAGTCCAGAACCGTTGGTGCTATCGACATGGGGTCTTCACCAGGGTGTCCGGAGCACCCCGAAACCCCCCCGTAGACACCACTTTCATCCCTCTACGACACTTACTTTCCCAGTTATTCCATTTTATTCCGTCAAATTCTGGCTATTACCCCCTAACCTATCCCTAAGCCTCCTGCAAAGGTACTCTGAACCATGCCATGTTGGGCACCTGCGGATGCGCCCGCACACGGGCAACGCAATGCCAGTGGAACCAGGCCCTCTGCACCTTCCTTTCTCCGACTGGGACCCTTTTGTCCCATCCTTTTTGGTCCGATTCGCCATATCTCCAGAACCGAAGAAGCCATCGGCGTGGCCTCTTCGCCACAGCGTCCGGCACCCACCAAAACCCCCACCTAGACACCAACATCAGCCCTCTACACCTCTTACTTTTTCAGTTATTCCACTTTTGTCCCATCCTCTCCTGGCTTTTTCCCCATAACCTATCATTTAAGCCTCATCATACCTGCCGTGGGCCACTGGAGGGAGACAAATCACCATGCACTAAAATTCAAATTTTGCACTGCAAACCTCACAGTGTCTGTGTGTGTCTGTGTGTGTGTGTGTGTGTGCTTTGGTGTGTGTGTGTGTGTGTGTGTGTGTGTGTGTGTGTGTGTGTGTGTGTGACAGACAGAGAGAG
>NC_137932.1:50000-52500 GCF_963969265.1 Rhamphochromis sp. 'chilingali'
ACCAAGTCCAGAACCGTTGGTGCTATCGACATGGGGTCTTCACCAGGGTGTCCGGAGCACCCCGAAACCCCCCCGTAGACACAACTTTCATCCCTCTACGACACTTACTTTCCCAGTTATTCCATTTTATTCCGTCAAATTCTGGCTATTACCCCCTAACCTATCCCTAAGCCTCCTGCAAAGGTACTCTGAACCATGCCATGTTGGGCACCTGCGGATGCGCCCGCACACGGGCAACGCAATGCCAGTGGAACCAGGCCCTCTGCACCTTCCTTTCTCCGACTGGGACCCTTTTGTCCCATCCTTTTTGGTCCGATTCGCCATATCTCCAGAACCGAAGAAGCCATCGGCGTGGCCTCTTCGCCACAGCGTCCGGCACCCACCAAAACCCCCACCTAGACACCAACATCAGCCCTCTACACCTCTTACTTTTTCAGTTATTCCACTTTTGTCCCATCCTCTCCTGGCTTTTTCCCCATAACCTATCATTTAAGCCTCATCATACCTGCCGTGGGCCACTGGAGGGAGACAAATCACCATGCACTAAAATTCAAATTTTGCACTGCAAACCTCACAGTGTCTGTGTGTGTCTGTGTGTGTGTGTGTGTGTGCTTTGGTGTGTGTGTGTGTGTGTGTGTGTGTGTGTGTGTGTGTGTGTGTGTGTGTGTGTGTGTGTGTGTGTGTGTGACAGACAGAGAGAGAGAGAGAGAGAGAGAGAGAGAGAGAGAGAGACACTTGCTGTGTATTTAAGAAACAAACGCTCAAAGAAACCAAACAGAATGACACAGGCAGAAAGACACTGTTTTATTTTGGTAACCAATGATGCATTTCTTCTCCCCTTGTACAGGGCCTTTTATGACAGGAACAGGAACCACAGAGCGTCAGCGGCAGACATCCAAGCTGCACAGGGCACACGCAGCACCAGGCAGAATTAATGACGTCCCTGATCCACAGCTCAAGCCCAGCCACCCGCTGCCTCCTCGCCGCCTCCTCCCGGGACCTTCAAGGACCACCCACCAGCCACTGGTACACATTCCAATCTTACACAATGGCCCCAGCATCACAGGGCATCTCCTGACATTAAAATCTATCCTGATTTCTGTTGTTTTTCCCTCATCTCTGAGCCGCTGAGTGTGAGTGTGTGTGTGTGTGTGTGTGTGTGTGTGTGTGTGTGTGTGTGTGTCTCTCTCTCTTTTACACAAAAAACACATGTCAGTTGTTAAGGAAAATGTTATAAAACACTTCTTCAGTAAAGACTCAGAGAAGAGAAACACACAGAACTTCTTGCTAGCAAGGGCAGCCTCCACTCTAAGAGACTCCAGTGAGAGAACTGCCCCGGTCTTTATTTTATACTCCATTGAGCGTGTGTGTGTGCGTGTGTGTGTGTGTGTGTGTGTGTGTGTGTGTGTGTGTGTGACAGAGAGACAGACAGAGAGAGAGAGAGAGAGAGAGACACTTGCTGTGGATTTAAAAATTTAAAAAAACACACAGAAAACCCAAAGAGAAAAAGAGGCACACAAGTCGATTTGTACCGCATTGAGTTGCAAAGCAGCTGACCAGCTTGTGTGTGTGTGTGTGTGTGTGTGTGTGTGTGTGTGTGTGTGTGTGTCTCTTTTACACAAAAAATACATGTGAGTGCACTTGCAACAACTTTTAATATGCAATGTACAGGACTTGCCAGCTAGGCGCCCTCCTGTGGACCAAACATGGAATTGAAAGATGTTATTTTCGCCGGTATAACTCCTTCAGACACTTTGTACCGCATTGAGCCAGCAGAGGGAGCCCCCCTGGTTCAATCCCAGTTGCACAGCAGTTGTGACCAGCTTCTGTCTGTGTGCTTTGGTGTGTGTGTGTGTGTGTGTGTGTGTGTGTGTGTGTGTGTGTGTGTGTGTGTGTTGACAGAGAGAGAGAGAGACAGAGAGGGAGAGATACAAAGGAATGTAATTCAAATTTTGCACTTCAGACCTTACAGTGTGTGTGTGTGTGTGTGTGTGTGTGTGTGTTGACAGAGAGAGAGAGAGAGAGAGAGAGAGACAGAGAGAGAGAGAGAGAGAGAGAGAGAGGGAGAGATACAAAGGAATGTAATTCAAATTTTGCACTTCAGACCTTACAGTGTGTGTGTGTGTGTGTGTGTGTGTGTGTGTGTGTGTGTGTGTGTGTGTGTGTGTGTGTCTGTCTTTTACACAAAAAATGCACTTGCAACAACTTTAATATGGAATGTACTGGACTTCCCAGCTAGGCGCCCTCCTGTGGACCAAACATGCAATTGAAAGATGTTATTTTCGCCGGTATAACTCCTTCAGACACTTTGTACCGCATTGAGCCAGCAGAGGGAGCCCCCCTGGTTCAATCCCAGTTGCACAGCACTTGACCAGCTTCTGTGTGTGTGTGTGTGTGTGTGTGTGTGTGTGTGACAGACAGACAGACAGACAGAGAGGGAGATTCAAAGCATCAGGACCAGGAGATGACACAGTGCTCCAAAGGCCTGGTTCTGCTGCCT
>NC_137932.1:57500-70000 GCF_963969265.1 Rhamphochromis sp. 'chilingali'
AACCCTAACCAGGGGGGGGTCTAATTCAACTTTGAAAAACTGAAAAAACCTAAAAAAAGAGAGAAAGAGAAAAAACCTAAATAAAGAAAGGGAAAAAGGAAAAATACTTACCTGAAAAAAAACCTAAATAAAGGAAAAAATACTTACCTGAAAAAAACCTATAAAAAGGACGAAAGCAAATGATCGGGGCTAGTCTGAAGAAGGCACAACGAAGCCGAAACGTCGCGACAGCCCACTAGCTATTTAACCCAAGATGGGTAATTTTTGGAACCACCGGGCAGGGTCTCCACCTCCCGGCAAGAACCCTCGGCCCCCACGATGGACAGTGCACGCCAGGCTCATTGTTGGCCTGTTTTCTTCAACCCCTAACTCAGCCCGTGCCTCGTGGGGGTGGGAGATGCCCCTGCCTGGTTCAAGACCCTAACCCTAACCAGGGGGGGGTCTAATTCAACTTTGAAAAACTGAAAAAACCTAAAAAAAGAGAGAAAGAGAAAAAACCTAAATAAAGAAAGGGAAAAAGGAAAAATACTTACCTGAAAAAAAACCTAAATAAAGGAAAAAATACTTACCTGAAAAAAACCTATAAAAAGGACGAAAGCAAATGATCGGGGCTAGTCTGAAGAAGGCACAACGAAGCCGAAACGTCGCGACAGCCCACTAGCTATTTAACCCAAGATGGGTAATTTTTGGAACCACCGGGCAGGGTCTCCACCTCCCGGCAAGAACCCTCGGCCCCCACGATGGACAGTGCACGCCAGGCTCATTGTTGGCCTGTTTTCTTCAACCCCTAACTCAGCCCGTGCCTCGTGGGGGTGGGAGATGCCCCTGCCTGGTTCAAGACCCTAACCCTAACCAGGGGGGGGTCTAATTCAACTTTGAAAAACTGAAAAAACCTAAAAAAAGAGAGAAAGAGAAAAAACCTAAATAAAGAAAGGGAAAAAGGAAAAATACTTACCTGAAAAAAAACCTAAATAAAGGAAAAAATACTTACCTGAAAAAAACCTATAAAAAGGACGAAAGCAAATGATCGGGGCTAGTCTGAAGAAGGCACAACGAAGCCGAAACGTCGCGACAGCCCACTAGCTATTTAACCCAAGATGGGTAATTTTTGGAACCACCGGGCAGGGTCTCCACCTCCCGGCAAGAACCCTCGGCCCCCACGATGGACAGTGCACGCCAGGCTCATTGTTGGCCTGTTTTCTTCAACCCCTAACTCAGCCCGTGCCTCGTGGGGGTGGGAGATGCCCCTGCCTGGTTCAAGACCCTAACCCTAACCAGGGGGGGGTCTAATTCAACTTTGAAAAACTGAAAAAACCTAAAAAAAGAGAGAAAGAGAAAAAACCTAAATAAAGAAAGGGAAAAAGGAAAAATACTTACCTGAAAAAAAACCTAAATAAAGGAAAAAATACTTACCTGAAAAAAACCTATAAAAAGGACGAAAGCAAATGATCGGGGCTAGTCTGAAGAAGGCACAACGAAGCCGAAACGTCGCGACAGCCCACTAGCTATTTAACCCAAGATGGGTAATTTTTGGAACCACCGGGCAGGGTCTCCACCTCCCGGCAAGAACCCTCGGCCCCCACGATGGACAGTGCACGCCAGGCTCATTGTTGGCCTGTTTTCTTCAACCCCTAACTCAGCCCGTGCCTCGTGGGGGTGGGAGATGCCCCTGCCTGGTTCAAGACCCTAACCCTAACCAGGGGGGGGTCTAATTCAACTTTGAAAAACTGAAAAAACCTAAAAAAAGAGAGAAAGAGAAAAAACCTAAATAAAGAAAGGGAAAAAGGAAAAATACTTACCTGAAAAAAAACCTAAATAAAGGAAAAAATACTTACCTGAAAAAAACCTATAAAAAGGACGAAAGCAAATGATCGGGGCTAGTCTGAAGAAGGCACAACGAAGCCGAAACGTCGCGACAGCCCACTAGCTATTTAACCCAAGATGGGTAATTTTTGGAACCACCGGGCAGGGTCTCCACCTCCCGGCAAGAACCCTCGGCCCCCACGATGGACAGTGCACGCCAGGCTCATTGTTGGCCTGTTTTCTTCAACCCCTAACTCAGCCCGTGCCTCGTGGGGGTGGGAGATGCCCCTGCCTGGTTCAAGACCCTAACCCTAACCAGGGGGGGGTCTAATTCAACTTTGAAAAACTGAAAAAACCTAAAAAAAGAGAGAAAGAGAAAAAACCTAAATAAAGAAAGGGAAAAAGGAAAAATACTTACCTGAAAAAAAACCTAAATAAAGGAAAAAATACTTACCTGAAAAAAACCTATAAAAAGGACGAAAGCAAATGATCGGGGCTAGTCTGAAGAAGGCACAACGAAGCCGAAACGTCGCGACAGCCCACTAGCTATTTAACCCAAGATGGGTAATTTTTGGAACCACCGGGCAGGGTCTCCACCTCCCGGCAAGAACCCTCGGCCCCCACGATGGACAGTGCACGCCAGGCTCATTGTTGGCCTGTTTTCTTCAACCCCTAACTCAGCCCGTGCCTCGTGGGGGTGGGAGATGCCCCTGCCTGGTTCAAGACCCTAACCCTAACCAGGGGGGGGTCTAATTCAACTTTGAAAAACTGAAAAAACCTAAAAAAAGAGAGAAAGAGAAAAAACCTAAATAAAGAAAGGGAAAAAGGAAAAATACTTACCTGAAAAAAAACCTAAATAAAGGAAAAAATACTTACCTGAAAAAAACCTATAAAAAGGACGAAAGCAAATGATCGGGGCTAGTCTGAAGAAGGCACAACGAAGCCGAAACGTCGCGACAGCCCACTAGCTATTTAACCCAAGATGGGTAATTTTTGGAACCACCGGGCAGGGTCTCCACCTCCCGGCAAGAACCCTCGGCCCCCACGATGGACAGTGCACGCCAGGCTCATTGTTGGCCTGTTTTCTTCAACCCCTAACTCAGCCCGTGCCTCGTGGGGGTGGGAGATGCCCCTGCCTGGTTCAAGACCCTAACCCTAACCAGGGGGGGGTCTAATTCAACTTTGAAAAACTGAAAAAACCTAAAAAAAGAGAGAAAGAGAAAAAACCTAAATAAAGAAAGGGAAAAAGGAAAAATACTTACCTGAAAAAAAACCTAAATAAAGGAAAAAATACTTACCTGAAAAAAACCTATAAAAAGGACGAAAGCAAATGATCGGGGCTAGTCTGAAGAAGGCACAACGAAGCCGAAACGTCGCGACAGCCCACTAGCTATTTAACCCAAGATGGGTAATTTTTGGAACCACCGGGCAGGGTCTCCACCTCCCGGCAAGAACCCTCGGCCCCCACGATGGACAGTGCACGCCAGGCTCATTGTTGGCCTGTTTTCTTCAACCCCTAACTCAGCCCGTGCCTCGTGGGGGTGGGAGATGCCCCTGCCTGGTTCAAGACCCTAACCCTAACCAGGGGGGGGTCTAATTCAACTTTGAAAAACTGAAAAAACCTAAAAAAAGAGAGAAAGAGAAAAAACCTAAATAAAGAAAGGGAAAAAGGAAAAATACTTACCTGAAAAAAAACCTAAATAAAGGAAAAAATACTTACCTGAAAAAAACCTATAAAAAGGACGAAAGCAAATGATCGGGGCTAGTCTGAAGAAGGCACAACGAAGCCGAAACGTCGCGACAGCCCACTAGCTATTTAACCCAAGATGGGTAATTTTTGGAACCACCGGGCAGGGTCTCCACCTCCCGGCAAGAACCCTCGGCCCCCACGATGGACAGTGCACGCCAGGCTCATTGTTGGCCTGTTTTCTTCAACCCCTAACTCAGCCCGTGCCTCGTGGGGGTGGGAGATGCCCCTGCCTGGTTCAAGACCCTAACCCTAACCAGGGGGGGGTCTAATTCAACTTTGAAAAACTGAAAAAACCTAAAAAAAGAGAGAAAGAGAAAAAACCTAAATAAAGAAAGGGAAAAAGGAAAAATACTTACCTGAAAAAAAACCTAAATAAAGGAAAAAATACTTACCTGAAAAAAACCTATAAAAAGGACGAAAGCAAATGATCGGGGCTAGTCTGAAGAAGGCACAACGAAGCCGAAACGTCGCGACAGCCCACTAGCTATTTAACCCAAGATGGGTAATTTTTGGAACCACCGGGCAGGGTCTCCACCTCCCGGCAAGAACCCTCGGCCCCCACGATGGACAGTGCACGCCAGGCTCATTGTTGGCCTGTTTTCTTCAACCCCTAACTCAGCCCGTGCCTCGTGGGGGTGGGAGATGCCCCTGCCTGGTTCAAGACCCTAACCCTAACCAGGGGGGGGTCTAATTCAACTTTGAAAAACTGAAAAAACCTAAAAAAAGAGAGAAAGAGAAAAAACCTAAATAAAGAAAGGGAAAAAGGAAAAATACTTACCTGAAAAAAAACCTAAATAAAGGAAAAAATACTTACCTGAAAAAAACCTATAAAAAGGACGAAAGCAAATGATCGGGGCTAGTCTGAAGAAGGCACAACGAAGCCGAAACGTCGCGACAGCCCACTAGCTATTTAACCCAAGATGGGTAATTTTTGGAACCACCGGGCAGGGTCTCCACCTCCCGGCAAGAACCCTCGGCCCCCACGATGGACAGTGCACGCCAGGCTCATTGTTGGCCTGTTTTCTTCAACCCCTAACTCAGCCCGTGCCTCGTGGGGGTGGGAGATGCCCCTGCCTGGTTCAAGACCCTAACCCTAACCAGGGGGGGGTCTAATTCAACTTTGAAAAACTGAAAAAACCTAAAAAAAGAGAGAAAGAGAAAAAACCTAAATAAAGAAAGGGAAAAAGGAAAAATACTTACCTGAAAAAAAACCTAAATAAAGGAAAAAATACTTACCTGAAAAAAACCTATAAAAAGGACGAAAGCAAATGATCGGGGCTAGTCTGAAGAAGGCACAACGAAGCCGAAACGTCGCGACAGCCCACTAGCTATTTAACCCAAGATGGGTAATTTTTGGAACCACCGGGCAGGGTCTCCACCTCCCGGCAAGAACCCTCGGCCCCCACGATGGACAGTGCACGCCAGGCTCATTGTTGGCCTGTTTTCTTCAACCCCTAACTCAGCCCGTGCCTCGTGGGGGTGGGAGATGCCCCTGCCTGGTTCAAGACCCTAACCCTAACCAGGGGGGGGTCTAATTCAACTTTGAAAAACTGAAAAAACCTAAAAAAAGAGAGAAAGAGAAAAAACCTAAATAAAGAAAGGGAAAAAGGAAAAATACTTACCTGAAAAAAAACCTAAATAAAGGAAAAAATACTTACCTGAAAAAAACCTATAAAAAGGACGAAAGCAAATGATCGGGGCTAGTCTGAAGAAGGCACAACGAAGCCGAAACGTCGCGACAGCCCACTAGCTATTTAACCCAAGATGGGTAATTTTTGGAACCACCGGGCAGGGTCTCCACCTCCCGGCAAGAACCCTCGGCCCCCACGATGGACAGTGCACGCCAGGCTCATTGTTGGCCTGTTTTCTTCAACCCCTAACTCAGCCCGTGCCTCGTGGGGGTGGGAGATGCCCCTGCCTGGTTCAAGACCCTAACCCTAACCAGGGGGGGGTCTAATTCAACTTTGAAAAACTGAAAAAACCTAAAAAAAGAGAGAAAGAGAAAAAACCTAAATAAAGAAAGGGAAAAAGGAAAAATACTTACCTGAAAAAAAACCTAAATAAAGGAAAAAATACTTACCTGAAAAAAACCTATAAAAAGGACGAAAGCAAATGATCGGGGCTAGTCTGAAGAAGGCACAACGAAGCCGAAACGTCGCGACAGCCCACTAGCTATTTAACCCAAGATGGGTAATTTTTGGAACCACCGGGCAGGGTCTCCACCTCCCGGCAAGAACCCTCGGCCCCCACGATGGACAGTGCACGCCAGGCTCATTGTTGGCCTGTTTTCTTCAACCCCTAACTCAGCCCGTGCCTCGTGGGGGTGGGAGATGCCCCTGCCTGGTTCAAGACCCTAACCCTAACCAGGGGGGGGTCTAATTCAACTTTGAAAAACTGAAAAAACCTAAAAAAAGAGAGAAAGAGAAAAAACCTAAATAAAGAAAGGGAAAAAGGAAAAATACTTACCTGAAAAAAAACCTAAATAAAGGAAAAAATACTTACCTGAAAAAAACCTATAAAAAGGACGAAAGCAAATGATCGGGGCTAGTCTGAAGAAGGCACAACGAAGCCGAAACGTCGCGACAGCCCACTAGCTATTTAACCCAAGATGGGTAATTTTTGGAACCACCGGGCAGGGTCTCCACCTCCCGGCAAGAACCCTCGGCCCCCACGATGGACAGTGCACGCCAGGCTCATTGTTGGCCTGTTTTCTTCAACCCCTAACTCAGCCCGTGCCTCGTGGGGGTGGGAGATGCCCCTGCCTGGTTCAAGACCCTAACCCTAACCAGGGGGGGGTCTAATTCAACTTTGAAAAACTGAAAAAACCTAAAAAAAGAGAGAAAGAGAAAAAACCTAAATAAAGAAAGGGAAAAAGGAAAAATACTTACCTGAAAAAAAACCTAAATAAAGGAAAAAATACTTACCTGAAAAAAACCTATAAAAAGGACGAAAGCAAATGATCGGGGCTAGTCTGAAGAAGGCACAACGAAGCCGAAACGTCGCGACAGCCCACTAGCTATTTAACCCAAGATGGGTAATTTTTGGAACCACCGGGCAGGGTCTCCACCTCCCGGCAAGAACCCTCGGCCCCCACGATGGACAGTGCACGCCAGGCTCATTGTTGGCCTGTTTTCTTCAACCCCTAACCCCCTAACCCTAACCCCCCTAACCCTAACCCCTAACCCTAACCCCTAACCCTAAACTGCATTTTTAGTTTAGTTCGTCAGAGGCTATATAAGGAGAGGAGTGCTGAACACCCTCATTCTAGCCCTGACAGCCAAAGGAGCAACATCTCCAGATTATTCACAGCAGCCACTTTTTCGTTTTGTACCGCGTGTGCCCTGGCCTGAAGAAGACCCGGTGGGGTCGAAACGTTGCCCCGGGCACACTACCATTTGGCCTATTTTGAATTTATTAAAAATTAATCAGTTTTTCTTTGTTTTTATTTTTTTAAAAAAACAAACGCTTTCTTTTTTTCTCATTATTATTTTTTTGCACTATAAATTAGATACATTACCATTCATACCTACATTCATAAATAACAAACAAACAAAATTTATTAAATTATAATACCAAAGGCTGCATCATCCACACAAAACTTTATTATTAGATAACAAAGGCTTCATCACAGACGAGACAATAATGGTCTACCTGGATGAGGACCAGGATTGGATCCCTGTACGGTACCGGGGACGGCGTCTTGTGCCTGGTGGCCGTAACAGGCAGTGGAGTAGCGGGAGGGCCCGGGGGAAGGACCGTGCACCTCCGCGTCCCTTCGGGGGCCGGAACACTTTTCCTCTCCCTAACCGGCCAGTGCCTCCCTTTGGTCCGAACCGCTACTATGGACCGCAGTCTCGGTCTTATGCAGCAGTCACACGGGGATTTGACAGGGGCTCTGCCACTAGGTTTGGGCGGTGGCAACCCAGAACAGCTGGTTATGGGAGACAGCAACCGGCTCCCCCAGCATTTGGAAAACTTGTGCGAAAGATGCACATGGTGATTAAAATGGTTCATCACCTACAAAATGTGGCCCCTAAACCAGGGAAACCCCACCCTAGCATGATCTCCCGGATGGTTGAGATCTTGGGCTCAATGATCAAGCCCGCGTCCCCTACTTCTAAGACACTTGATCTTATACAGGGGAATGCAAAGAATTGGGGCTACACGACATTGCTTTTGCTTGAGGACCACTACCTCACAAGTCTCGAGTCCCTTTTGGAAGACTTAGAGGGAGACTTGGTCCCAGATTGGAGAGATGCGTTTGAGGTGTCCAAACGGTGGGCTCGCCGCAATTTGCCCCGCATATCCCAGGACGTTCTGGATCATGCGGAAGCCTTGATTACTGCAAGGACAAACAAGAACATTGATCAACAAACACAACATGACAGGCAAGCTCCTACAGAGGGGTCCAATGACAGGGATCGCACAACAACACACACACGTGATGCACAGCAACAGACATCCACAACAGAAACCACGGACACTGTACATGCGGAAGCCCCACTTCAACGCACTGTAGCACACACAGTTGCTACGATGACGGAGCAGGTTATGGTGCATGCTGCACCTGCTTCCCACCCCCCACCTCCTGTACAATCTCTTGAACAAAGACCACCACGCAGAAGGAATGCATGCGTGGTCTCACAGGACAGTGGCCTCCTCCAGATAGAGGATTTTGGACACAGTACCCCCCAACAGGTGGGACAAGGGGCCTCACCTAGCATTCATGGTAGTCCCACACTTGATGAGGACGCAGGACAGGATGTGGGAACGAGTGAAATTTTGGTTCCACTCCCCGCATCCAGTACCTCAATGGAGCAATCCTCACAAGCAGTGCTGGATACACTGCAGGCAAATGTAATGGGAGCAGTTTAAAAGCCCCCAGTCAAGGGTCACCAAACCTTCAGACCTCCACCCCAAGACCGCAGATCTGCAGAGTCACCAGACACGTAAGAACAGAACGCAAAATGATTGACTGGGGCCTGAGTGTGCGAAAGAAGTGGCTGATCGTGGGTGACTCCAATCTTGCCAGGTTCCCGGGATACTCTATCCCGGACCTGCAGATTGATAGTTTCCCAGGGGCCAACTTTCGTCATGCACAGGCATTGATGGCCAAATCTACAAGCCAGTTGACTGTGGAGAAATTGGTACTGGCCTTCGGCATCAACTGCAGGGGACAAAGAGCCAAAGAGACGGCAATTAAACAGATGCAGGGGGCATTCAGAGCTGCCAAAAAGTACTTCCCGTACGCAGAGATTTGGATTCCTGTAATCAACTACTCTCCGGGCCTCCCCCTGATGGAACGGAGCACTTTGCGGATGTTGAATGCCCACCTTATCAGGAACCAGCCGTTTATCCCAGCACTACAGAACTCAGCATTCCACACGGAGTCGGATTACGTGCATTGGACCAGGGGAACGGCTAGAGCAATGTTGCAGCATTGGGTCGCCTATTTAAACTTGGAAGCCCCATAAGCCTTCCAGAGGAGGGGCATAGTGGGATTAGACCCCAGTTGGTTAACAATGTGATGGTGTTAGCTAACAATTTCAACCTCACTGGCCCGCAGGCAGACCTACTGAGTCGCGGGTTGACCTTCATTCCCACACTTGATCTGAATAGAAAGCAAAAGGTGCAGATCCTATTGGATATTCAAAATTATCATAGGCGGCTAAAATTGGCAGCATATTTTCGACAGGGAAGAAATCGAGACCCACCTAGGTTCACACCAACATCATATTGGGTGCCGCCCTTAGACAAATTGCCCCCAGAAATTATTTTTTTGTTGAAACAAGATCTAAAACAATTCAACACACATTTCAGATTACAACAAGAAAAAACAAATTTATCACAAGCTGAACAACAAGCACTTAGGGAATTGGCAACAAATAAACATATAGTCATCAAGCCTGCAGATAAAGGCAGTGCAGTCGTCATTTTAGACAGGGAGCAGTACATATTTGAAGCAAATCGACAGTTGGAGGACCGAACATACTACAAAAGATTACAAAACCCAATTTATTTACAGACAGTCCCAAAAGTATATAAAATTGTGGAGGATTTACATAAAAACAAATTCATCAATTGGAAACAGAAACAATATTTAAAAGGGGAATCGGAACCCCGACCTAGGAGGTTTTATATGCTCCCAAAGATCCACAAGAATCCAGAACAATGGACAGTTCCATTCAGAATACCTCCCGGACGACCGATCGTCTCCGATTGTGGTAGCGAAACCTATCAAACGGCAGAATACATAGATTATTTTCTGAATCCCCTTTCGGTTAAACACCCATCATACGTGAAGGATACTTACCATTTCATTGGCATGATTAAAAATTTAAAAATTCCACACAATTCATTGTTCTTCACGATCGACATAGACAGTCTTTACACTAATATAGACACAAAAGCCGGATTGACAGCAGTTAAAAACATACTTCAGAAGTATCCCCAACAAGACAGGCCGGACCGACAGTTGTTAGCCCTATTGGAAATTAATTTAACTAGGAATGACTTCGAATTTAATAACCAGTTTTTTCTCCAAATCAAAGGGGTGGCAATGGGCAAAAAGTTTGCCCCCGCCTACGCCAATATCTTTATGGCGGAGTGGGAGGAAGCGGCTCTGGGAAAGTGTCCCCAAAAACCCTTCCTTTATGTTAGATATTTGGATGACATATTTGGAATCTGGACCCACTCACAGGAAGAATTTACGGAATTCATCCAGATATTAGACACTCACGATCCCTCCATTAGACTCAAACACAAATCGGACCATCATTCTATTGACTTCTTAGACACCACTGTCTACAAAGGGGAATTGTTTCAAACGGATCAAAGTTTAGACATCAAGGTCTTTTTCAAAGAAACGGACACACATTCACTGCTGTTCAAGACCAGCTTCCACCCCACTCACACTTATAAGGGACTAATTAAGTCACAATTGATTAGATTTCAACGAATCTGCACACAGGACTCTGATTTCATGGGAGCAGTCAACACACTATTCGCCGCATTAAAGAACAGAGGCTACTGCCGATCATTTCTGAGACGTTGCCTCCGAACCTTTCGGAACCGGAAACCCGCATCAGACAAGGACTTTATCCCACTCATCACGACCTTTTCTTCAGCTAGTAGATTGCTCAACAACAAATTCAAAAAGAATTTTCGAGAAATCATTGCGAGTTCGGGACTTTTGGATAACCACCAAGTTATCTCAGCATACCGCAGGAACAAGAACCTGAAGGATTATTTAGTCAGGGCAAGACTGCCACCTATTCAGCCAAAGCGGAGCACCAACATTCTATCGGATACATTAGTAAAACTGGAGTATGTACAGAACAGGATCAACAAAACTATTTACAAAGTTACACAAATTTTCACACCTCAGACCTGCAATTGTGTATATATTATCTTTTGCTCACAATGTGGGACACAATACATTGGCGAAACAAAGAACTCGATCTCCACCAGGATGACACAACACAGATACAACATCAGACACAAGAAAGAAACCCACACACTCTTGGTTAAACACTTTATTTCTCATGGTTGGCAGAGTCTGAGGGTTGCTGGAATCCAGAACAATTCAGGTTGGACTGATGGACAAAGGAAGAAACGGGAGAGGGAATGGATCCATCGGTTGAACACAAAGGAACCTTGGGGATTGAACATGAAGAACAACTGACAGCAACTATTCGGGTTGCTCGACGTTCGATCCCCAACCCCGTTTTCATTCCTAACCCTAACCCTCATTGGATGGGGACCCCAATCCGACCCCAAGCCCTGAACCTAACCATTTGGATCTTTTATTTCTAACCCCGACCCAGTCATAAGCCCTAACCCTAACCATTTTGATCTTTTGTCTCTAACCCCAACCCGATTCACAAGCCCTAACCCTAACCATGGGGGTCTTTACTTTTTATTTCCCAACCCCCACTCACATGGGGGACCCTCATGTTTGTTGTGTTACTAACATTATTAAGACCACACGCAAAACTATTTAAAAACACAAAGGAATACACAAAAACGCATCACATATCTTTAAAAACATTAAAAATCTTGATTTCAATTTTTTCACATTAGTTAAAATTTCTTTTCAATGTTTCATACGGTTGTAAATAGTTAAAAATAATTTTTCCTGTTTGAAGCATTGTTTATCTTCAAAACATGCAAACTTCATGTCTACAAATGTAAATAAAAGCACCAAAAATGAATAAGCAACAAAAAAAATTAAAAAAAACCCATAAAAAAGCAACAAAAAAAACATTTAAAATCATTTCATAAAATACTAAAAACAATTTAAAACAGTTTTATCTACAACATTTAGTGTGGTTAAAAAGGATTAAAAGATAAGTTAAAAACAATTTTGTCATGTTTACAAATGTAAATAAAAGCACCAAAAATGAATAAGCAACAAAAAATTAAAAAACCATTAAAAAACAACAAAAAAAACATTTAAAATCATTTCATAAAATACTAAAAACAATTTGAAACATAGTTTTATCTACAACATTTAGAGTGGTTAAAAAGGATTAAAAAATACGTTAAAAACAATTTTGTATTATTTGACTATGTACATATTTTCCATTTTCTGTGTTTTTTCATTATTATAGGCAAGGCTGCATAACTTTAAAACATCAGTTCATTGAAAACTGCATTTTTAGTTTAGTTCGTCAGAGGCTATATAAGGAGAGGAGTGCTGAACACCCTCATTCTAGCCCTGACAGCCAAAGGAGCAACATCTCCAGATTATTCACAGCAGCCACTTTTTCGTTTTGTACCGCGTGTGCCCTGGCCTGAAGAAGACCCGGTGGGGTCGAAACGTTGCCCCGGGCACACTACCATTTGGCCTATTTTGAATTTATTAAAAATTAATCAGTTTTTCTTTGTTTTTATTTTTTTAAAAAAACAAACGCTTTCTTTTTTTCTCATTATTATTTTTTTGCAC
>NC_137932.1:75000-80000 GCF_963969265.1 Rhamphochromis sp. 'chilingali'
AACCTCACAGTGTCTGTGTGTGTCTGTGTGTGTGTGTGTGTGTGTGTGTGTGTGTGTGTGTGTGTGTGTGTGTGTGTGACAGACAGAGAGAGAGAGAGAGAGAGAGAGAGAGAGAGAGACACTTGCTGTGTATTTAAGAAACAAACGCTCAAAGAAACCAAACAGAATGACACAGGCAGAAAGACACTGTTTTATTTTGGTAACCAATGATGCATTTCTTCTCCCCTTGTACAGGGCCTTTTATGACAGGAACAGGAACCACAGAGCGTCAGCGGCAGACATCCAAGCTGCACAGGGCACACGCAGCACCAGGCAGAATTAATGACGTCCCTGATCCACAGCTCAAGCCCAGCCACCCGCTGCCTCCTCGCCGCCTCCTCCCGGGACCTTCAAGGACCACCCACCAGCCACTGGTACACATTCCAATCTTACACAATGGCCCCAGCATCACAGGGCATCTCCTGACATTAAAATCTATCCTGATTTCTGTTGTTTTTCCCTCATCTCTGAGCCGCTGAGTGTGAGTGTGTGTGTGTGTGTGTGTGTGTGTGTGTGTGTGTGTGTGTCTCTCTCTCTTTTACACAAAAAACACATGTCAGTTGTTAAGGAAAATGTTATAAAACACTTCTTCAGTAAAGACTCAGAGAAGAGAAACACACAGAACTTCTTGCTAGCAAGGGCAGCCTCCACTCTAAGAGACTCCAGTGAGAGAACTGCCCCGGTCTTTATTTTATACTCCATTGAGCGTGTGTGTGTGCGTGTGTGTGTGTGTGTGTGTGTGTGTGTGTGTGTGTGTGTGACAGAGAGACAGACAGAGAGAGAGAGAGAGAGAGAGACACTTGCTGTGGATTTAAAAATTTAAAAAAACACACAGAAAACCCAAAGAGAAAAAGAGGCACACAAGTCGATTTGTACCGCATTGAGTTGCAAAGCAGCTGACCAGCTTGTGTGTGTGTGTGTGTGTGTGTGTGTGTGTGTGTGTGTGTGTGTGTGTGTGTGTCTCTTTTACACAAAAAATACATGTGAGTGCACTTGCAACAACTTTTAATATGCAATGTACAGGACTTGCCAGCTAGGCGCCCTCCTGTGGACCAAACATGGAATTGAAAGATGTTATTTTCGCCGGTATAACTCCTTCAGACACTTTGTACCGCATTGAGCCAGCAGAGGGAGCCCCCCTGGTTCAATCCCAGTTGCACAGCAGTTGTGACCAGCTTCTGTCTGTGTGCTTTGGTGTGTGTGTGTGTGTGTGTGTGTGTGTGTGTGTGTGTGTGTGTGTGTGTTGACAGAGAGAGAGAGAGACAGAGAGGGAGAGATACAAAGGAATGTAATTCAAATTTTGCACTTCAGACCTTACAGTGTGTGTGTGTGTGTGTGTGTTGACAGAGAGAGAGAGAGAGAGAGAGAGAGACAGAGAGAGAGAGAGAGAGAGAGAGAGAGGGAGAGATACAAAGGAATGTAATTCAAATTTTGCACTTCAGACCTTACAGTGTGTGTGTGTGTGTGTGTGTGTGTGTGTGTGTGTGTGTGTGTGTGTGTGTGTGTGTCTGTCTTTTACACAAAAAATGCACTTGCAACAACTTTAATATGGAATGTACTGGACTTCCCAGCTAGGCGCCCTCCTGTGGACCAAACATGCAATTGAAAGATGTTATTTTCGCCGGTATAACTCCTTCAGACACTTTGTACCGCATTGAGCCAGCAGAGGGAGCCCCCCTGGTTCAATCCCAGTTGCACAGCACTTGACCAGCTTCTGTGTGTGTGTGTGTGTGTGTGTGTGTGTGTGACAGACAGACAGACAGACAGAGAGGGAGATTCAAAGCATCAGGACCAGGAGATGACACAGTGCTCCAAAGGCCTGGTTCTGCTGCCTCCTCCTCCACCCACCTGCTGCAGACGCTTCTGTGAAGGGAAACTGCTACATGTTATGTCACCGATCCCTGCCATGCTGCGTGTCTAACGACCCGGCAGGGCCTGCTGAGTACAGTGGTGGTGGAATCGGCCCGATCGGACACTCCTATCTGCCACTTTGACCTTTTTATTCCGTCAAATTTTGACCCATTTACACCAAGTCCAGAACCGTTGGTGCTATCGACATGGGGTCTTCACCAGGGTGTCCGGAGCACCCCGAAACCCCCCCGTAGACACCACTTTCATCCCTCTACGACACTTACTTTCCCAGTTATTCCATTTTATTCCGTCAAATTCTGGCTATTACCCCCTAACCTATCCCTAAGCCTCCTGCAAAGGTACTCTGAACCATGCCATGTTGGGCACCTGCGGATGCGCCCGCACACGGGCAACGCAATGCCAGTGGAACCAGGCCCTCTGCACCTTCCTTTCTCCGACTGGGACCCTTTTGTCCCATCCTTTTTGGTCCGATTCGCCATATCTCCAGAACCGAAGAAGCCATCGGCGTGGCCTCTTCGCCACAGCGTCCGGCACCCACCAAAACCCCCACCTAGACACCAACATCAGCCCTCTACACCTCTTACTTTTTCAGTTATTCCACTTTTGTCCCATCCTCTCCTGGCTTTTTCCCCATAACCTATCATTTAAGCCTCATCATACCTGCCGTGGGCCACTGGAGGGAGACAAATCACCATGCACTAAAATTCAAATTTTGCACTGCAAACCTCACAGTGTCTGTGTGTGTCTGTGTGTGTGTGTGTGTGTGCTTTGGTGTGTGTGTGTGTGTGTGTGTGTGTGTGTGTGTGTGTGTGTGTGTGTGTGTGTGTGTGACAGACAGAGAGAGAGAGAGAGAGAGAGAGAGAGAGAGAGACACTTGCTGTGTATTTAAGAAACAAACGCTCAAAGAAACCAAACAGAATGACACAGGCAGAAAGACACTGTTTTATTTTGGTAACCAATGATGCATTTCTTCTCCCCTTGTACAGGGCCTTTTATGACAGGAACAGGAACCACAGAGCGTCAGCGGCAGACATCCAAGCTGCACAGGGCACACGCAGCACCAGGCAGAATTAATGACGTCCCTGATCCACAGCTCAAGCCCAGCCACCTGCTGCCTCCTCGCCGCCTCCTCCCGGGACCTTCAAGGACCACCCACCAGCCACTGGTACACATTCCAATCTTACACAATGGCCCCAGCATCACAGGGCATCTCCTGACATTAAAATCTATCCTGATTTCTGTTGTTTTTCCCTCATCTCTGAGCCGCTGAGTGTGAGTGTGTGTGTGTGTGTGTGTGTGTGTGTGTGTGTGTGTGTGTGTGTGTCTCTCTCTCTTTTACACAAAAAACACATGTCAGTTGTTAAGGAAAATGTTATAAAACACTTCTTCAGTAAAGACTCAGAGAAGAGAAACACACAGAACTTCTTGCTAGCAAGGGCAGCCTCCACTCTAAGAGACTCCAGTGAGAGAACTGCCCCGGTCTTTATTTTATACTCCATTGAGCGTGTGTGTGTGCGTGTGTGTGTGCGTGTGTGTGTGTGTGTGTGTGTGTGTGACAGAGAGACAGACAGAGAGAGAGAGAGAGAGACACTTGCTGTGGATTTAAAAATTTAAAAAAACACACAGAAAACCCAAAGAGAAAAAGAGGCACACAAGTCGATTTGTACCGCATTGAGTTGCAAAGCAGCTGACCAGCTTGTGTGTGTGTGTGTGTGTGTGTGTGTGTGTGTGTGTGTGTGTGTGTGTGTGTGTGTGTGTGTGTGTGTGTGTGTGTGTGTGTGTCTCTTTTACACAAAAAATACATGTGAGTGCACTTGCAACAACTTTTAATATGCAATGTACAGGACTTGCCAGCTAGGCGCCATCCTGTGGACCAAACATGCAATTGAAAGATGTTATTTTCGCCGGTATAACTCCTTCAGACACTTTGTACCGCATTGAGCCAGCAGAGGGAGCCCCCCTGGTTCAATCCCAGTTGCACAGCAGTTGTGACCAGCTTCTGTCTGTGTGCTTTGGTGTGTGTGTGTGTGTGTGTGTGTGTGTGTGTGTGTGTGTGTGTGTGTGTGTGTTGACAGAGAGAGAGAGAGAGAGAGAGAGAGAGACAGAGAGAGAGAGAGACAGAGAGGGAGAGATACAAAGGAATGTAATTCAAATTTTGCACTTCAGACCTTACAGTGTGTGTGTGTGTGTGTGTGTGTGTGTGTGTGTGTGTCTGTCTGTCTGTCTTTTACACAAAAAATGCACTTGCAACAACTTTAATATGGAATGTACTGGACTTCCCAGCTAGGCGCCCTCCTGTGGACGACAGGTGCAATCCCAGTTGCACAGCACTTGACCAGCTTGTGTGTGTGTGTGTGTGTGTGTGTGTGTGTGACAGACAGACAGACAGACAGAGAGGGAGATTCAAAGCATCAGGACCAGGAGATGACACAGTGCTCCAAAGGCCTGGTTCTGCTGCCTCCTCCTCCACCCACCTGCTGCAGACGCTTCTGTGAAGGGAAACTGCTACATGTTATGTCACCGATCCCTGCCATGCTGCGTGTCTAACGACCCGGCAGGGCCTGCTGAGTACAGTGGTGGTGGAATCGGCCCGATCGGACACTCCTATCTGCCACTTTGACCTTTTTATTCCGTCAAATTTTGACCCATTTACACCAAGTCCAGAACCGTTGGTGCTATCGACATGGGGTCTTCACCAGGGTGTCCGGAGCACCCCGAAACCCCCCCGTAGACACCACTTTCATCCCTCTACGACACTTACTTTCCCAGTTATTCCATTTTATTCCGTCAAATTCTGGCTATTACCCCCTAACCTATCCCTAAGCCTCCTGCAAAGGTACTCTGAACCATGCCATGTTGGGCACCTGCGGATGCGCCCGCACACGGGCAACGCAATGCCAGTGGAACCAGGCCCTCTGCACCTTCCTTTCTCCGACTGGGACCCTTTTGTCCCATCCTTTTTGGTCCGATTCGCCATATCTCCAGAACCGAAGAAGCCATCGGCGTGGCCTCTTCGCCACAGCGTCCGGCACCCACCAAAACCCCCACCTAGACACCAACATCAGCCCTCTACACCTCTTACTTTTTCA
>NC_137932.1:82500-85000 GCF_963969265.1 Rhamphochromis sp. 'chilingali'
GAGGGAGATTCAAAGCATCAGGACCAGGAGATGACACAGTGCTCCAAAGGCCTGGTTCTGCTGCCTCCTCCTCCACCCACCTGCTGCAGACGCTTCTGTGAAGGGAAACTGCTACATGTTATGTCACCGATCCCTGCCATGCTGCGTGTCTAACGACCCGGCAGGGCCTGCTGAGTACAGTGGTGGTGGAATCGGCCCGATCGGACACTCCTATCTGCCACTTTGACCTTTTTATTCCGTCAAATTTTGACCCATTTACACCAAGTCCAGAACCGTTGGTGCTATCGACATGGGGTCTTCACCAGGGTGTCCGGAGCACCCCGAAACCCCCCCGTAGACACCACTTTCATCCCTCTACGACACTTACTTTCCCAGTTATTCCATTTTATTCCGTCAAATTCTGGCTATTACCCCCTAACCTATCCCTAAGCCTCCTGCAAAGGTACTCTGAACCATGCCATGTTGGGCACCTGCGGATGCGCCCGCACACGGGCAACGCAATGCCAGTGGAACCAGGCCCTCTGCACCTTCCTTTCTCCGACTGGGACCCTTTTGTCCCATCCTTTTTGGTCCGATTCGCCATATCTCCAGAACCGAAGAAGCCATCGGCGTGGCCTCTTCGCCACAGCGTCCGGCACCCACCAAAACCCCCACCTAGACACCAACATCAGCCCTCTACACCTCTTACTTTTTCAGTTATTCCACTTTTGTCCCATCCTCTCCTGGCTTTTTCCCCATAACCTATCATTTAAGCCTCATCATACCTGCCGTGGGCCACTGGAGGGAGACAAATCACCATGCACTAAAATTCAAATTTTGCACTGCAAACCTCACAGTGTCTGTGTGTGTCTGTGTGTGTGTGTGTGTGTGCTTTGGTGTGTGTGTGTGTGTGTGTGTGTGTGTGTGTGTGTGTGTGTGTGTGTGTGTGTGTGTGACAGACAGAGAGAGAGAGAGAGAGAGAGAGAGAGAGAGAGACACTTGCTGTGTATTTAAGAAACAAACGCTCAAAGAAACCAAACAGAATGACACAGGCAGAAAGACACTGTTTTATTTTGGTAACCAATGATGCATTTCTTCTCCCCTTGTACAGGGCCTTTTATGACAGGAACAGGAACCACAGAGCGTCAGCGGCAGACATCCAAGCTGCACAGGGCACACGCAGCACCAGGCAGAATTAATGACGTCCCTGATCCACAGCTCAAGCCCAGCCACCCGCTGCCTCCTCGCCGCCTCCTCCCGGGACCTTCAAGGACCACCCACCAGCCACTGGTACACATTCCAATCTTACACAATGGCCCCAGCATCACAGGGCATCTCCTGACATTAAAATCTATCCTGATTTCTGTTGTTTTTCCCTCATCTCTGAGCCGCTGAGTGTGAGTGTGTGTGTGTGTGTGTGTGTGTGTGTGTGTGTGTGTGTGTGTGTCTCTCTCTCTTTTACACAAAAAACACATGTCAGTTGTTAAGGAAAATGTTATAAAACACTTCTTCAGTAAAGACTCAGAGAAGAGAAACACACAGAACTTCTTGCTAGCAAGGGCAGCCTCCACTCTAAGAGACTCCAGTGAGAGAACTGCCCCGGTCTTTATTTTATACTCCATTGAGCGTGTGTGTGTGCGTGTGTGTGTGCGTGAGTGTGTGTGTGTGTGTGTGTGTGACAGAGAGACAGACAGAGAGAGAGAGAGAGAGACACTTGCTGTGGATTTAAAAATTTAAAAAAACACACAGAAAACCCAAAGAGAAAAAGAGGCACACAAGTCGATTTGTACCGCATTGAGTTGCAAAGCAGCTGACCAGCTTGTGTGTGTGTGTGTGTGTGTGTGTGTGTGTGTGTGTGTGTGTGTGTGTGTGTGTGTGTGTGTGTGTGTGTGTCTCTTTTACACAAAAAATACATGTGAGTGCACTTGCAACAACTTTTAATATGCAATGTACAGGACTTGCCAGCTAGGCGCCATCCTGTGGACCAAACATGCAATTGAAAGATGTTATTTTCGCCGGTATAACTCCTTCAGACACTTTGTACCGCATTGAGCCAGCAGAGGGAGCCCCCCTGGTTCAATCCCAGTTGCACAGCAGTTGTGACCAGCTTCTGTCTGTGTGCTTTGGTGTGTGTGTGTGTGTGTGTGTGTGTGTGTGTGTGTGTGTGTGTGTGTGTGTGTTGACAGAGAGAGAGAGAGAGAGAGAGAGAGAGACAGAGAGAGAGAGAGACAGAGAGGGAGAGATACAAAGGAATGTAATTCAAATTTTGCACTTCAGACCTTACAGTGTGTGTGTGTGTGTGTGTGTGTGTGTGTGTGTGTGTCTGTCTGTCTGTCTTTTACACAAAAAATGCACTTGCAACAACTTTAATATGGAATGTACTGGACTTCCCAGCTAGGCGCCCTCCTGTGGACGACAGGTGCAATCCCAGTTGCACAGCACTTGACCAGCTTGTGTGTGTGTGTGTGTGTGTGTGTGTGTGTGACAGACAGACAGACAGACAGAGAGGGAGATTCAAAGC
>NC_137932.1:92500-289679 GCF_963969265.1 Rhamphochromis sp. 'chilingali'
CCCTAACCCCCTAACCCTAACCCTAACCCCTAACCCTACCCCTAACCCTAACCCTAACCCCTAACCCCCGTGCACCAGGGGACCCAGACTTCTGCCTGGGACCCCTTTCTTTCCCCAAACCCTAACCCTAACCCTAACCCTAACCCCCTAACCCCCTAACCCTAACCCCCCTAACCCTAACCCTAACCTGGGCGGGGCCTTCCTTGGAAGAGGGTGTCTAGTGATAAATGGCCGAAACACCCAATGATTCCAAGGTCCACTACTGATGATGTGTCCTTAAATATTACCTTAAAAAATTAAAATACACAATAATGTCAAATTAAGGAGACAATAAAAAGATAATACAATAAAATAAATAAAAAGAAAACGTAACAAGAAATAATAAAGGATTGAAAAGAACATGGATTCAGACTAAGAAAAGTATTTAAACAATAAGGTTTAGGGTGTAAATGAAGGGCATCATATATATGGGGAGTGGCCAAAAGTGCTGTCTCAGGGCCTCCTGGGGGCAGGCTGGTCACTTCTCAAGGACAGAAGGAGGAGGACTGTGACGGGGAAGGGAAATGGGGACTGAGCATGACGTGCGGTGGCCCGTGCCTTTCCAGTGGCCCTCCATCCAACCACCCAGTCGTCGGACGAAGTGGGGAGGGATCATTGCGTTTTCTCTCACAAACCCTAACCAGCCAGTGCCTTCGGAATACAGGTCCCTCTAGAGTCCAGTGATCCTCGTCCGGACCCCCTCCAAGTACCTACTTGTGCCCTTATACGATCGGAGATTGTTCGTGAAGTGATAAGTATACTTTTTGGTTAAAATTGGACCAACACCGGAGATGGACATCCTTACCCAGGACTCCAACCTCTTAACCTAACCGTGGGGGACCCTAGCCAAGAAATCCAATCCTAACCCTAACCGTGGGATGTCCTGACCAGGGATTTTAACCCTAAACCTAACCAAGGATGGACTTAATTTAGATGAATTTGTTCTGTTTCATCACTCTTCTCTCCCCTCTGTCTATCCATCTCTTGGGGGCCGAGGGGAGGAATGAGTGACAGCCCGATCCGGCGGGGAGGGGACCCTGCCAGACCGGTGGACCCCTCCTGGCTCTTCCTTCTCCTCTCTCTCTCTCTCTCTCTCTCTCTCTCTCCCTCCCTCTCTCCTGCTTCCTCACCTCTCAAGAGAAGGAATAATAATAATAATAATGATAATAATGATATAATAGTACTAACAATACTAATATTAAATAATAGTAGATAATACTAATAGTAAATAATACTAATAGTACATAATAATACTAATAATAGTAAATAATAATAATAGTAGTGCTAATAATACTAATAGTAAATTATAATAATAATAATGACAATAATACTAATAATACTAATAGTAAATAATTATAATATTAATAATGGATAATAGTAAATAATATAGAAATAAAATAGAATAATATAGGAAATAAAATAAAATATAATAAAATACAATAAATTAATATAGGATTAAATAGACTTTTCCTTCTCTTTTCTTTCTCTCTCTCTCTCTCTCTCTCTCTCTCTCTCTCCTTTTTTTTTTTTTTTTTTTTTTTTTTTTTTTTTCTTTCTCACCTCTTTTTTTAAATCAGTGGGAACAAAATGGCTACCAGTGCTCATCAGGATCCAAAATGGTGGTCCAGCTGGACATGGACTGGTTGCCCCTGGTGACAAGAAGATGGAAGACCCAAGATGGTGGAGGAACTCATCCAGATCCAATATGGCGGTTCGTTGTAAACAAATACAGTCGCCCTTGGTTACAAAATGGTGGAGGGCTAATGCTAATGCTAAGCTAATGCTAACAATTATATGACAGTGACACATGATATAGGACAATATGTACATGTGACTAGTCAACTTTATATTGAATTTCGTTGATGCTAATATGGAAGCTAACATTGCACTATAGCTAAAGCTAATGATCCAAGATGGCGATTATAAACCAAATGGTTACCGTGGAGAGAAGATGGCGGATTTCAAAATGGCAGTTCAAGGACACAAAAGTGGTTGCCCTGGATACTGACCAAGTGCATGATGGGAACCAGGAAGTCAGACCAGGCAGAGCACATGGAGCTCAGGGAGCAGATGGCAGACAGGTCAGGCAGGGAGGAAGCCTCATTTGAAGGACAAGGTACAAGTAAGTGGGAATACATGATAACAAATATAGGAAACGAATGAAGGAGAAGCATCTATGTGATGATATTAATACTTTAAATTTGTAGAAGCTAAAAGCGAATAATGGTGAGCTAATGAGTAAAATTTTCAAAGTCACGTACATACGTTAGATTTCCATGAGCCCAAATAGGGCCTCGTTAGCTCTTTAAAATGCGACTCAACAAGACAGTATATCATTAAATATGAACAACAATTAACGGTACAACAGGAATACTTGATTTTGGATGGTTTTATTGAAATAAAGATAAAACGACTAACGTTAGGATTTTACAAAATCACGGCACCTCGTTGGATTTGGACTGAACTTGACAGGGCCAATTGGCCCCTTGGAAACTTTAAAAATTAAAGCCCAGATTGGCATTAATTAATTGCTGTTGTTTTATTTAGTTGAATTGTGAACTAATGAGTCAAATTTTCAAAGTCACGTATATACGTTAGACTTCCATGAGCCCAAATAGGGCCTCATTAACTCTTTGAAATGCGACTCAACAAGACAGTATGTCATTAAATGTGAACAACAATTAACGGTATAACATTGACCCCTTGGAAACTTTAAAAATTAAAGCCCAGAAAGGCATTAATTAATTACTGTTATTTTATTTAGTTGATGACACACCCCAAGGCTTGATCAACCTGGGCGGGGCCTTCCTTGGAAGAGGGTGTCTAGTGATAAATGGCCGAAACACCCAATGATTCCAAGGTCCACTACTGATGATGTGTCCTTAAATATTACCTTAAAAAATTAAAATACACAATAATGTCAAATTAAGGAGACAATAAAAAGATAATACAATAAAATAAATAAAAAGAAAACGTAACAAGAAATAATAAAGGATTGAAAAGAACATGGATTCAGACTAAGAAAAGTATTTAAACAATAAGGTTTAGGGTGTAAATGAAGGGCATCATATATATGGGGAGTGGCCAAAAGTGCTGTCTCAGGGCCTCCTGGGGGCAGGCTGGTCACTTCTCAAGGACAGAAGGAGGAGGACTGTGACGGGGAAGGGAAATGGGGACTGAGCATGACGTGCGGTGGCCCGTGCCTTTCCAGTGGCCCTCCATCCAACCACCCAGTCGTCGGACGAAGTGGGGAGGGATCATTGCGTTTTCTCTCACAAACCCTAACCCTAACCCATTTTTAGTTTAGTTCGTCAGAGGCTATATAAGGAGAGGAGTGCTGAACACCCTCATTCTAGCCCTGACAGCCAAAGGAGCAACATCTCCAGATTATTCACAGCAGCCACTTTTTCGTTTTGTACCGCGTGTGCCCTGGCCTGAAGAAGACCCGGTGGGGTCGAAACGTTGCCCCGGGCACACTACCATTTGGCCTATTTTGAATTTATTAAAAATTAATCAGTTTTTCTTTATTTTTTTATAAAAAACAAACGTTTTTTTTCTCATTATTATTTTTTTTGCACTATAAATTAGATACATTATCATTCATACCTACATTCATAAATAACAAACAAACAAAATTTATTAAATTATAATACCAAAGGCTGCATCATCCACACAAAACTTTATTATTAGATAACAAAGGCTTCATCACAGACAAGACAATAATGGTCTATCTGGATGAGGACCAGGATTGGATCCCTGTACGGTACCGGGGACGGCGTCTTGTGCCTGGTGGCCGTAACAGGCAGTGGAGTAGCGGGAGGGCCCAAGGGAAGGACCGTGCACCTCCGCGTCCCTTCAGGGGCCGGAACACTTTTCCTCTCCCTAACCCTAACCCTATTTAAAAACACAAAGGAATACACAAAAACGCGTCACATATCTTTAAAAACATTAAAAATCTTGATTTCAATTTTTTCACATTAGTTAAAATTTCTTTTCAATGTTTCATACGGTTGTAAATAGTTAAAAATAATTTTTCCTGTTTGAAGCATTGTTTATCTTCAAAACATGCAAACTTCATGTCTACAAATGTAAATAAAAGCACCAAAAATGAATAAGCAACAAAAAAATTAAAAAAAACCATTAAAAAAACAACAAAAAAAACATTTAAAATCATTTCATAAAATACTAAAAACAATTTAACACACAGTTTTATCTACACTATTTAGTGTGGTTAAGAAGGATTAAAAAATACGTTAAAAACAATTTTGTCATGTTTACAAATGTAAATAAAAGCACCAAAAATGAATAAGCAACAAAAAAATTAAAAAACCATTAAAAAACAACAAAAAAAACATTTAAAATCATTTCATAAAATACTAAAAACAATTTAAAAAATAGTTTTATCTACAACATTTAGAGTGGTTAAAAAGGATTAAAAAATACGTTAAAAACAATTTTGTATTATTTGACTATGTACGTATTTTCCATTTTCTGTGTTTTTTTCATTATTATAGGCAAGGCTGCATAACTTTAAAACATCAGTTCATTGAAAACTGCATTTTTAGTTTAGTTCGTCAGAGGCTATATAAGGAGAGGAGTGCTGAACACCCTCATTCTAGCCCTGACAGCCAAAGGAGCAACATCTCCAGATTATTCACAGCAGCCACTTTTTCGTTTTGTACCGCGTGTGCCCTGGCCTGAAGAAGACCCGGTGGGGTCGAAACGTTGCCCCGGGCACACTACCATTTGGCCTATTTTGAATTTATTAAAAATTAATCAGTTTTTCTTTATTTTTTTATAAAAAACAAACGTTTTTTTTCTCATTATTATTTTTTTTGCACTATAAATTAGATACATTATCATTCATACCTACATTCATAAATAACAAACAAACAAAATTTATTAAATTATAATACCAAAGGCTGCATCATCCACACAAAACTTTATTATTAGATAACAAAGGCTTCATCACAGACAAGACAATAATGGTCTATCTGGATGAGGACCAGGATTGGATCCCTGTACGGTACCGGGGACGGCGTCTTGTGCCTGGTGGCCGTAACAGGCAGTGGAGTAGCGGGAGGGCCCAAGGGAAGGACCGTGCACCTCCGCGTCCCTTCAGGGGCCGGAACACTTTTCCTCTCCCTAACCCTAACCGTAACCCCTAACCCTTTCATAAATGACCACAAATTGGACATAAAGGTATTCTTTAAACCCACAGACACTCACGCCCTACTATTTAAAACAAGCTTTCATCCCAAACACACATTTGCAGGAATTGTCAAATCCCAACTGCTTAGATTCCACAGAATCTGCACACAAAAATCTGATTTTGGAACTGCTGTTAAAACCCTATTCTCTGCTCTCTCCACTAGAGGGTACCAGTGGTCTTTCCTAAGGAGGTGCTTCAAATCATTTCTGCTGACAAAGCCAATTGATGTTTCCCCTTTACTTCCAGTGGTCATCACTTATGCCCCTTGCACCTGCAAATTGGTCAGGGCTATTAAGAACAATTTTCAGAACCTGTCTCGGGATGTCCAGACACTCCATACTCACAGAGTGATTGCTGCCTTCAGGAGGCATAAAAATCTGGGTGATCTCCTCATTCGAGCGCAAATCACACCTCTCTCTGTGCCTAGACAGAGACATCAAGGGCAATTTTTCCAACATCATAGGTTGGTGCAAAGCCACTCCAATGGTCAGGTTTTTCTGTCTTTGTGTAAAGGGACCCCGAGGTCAAAAAATTGTGTATATTTGATTACGTGTAGGAGATGTGGGATCCAGTATGTGGGAGAAACAGGTAACACACTGCTCACCAGATTCACGCAACACAGGTACAATATCACACGAAAAAAGAACATTCACACCCACCTGGTCAAACATTTTTTATTGCATGGCTGGGATTCTGTCACAGCGACGGTCATTCAGATCAATTCGAGGTGGGCAACACAACAGAGATGGAGAGCTGAGAGGATGTGGATTGCTAAACTGAATACAGTTTATCCACATGGCCTCAATGAAAAGGGTTTTAGGAGGTATTAATCCAACACCATGTATATAGTTAATATTTCATTTTTATGTGTGAATTTATGGATATTTTGTCACTGTACTTGGGACCTCGGATTCTTTCATGTCTCACAGGGGAACATCCTGGCCCTGAAACTGACCCTGACCCTAACCTCAGTGACCTCTATAATAATTTGACCTCCTGCCCTAAACCTAACCACTTGCCACTCTGATTGGACACGAGAGTTGGTCATCCCCCACCCCTTGAGTGGACCCTAAGCCTAACCTCCACACCCCTCCTCCCCCCACCTCTCTAACTGCATCTATTACATTCCATTTGGAACTCCACTGGGGGGGTCCTGGACGCCTGAGATGGGAGCAGGTATGGTCTGTGCATTGGAGCACGGCCCCCTTCGGGGACCGTGCTCCCAACTTTGATTTCCCCTAACCGGCCCGTGCCGCCTGACTACCCGCTTGGGTTATTCTGGGGCCCCTCACTGTGATGCTCTGTTGATTCCACTTATGGTATTTTTTCTTTGACCCTCATATGGAGGTGGATTTATTATGAAAACGTTATATGTTTCTGTTCATAAGTTAAGGTCATTTTGTATGTATATATTTGGACCTGTTCATATCATCAACACTATAATGTTTGTGATGGTATCCCTCTAACTCTCACATGTAGAGTAACTTGTTTTGAAAACTGTATATATCTCGATTGACTTATCATTGTACTTCACAAATGTCCCTGAACGCAACACACGGACGAAGAACCAATCAACTCGGACTTTTTCAAAGGGACCTCTGACGTACGGAGCATGACCTCCTCTCATTGGTTGTTGAGACCCGCAAGATTTAAAAATGTACTTGCGCAGTATATACACCTGCGAAATAGATTATATCCATGTGTTTTTACACTGTTCTCTGTTTCTGAGCAAGCCAGCCTGAAGAAGGTTCATGCGAACCGAAACGTCGCGACCTTGGCTTGTATTGCATTGTTTTTGTATATATTTTATATATATATTTTTTGTATATATTTTTTACAGTTTGCTTTATTGAATTTGAGCAATAAATAAACGCTCATTTATCATAAAGTCGGTAGCACGAGTCATCCGTGGGCGCAGCATCGCCTAGCATTACCACACGACCGGTGGAGAAGAGAGGTTGTAGCTAAAGCCATCAGCGGCGATACAACCATGCCCACATTCGCAACGGATGACCAGTGGACCGTTGTTCGGCGGCGCAGAGACCGGAGAAGAGATCGCGGCTGGGCAGCTGAGGGGTACGTACGCAGGTCCCCCCGCCGCAGCAGTTATCCATCTCGTACAGGTCGGATGACCTACGCGGCCGCCGTGAGAGGAGAACACCGCAGCGGTGAGCGACACTTCCCCCACGCACCACAGCGGAGATGGGAGGAAGCACGGCCCGCGACAGACCGCTATGCAGCCGAACGGTGGAGCCGGAGAGGAGAGCGCGGCTGGACAGCCGTGGAGGACACACGCAGACCGCCCCGACACAGCAGTTATCCATCTCGGGAGGCCCGGAGAACCTACGCGGCGGTCGTAAGGGGAGAACATCGCAGCGGTGAGCGACACTTCTTCCACGCACCACAACGGAGATGGGAGAGAGAACGGCCCGCGACGGACCGTTATGCAGCCGAACAGAGGGGTCGGGGAGGAGAGCGCGGCTGGACAGCCGTGGAGAACGCACGCAGACCGCCCCGACACACCAGTTACCCGTCTCGAGAGACTCGGAGGATTCATGCAGCGGCCGTGAGAGAGGAGCACCGCGGTGATGATCCAGATTTCTTCCACGCGCCACAGCGACGTCAGAGGGGACGACAGCAGACGACAGGTCGCTTGGCAACCGGACCAGGGAATCGGACCGGACGGGACCGACGCTTTGAACGGAGACCAGCTCAGGACAACCGGTATGTGAGAAACACTCGAATTGAACGAGCTGGTCCTCCTGTTCACAAAATACCGTCGGAGGATCCAGACTTTTCTGCGAAAGTCCGCGTCATTCACAGACTGATTAAAGCTGTACATCACTTAAAGAATGTGACTAATGACAATTATCCTCCTTCGCTAAATAAAATAACACACAATTTAAAGACTGTCATTAAGCCAGCAGTCCCCACGAAAAAAACACAGACCAGGATTGAGGAGAACGCAAAAAATTGGGCCAGCACGACCATGATGATTCTCCGGCAACATTACACTCAGAGTGTGGAGGAGGAGATCAAATGTCTCTCTGAGTTTTCCAAACAGGATTGGGAGGGCCCATTCCAAATAGCCGCCTCCTGGGCTAGGAGGAACCTGGGCCGCCGCCTCCTACCAGACTCTCTAGAACAGGCCAGAGCTGAGATCGTAGCCAAGTGGAGTGACCTGGGACCTACCACTGCTACAGAGGAGGAGGACACCACCACGACAACTACACGGGGGCCAAGAGGCTGTGTGATGAGACGGCAGCAGGACACTATTGAACTCCTTAGCGAGGTAACGCAGCCTAATGCTCAGAACACACAACCCGCCCCGACACAGACCGGCGCTGGTCGGATGGTGACTGTTTCTGCACAGGTGCACGCCCCGCCTGCACCATGCAGAACTTCCAAAACAACAACGGCAACGATGACGGACCACGTCGCGGGGGACTGGTCGCCCTTCGGTGAGACGGAGCAGCAGCCAGAGAGGGAACCGACACCTTCCCCTCCTCTGGAGCCTTTACAACTAACGGAGCCAAATCTGGAGACTCCGAAAGACCAGAGAGTGTGCAGACTCCTTGCCTCGCTCCAAGAGACAACATGCCAGGAACGACCACTTTCCCCCTCTACCCAAACGCCACAACCTGATCAGGTGTCACACGCTGAGGTGCTGGACCTCACACAGGGGGAATCCACCCCCGTTAAGGCAAGACGCATTGGCCCTGTGAAAGTGTTTAAACCACAAACAGCTTCTCACCAGGGCCCACCTCGCAGCGGTTTAGACAGACTCAGCTCCTGTGTGCAAACTCGGCTCCAGATTCAGCCAGCAGAAGGATCACCATCTCCTCCACCATCTCTTCCTTCTTCACCAACCTCACCGGGACAGCAGGTGAGGACCCCGACCAGACATCCCAACACATACAGGAAACTGACAGACTGGCATCTACACGTCAGGGACCCCTGGCTCATCGTCGGCGATTCCAATGTTAGCAAATTGCCTCCCTTTGCAGCCGACAGCCTTCAGATTGACAGTTTCCCGGGTGCCAAATGGTGGCATGCAGAGTTCATCCTACAGAAGGCCACTATTGACACTACGGTGACACATCTGATCCTGTCCTTTGGCATTAATAACAGGTCCCAGAGAGACAAAAATGTGCCTGTTCTAGAACTAAAGAGAGTCCTAAAGACAGCCCGGGAGAAATTCCCTGAGGCAGACATTTATGTGCCTGAGGTTAACTTTTCTTCTGCTCTCCCTCAGATCGAACAGGACACTTTGCTGCATATGAACACCTTTATTACAGGTTTAAAAGAGCACATTCCAGCCCTCACCCCAGACAGCTTCTCCACAGAAGATGATGATGTTCACTGGTCGCATGAAACTGCAGAGGCAATGCTTCAGCACTGGGAGAAGTATGTAAATGGGAACTCCCCATAAGCCTAACACGGGAGGGGTCAAGTGATTTACATGTTGTAAATGGTGTCATGAACTTGTCCAAAAAATTCCGTCCCTCCATTGCTCAGCGGACCCTACTGAATAGAGGCCTGACTTTTATCCCCACAAAAGGCTATAACAAAAATCTAAAATTACAGTGTAAATATGACATTCAGCAGTACCATAGGAGGATCAAATTGGCTGCCTTTTATGGAGATAAAAATGAGTCTCGATCTCAGCCCTTCACTCCAAAATCATACTGGTCACCACCCAATGCTCAGCTTCCATCCCAAATTCTTAATTTGATCAAAACAGATAATGAATATTTTCAAAACCACTTTAATGTAGGACGACTTAAGTCCAATTTGACAGCAGAAGAGATAAAGGCCCTAACAGAATTGAAAGGAAACAAACAAATTATCATTAAACCAGCAGACAAAGGAAGCGCAGTCGTAATTTTGGATAGAGAACAGTATTTGGAGGAAGGCTACAGACAATTGAACGACAAAACATACTATTTGAAACTAAAAAAACCCATTTACCACGAAACAGTACCACTAGTGGAAAAGATTATTAATAATTTGAACCAAAAGAAATTTATAAACCTAAAACAAAAGACCTATTTACTGGGCTCCGCTGAGCCAAGAGGAAGGCTTTTTTACATGCTGCCTAAGATCCACAAGGATCCGGCGAAATGGAGTGTCCCCTTTCAGGTGCCCCCAGGGCGGCCAATTGTTTCAGACTGTGATAGTGAGACGTATTATACAGCTGAATACCTGGACTATTTCCTGACTCCTTTATCCACAAAACATGCAAGCTATATCAAAGATACATATGATTTTGTGGATAAAGTGAAGCAAATAGAAGTCCCCATTGATGCTTTTCTGTTTTCCATAGACATTGACAGCCTTTACACAAACATTGACATTGGTGAAGGCATTGACTCCATTAAGAGAGTCTTTCAAAGATACCCGGATAAGAAAAGGCCAGAAAAAGAATTACTACAACTTTTAGAAATAAACCTCACAAGGAACGATTTTGAATTCAATGGTGACTTCTATTTACAAATCAAGGGGACGGCTATGGGGAAAAAGTTTGCCCCAGCATATGCAAACATCTTCATGGCAGAGTGGGAAACTGCTGCACTAGATAAATGCATAAAGAAGCCGCTGCATTATTATCGCTTTTTGGACGACATATGGGGTGTCTGGCAACATTCTGAGCAGGACTTTGAGATGTTTCTTAAAATTTTAAATGACCACAATGCTTCTATTAAGCTTAAATCAACCATCAGCAAGACCTCTATTGATTTCCTTGACACAACCACCTTTAAGGGCACAAATTTCATAAATGACCACAAATTGGACATAAAGGTATTCTTTAAACCCACAGACACTCACGCCCTACTATTTAAAACAAGCTTTCATCCCAAACACACATTTGCAGGAATTGTCAAATCCCAACTGCTTAGATTCCACAGAATCTGCACACAAAAATCAGATTTTGGAACTGCTGTTAAAACCCTATTCTCTGCTCTCTCCACTAGAGGGTACCAGTGGTCTTTCCTAAGGAGGTGCTTCAAATCATTTCTGCTGACAAAGCCAATTGATGTTTCCCCTTTACTTCCAGTGGTCATCACTTATGCCCCTTGCACCTGCAAATTGGTCAGGGCTATTAAGAACAATTTTCAGAACCTGTCTCGGGATGTCCAGACACTCCATACTCACAGAGTGATTGCTGCCTTCAGGAGGCATAAAAATCTGGGTGATCTCCTCATTCGAGCGCAAATCACACCTCTCTCTGTGCCTAGACAGAGACATCAAGGGCAATTTTTCCAACATCATAGGTTGGTGCAAAGCCACTCCAATGGTCAGGTTTTTCTGTCTTTGTGTAAAGGGACCCCGAGGTCAAAAAATTGTGTATATTTGATTACGTGTAGGAGATGTGGGATCCAGTATGTGGGAGAAACAGGTAACACACTGCTCACCAGATTCACGCAACACAGGTACAATATCACACGAAAAAAGAACATTCACACCCACCTGGTCAAACATTTTTTATTGCATGGCTGGGATTCTGTCACAGCGACGGTCATTCAGATCAATTCGAGGTGGGCAACACAACAGAGATGGAGAGCTGAGAGGATGTGGATTGCTAAACTGAATACAGTTTATCCACATGGCCTCAATGAAAAGGGTTTTAGGAGGTATTAATCCAACACCATGTATATAGTTAATATTTCATTTTTATGTGTGAATTTATGGATATTTTGTCACTGTACTTGGGACCTCGGATTCTTTCATGTCTCACAGGGGAACATCCTGGCCCTGAAACTGACCCTGACCCTAACCTCAGTGACCTCTATAATAATTTGACCTCCTGCCCTAAACCTAACCACTTGCCACTCTGATTGGACACGAGAGTTGGTCATCCCCCACCCCTTGAGTGGACCCTAAGCCTAACCTCCACACCCCTCCTCCCCCCACCTCTCTAACTGCATCTATTACATTCCATTTGGAACTCCACTGGGGGGGTCCTGGACGCCTGAGATGGGAGCAGGTATGGTCTGTGCATTGGAGCACGGCCCCCTTCGGGGACCGTGCTCCCAACTTTGATTTCCCCTAACCCCTAACCCCCCTAACCCTAACCCTTCGGGGACCGGACTCCCAACTTTAATTTCCCCTAACCCTATGGACAGTGCAGTCAGGCCCCTGGTGGCCTGTTATCACCATAACCCTACCCCCCTCCCCCCTCCCCTTCTAGCCCTAACCCTAAGGGACACCTAAAAGCCTAAATAAAGAGAACAAAAGACAAGAAAGTCAGAAAAAACAGAGTACACAAGGAAAGGATTTACAGGAAGGGGGTGCCATAACAGAAAAATACAGAACATAGGACGGGATGTCTAAAGAGAAGGGGGTGCCATTTAAAGAAGTAAGAATAAAGAAAAGAACACCAGAAAAATACAGAGAAAGAATAAAGAGCAAGAAAAAGAATAAAGAACAAGAGAAAAACTAAAGAACAACAGAAATACAAAGAGAAAGAGAAAGAAAAACAGAAAGAATAAAGAACAACAGAAAGAATAAAGAACAAACAGAAATACAAAGAGAAAGATAAAGAAAAACAGAAAGAACAAAGAACAGAAAAAGTTTGAAAAAGGGAGAGCTAAAGCAGAAAAAACTGAGAATAAAGAAAAAACTAAGAAACAGAAAAAGTTAAGAAAAACAGGCACAACTTCCAGCAGCAACTGGTCACCTGGGGGATGGACCGTGCACGTCCTTCTGCCTTCGAAAGAGGGGGGAGGAGTCAGTCTTCATTCCCTAACCCCAGTCAGAAACACATTGGGCCAGCCTGAGGAAGGCGAAACTACGCTGAAACGTCGCGAATGTCAGGGTCCTGGGACTGGGCGAGGTATGGGTGTGTATGTCTGCGGGTGTGCCTGGAGGATGGAGCTCGGCCACCTGCAGGCCTGAGGGGTGTGGCCCTGCGGAGGGACTGGCCACACCCGAAGTCACACACCTGCTGCTGATCAGGCCTCGTCGGGGGAGCTACTTAGGAGAGAGTTGGAGCTCCCACCGACGCGGGATCATTTCCTTGAGGCTCCACGTTAGTCGTCCCGTTGATTGAGTTAGTGTGTGTGTATGCCCGCAGTTGTATGTGTCCTGACGCCTGCGTCTATTGTTTCCCGCAGGAGGAGCGTGGAAGACACGAGAGCAGCGAGCACCGGGGGATGCTGACACGGGAGCGGAGAGCACAGAGACACGGACTATTCACGGAGAGACACGACACGGGAGTCTGGGAAAACACGGGGATTTATTGTTACTTTGTTGCACACTGTAAATAAACACACTGTTTATACATAGAGCACCGCGCCTGGGTCCTCCTTCCCCACTCCTTCCACGGTTTGCCATGCCATACCGTGACAGCGAAGGCCCAATGAAGTGCACTAAACACTAGAAATGGGTAATTTTTTGAACCAGGGCAGGGACACCAGCCCCATCGATGGTCCATGCACGCCAATCTACCAGCTTGCTGGTGGCCTGTTTCTTACTCAAAAACCAAATACAGTTAAAAATATTAAATATTAAAAAGTTTATTGTACAATGTTTCCAGTTCATATTTAATGGCAATGGTGAAAAGGATTCACATACAGAAGGTTAATACAAATTTTACAAAACAGAATTGGAAAGGGATTGACAAAAGAAAAAACATTCACAGACAGAAGGGTATAAAGGGAGGTGGAGTCAGCCAGGAGCTCATTCGGATTTGGAGCATTGAAGAGTGAACATCTCTTACCAGCCGCAGCACTGTGCATTACAGCCACATTTTCGCAGCAGTTTTTTTGTGTGCCAAGCACCTGAAGAAGACCCTTGAGGGGTCGAAACGTTGCGTGTATGGCACACTATTTTTTTGAACGTTTTTAATTAATAAAAGCTTTTGTTTTAATTTTTCTTTATTCTTTTCCTTTTTTTCCCTTTCATTTTCTGCATTTGTATCTCGCCTCATAAAAGCTCATATAAGAGTTATAATTATTTAGATAACAAAGGCGAACCGACATCACAAAAACTATAACAATATACAAAACATACAACACAACAACACAAATGCAAAAAGTAGCCAAAGACTGAGGACCGGATGACCTCCGCAGGTTGGACCGTCATCCGATACGGGAAAAGGTGGAGGCTTTCCCGTAATCGTGACAACCAGCAGGGTGGGTTTCCTTCGGGAGGGATGGCCCGTGCATTTCCTGCCTCACAGAGGTGGCAGGCTCAGTCCCCTCCCCCTATCCTTTCCCTGCTCCTCTTTACCTCTCCTCCCCCCATCTTATTAACCCCATCCACGGGATTCTACTTTAAATTTCCTCTGGGTCATGCTTCGGGAATCCTGGACACCTGAGACGGGAGTAGGTACGGTCTGTGCATCGGAGCCCGGCCCCCTTCGGGGTCCGTGCTCCCAAATTTGAGATCCCCCCCTAACCCCAAATTTGATTTCCCCTAACCGGCCCGTACCCCCGTACATATGGAATATGTAACAGTGTGGAGAGATAGTCTTTCACTAAAAGAACCAAGTTTACACTGTAATGTCCCCGAAAACGGTGTTTTCGTCTGAAAACGCTCCACGTCCACACTAGTATTTTCAGTCGTTTTCACACAGTTGTGCGTCCACATCGAACCAGCCAAAAACTCTTACGTTCCAGTCCTGCGCATGTGCAAAAGGCAGTGAGTATTAAAGAATTTGAAGAAATTGGTCACATGACTGCATCACATGATGCGTTTTCAAAACACTGCATTTTTCCTTGGGGAAAACGACATCTCAGTGTAGACGGGAGGACAGAACAGAGAGAAAGCGATGCATTTTCAAACAAACGCTCTCATACTCATAGTATCACAAACACTCTTCTGTTTTTAAATGCATGTTACAGATAATGTTCTTCGTTATGTAACTCTAAAACAACATTGTCCTTGAAGTACATGCAAAACTGATCTTCTTTTGTTTTGCTTTGCAAAACAAATCAGTTGGCAAAGCTTTTCTGAAAAGGATCAGTGAACTTATTTATTCAAGGGTTAACATCACAATGACAAACAGACTTGGGTGGGCCTACCAGTGAAATTGAACCCCAGCATGTAAAATAAGGAATTGCCCTCCTTAATGATCAGAAATTGAAAAAACAGCCATTTCTACTCATCCCAGTGCTTCACTGAATGTCAAATACTTCTTGTGGCATACAGCACTGATCAGACCCGTACCTTTCACCAGTGTTGTTGTCTGTCTTAATGTTAATTGCTTTAATGCCAATATGATAAGAAATGTAGCACCTACCATTATCTATTGCCAATCAGATGCTTTTCAGATTGTATTACATAAGTCAGGGTTCTAGACTAACTTTTTGCCATGGTTAGACTGGTGTGCCTAACTTTTTTCCTTAGGCGCACCAGCACAATGGTTAGGTGCACCAAAATTTTTCAGCACGATCGCTTAACACGTTTTGTGCCCAGTTTTACGTGTGCACATTTAAGGGGGAGAAATTGCTGTCCATACAGACACTATTAATTTGTAAATGATTAACCTAACAATCTTTTCAATGCAAAATTGGAGCACATTTCTACCAGAAAGATAAGTTACTGAAAAACTGCTTGTGCTTAAAGTGCGTTGGCACTCTTTGACAATATTGTAAGGCAATGTTATACTTAATCATCACATCAGCCTCCTCTGATGACCTGTTTGCTGCTGCTGCCTGCCGCTTAAAGTCAGTGGAGAGAGGGGACACTTGGGCAGTGCGTTTATTGCAGCATATAATGTATTTTCTGGATACACTGCTTTTTCAGCGTTCAACGATTGATGGCTCCGTGTCAGAGCACTGGCTATGAATTTCAGAAGGATCAAAAAATTTATCAATAGTCCTTTTCATCTTTTCTTATTAACCACAGCTATATCCACTTCTGTTGGGCCTAGGCTGCTCACTAGGGCTGGGTATCATCACTGATTTCTACAAGCCATTCGATTCCGATTCACAAGGTCCCGATTCGATTCAATTTTGCCTCAGACAGTCAGAAATATTATAATTCTGATCATTTATCAGTACTGATACATGTGAAACCTTATCAGAGGTGTGAGCATCATAGCAGATGCCTTTAGTTAGGCTTACTGTTCTCCTGACCACCACTGTACTTACTGAGAAAGACTCCAAAATTTTCAAATTTGGTTTAATCAGTCCATAAGGCCATACTGCAGTTCTTTTTAAAATGTTTCATGCCTTAGTCTTTTCTCTCTGTTTCCCTTCTTTGGAGATGGCATTTTCACAACCACATGATTTTCATTCATGGTTCATCTCCTGCAAATGATGTAAACACTCCTGTCATTTCTTTCTGGCAAGATTTAGGCTAGGATCTCTTTGGGAATTGTCCCAAATGTGCTAAAAGGGACTCAAAGCTCATTACATCATGTTTGCTGATGTGCAAATACGCAATATGCATTAGTTTGCAATCCTGAAGAACAGCAGGAAAATATAAAAAGTGAAAAAGACAGATTATGACTGGTCTTTACGCTTTTGATATAAGATCAGAGGTATTTCCTGTTTTGGATACATCATCACCTTTAATTTGTGTATCATCCTCTGGCTCGCCCTTGGCATGATGGATGCTCCCACTTAATTTGAAATATTTAAATAAGTGAGGAAGTCTTAAGAAAATGCAAAAAGCAGATGTGTGACTGTATGCACGCACCTTGTGTGCACACTTGAAAAGAAACTTTCCATGAATTTCACCCACTTCTTCAGGTATGACGTAAAATGGTTTGTTGCCCTGCAAAAGCTTAATAGATGTATTTAAATGATTTTTAATGAAGAAAACCATAAATGTGAACATTTATAGATTTTAAATACATAGATAACTTTGTAAACCCTAGCTGGATAATACAATAGTACAATTTTTGAAATGTTTCTATGATACTGGGGGTTTTTTTGCATTCAAGGGTTAGCCTTTTGGGTTTGGTGAGTCTAGTTTCCTTTTAGTGTAAGTAAACTTTGCTGCTGCCATAACACCACAGTCTGTGAGTGATATCTTTACATCTTTTACCAATGTAAAACTGGATAAGTGAAGGATGGATGGATGAGTAAATCGATGGATATTGGTGACAAAATTAACCATCCTCCAAAACTGAACTATGTCTCTTACAACCCAAAAGAATGTGCTACTGTGTAATATTCTAACATATTGTTTTCACATTATGGTACTCCATACAGGAAACCACTGTAATGTTTCTGTGTCCCTGCAGCAAATGGGGAGCAGCATTAAAGTGGTGGCTTGAATTAACACCAACATAAAGTGCATTGCAAAAATCTCTTTGATCTCTTGCCAAAGGCAAAAGATCAAAGGCTTAACTCTAGATAGCTGAAAAAAGACATTTCTCACTACAGCATTTATTAGTTTGTTCAATGCTTGTTTTATATTATATACATTAGAATCATCCCTGTCACACAACACACACACACACACACACTGAGCTTTTTTATGAGGCAGGCAGTTGCGCTCTGACCTCCTGAAGGAGAATGCTCGATTTGTTAGACAAATATTCATGGAAAGTCAAAAGGCTCGACACATATGGAGAGATGCCATCAATGCAAATGGTCTTTCAAAGCCAGAACAGCACTATCTGTGAGGGAATGTGTCCCGTAACACATCCCCTCCCAACCAAACGCATACGCACTACCCTTAACACACACCCTCTGTTCAGTGTAACTTAGTGTTCATAAGCAATTTGCTCACTCACTTTGACTGGAAATCTGATCGGTGTCTGATAGACATGGAGTGTTGTTTGTTAATTGAAGCAAAGTTAATGTGTTAACAATCATTTTTGTGTAGAGTGCAGCAAAGGTAAGAATGTTTTATTTGTGTATTTCTTTAGATTGTTGTATCTTTTTAAGGAAAATAACAGAGGTGAGCTCTCACTACCACCTGACTGAACTACACACAAGTCTGCCTCTTGTATTAAATTATTGGAGTTAAAAGTTTCTGACATTTCAAATTAAGTTTCAGGTTTTATGTTGTCAATGTCTCCATCTGGATATATCAGTTTTAAAAAATGCATATTACCAAAACACTATCCCTGACCTTTGTGGTTCTTAAGATGTTAAATAATCATAGTTTAACATAATCTAAAAAGTCATAAATCCTGTAATAGTTAAACCTTTAAATGTGAATCTCTTTATGTTTCTGCTATAGAAGCCCCCAGCATGCTATGGCTGTCATGAGATACATTACCATTCAGTATCACAATATGCTATTCCTATGATAAGAAACCCTTTAACCTCTGTTTTGTTAACAGGATCTTCCCTTCCACAAGCCAAATAACAGAACTGAAAATACTTTGTGATTTCATCAAGTTGAGTAGAATCACAGTAGGTGAACAAGTTGTGTTTTATATCTATTCAGTTCACTGATTAGTTTAGGTTTTTTTTTTTTTTAGTTTATAACATGGTTTGGTGCATACATTTCTGTTTCTGGATTTAAAAAAAATGTGTTTTTAAATTATCAATATTTATGATACATTACGATTGCTGAACCAAACACATCGGCCGTGTCTTTGACTCAACAAGAAAATAATGTGGGCATAAGCTATACCGCATCACCGGGCTTTGTGTACACAGTGGTGCTATCCTACCGTTGGTGTGGACAGGAATGAACAGTGCACTGTTAAAAGAAAAACCACCAACTTGTTGTTTGTATTCATAGCCAACATGCAAAATGATGCAAACAGGTTTTTCCTAGCTAAATACAAGCTTCCTGTACTTTGGAATGGAAAGCAGATAGCAGCTGATAAGAGTGTTATGGAAGCTAAAGACAAAAATAGTTCAAGATAGTTTGAGACTCATAGTTAAATATATGGGAGACCCAGTGCTGACACAGTTAATAAAAAGACAAAACTTTATAGTGAGATTTCAATAAGCACATGTAGGAATAGAAACAGGTGAAGTCTTATACTGCATTTCAGCTCAGTATTTTGGTTTTAAAACCCCTACCTTTGCACACTTTTGAATCCGGTGCTTTTACTGGCTTCAGAAAACAGAGTTCTAGCTTAGTGATTATACTTCCCGACGCTTTAAGTTCTGACACTTTCAATTGAGTTCCATTTTATTTATAATAGCAAATCACAATAATAGTTGTGAGAGTGTTAATGTCCTTACAAATAGGACCAGTATTTCTTTATGCATCCATGTGCTGTACCTTGGATAAATTGTGTACTTTATGTATGTTCTTCATTGAGTATCTCTCTTCTCAGCTTGTCATAACTTGTGTTTTTTTCCAGGTGATGAAAATGTATTCCAAGGTTTTCATTTTTCTGACCGGAGCTGTGTACATCTACTACCAGGTAGAGAACCCTCTTCAGTCTAATGGGGTACTTTTTTGTATAGGAGTACAGTTTACCAATCAAGGTTCAAGTTAAATGTTAATTATATTTTACTCTTGTGTGTTATATACTAGTTTAATGTAGAAAATTCAACCTGTTTTATTCCAAATCTCAACTCCACAGTATATCCATATATTCACGTTTATGGACAGAGATATGATTTGTGTACTTTAATTTGTCTTAACATTGAATTGTTAGTTTTTGAGAATGCGTTATTTTGTCATTTTTCTGGTTTTGCCATTGCAGGTCCTTGCACAAGGTAAGCCAGTAAGGTAAAAAGGAGGAGTTGAAGGTGATCACATTGATTAAGCTAAGTTTATTTAATAATGTATTTTAGTTTATTTTATTAGTAAGCCTTAGGTATTTCACAAGTAATGATGAGAACCAAAATCTACCTTTTACTATCCCAATAAATCTGAATTCCTAAATTGAACACAATAATTCATCGTGTAGTTAATATAATTTTTACATTTATTCTATTTCTCAAATACCTCTTCTATTCAAATAAGTTGCTAATCACACAAAATAATAACATATATCAAATCTTATTCCTATTTAAGATATCTACAGCGCTGAGATAATGGTGGAGAGTAATGTCACACTGGATGCCCAAACTGTCCTGTCAGCTATCAATTCAACAAACCTCTCACTGAGCAAACAAACAGTACAAATCATAAACACTGAACTGGTAGCAGGTATGTTTCTGGAACACTTTCTTGAATTTGTTGTTAAGTTGTAATTTTTTTGAAGTAGAATAGAATAGCTTTTATAGTCACTGTTACAAGAATAGTGAAAGGCTGTTTGGCATTTTTCCATGTATGTGAAGTACACAATAGCGTAAGTATTTACACAATAACAGACAAATTTACATTTACACAAGAAAGATATGTACAAGTTATACATACACCTGCAAATATACGGATACACCCATACACGCACAAACATACATATATCTATACACATGTATGCATGCGTACATACCATACATACACACACATATATATACATATATATATATACACACACACACATATATACAAACATATATATATATATATATATATATATATATATATATATATATATATATATATATATATATATATATACATATAAAAACACCCAGCACGCCCCTGCGGGCGGTTTATCCTTCAAGCTCGGGTCCTCTACCAGAGGCCTGGGAGCTTGAGGGTCCTGCGCAGTATCTTAGCTGTTCCCAGGACTGCGCTCTTCTGGACAGAGATCTCCGATGTTATTCCTGGGATCTGCTGGAGCCACTCGCCTAGCTTGGGAGTCACCGCACCTAGTGCTCCGATTACCACGGGGACCACCATTACCTTCACCCTCCACATCCTCTCGAGCTCTATTCTGAGCCCTTGGTATTTCTCCAGCTTCTCGTGTTCCTTCTTCCTGATATTGCTGTCATTCGGAACCGCTACATCGATCACTACTGCCGTCTTCTTCTGTTTGTCTACCACCACTATGTCCGGTTGGTTAGCCACCACCATTTTGTCCGTCTGTATCTGGAAGTCCCACAGGATCTTAGCTCGGTCATTCTCCACCACCCTTGGGGGCATCTCCCATTTTGACCTCGGGACTTCCAGGTTATACTCGGCACAGATGTTCCTGTACACTATGCCGGCCACTTGGTTATGGCGTTCCATGTATGCCTTGCCTGCTAGCATCTTGCACCCTGCTGTTATGTGCTGGATTGTCTCTGGGGCATCTTTACACAGCCTGCACCTGGGGTCTTGCCTGGTGTGATAGACCCCAGCCTCTATGGATCTTGTACTCAGAGCTTGTTCTTGTGCTGCCATGATTAGTGCCTCTGTGCTGTCTTTCAGTCCAGCTTTGTCCAGCCACTGGTAGGATTTCTGGATATCAGCCACCTCCTCTATCTACCGGTGGTACATACCGTGCAGGGGCCTGTCCTTCCATGATGGTTCCTCGTCTCCCTCCTCTTTCTTGGGTTTCTGCTGCCTGAGGTATTCACTGAGCACTCGGTCAGTTGGGGCCATCTTCCCAATGTATTCTTGGATGTTCCTTGTCTCATCCTGGACTGTGGTGCTGACACTCACCAGTCCCCGGCCCCCTTCCTTCCGCTTAGCGTACAGCCTCAGGGTGCTGGACTTGGGGTGAAACCCTCCATGCATGGTAAGGAGCTTTCTTGTCTTTATGTCAGTGGCTTCTATCTCCTCCTTTGGCCAGCCTATTACCCCAGCAGGGTACCTGATCACGGGCAGGGCGTACGTGTTGATGGCCCGGATCTTGTTCTTACCATTCAGCTGACTCCTCAGGACTTGCCTGACCCTCTGCAGGTACTTGGTGGTTGCAGCCTTTCTAGCGGCCTCTTCATGGTTCCCATTTGCCTGCGGGATCCCCAGGTACTTGTAACTGTCCTCTATGTCTGCAATGTTGCCTTCTGGTAGTTCAATCCCCTCAGTTCTGACTACCTTCCCTCTCTTTGATACGCGCAACACTTGTTTTTGCTCACATTTTTCACAAGCCGAACGCAAACATCTGAAAATTATTCTACATACACAAAAGACCCATGACTCTCAAATATTGTTCTCAAATCTTTATAAATATGTGTTAGTGAGCACTTTTCCTTTACAAAGATAATCCATCCCACCTCACAGGTGTGGCATATCAAGGGGCTGATTAGTAGTGATGTGCAATACCACTGATTTCCTTTCCGATCCGATACCAAGTAATATTCAGGGTGGTATCGACGATACTGATCCGATACCGATACTTTGTACAAAAACTTATTTTATTTATTGTATCTCAAATTATAGCATCATAATGATTACAGGACATCAGATTACTTGTTCTTATCACTTAATAATGCAGAGTTCATCATATAGAAATAAAAAAAACTGAAGTTGTGCTATTTGAACACCTTGCCTGCCTGCAGCACTAAAGGACTCTGTGAGAGACGTGTGTCTCGCCCTAGCAGCACCTGTCCCTCTCCTCCTCTTCAGTTCGCCTCAAGAATGAGAATGTAGCTCTGTAAACGTCAAATATCTGAGCCGACCGACACATCGTCTTCAAACCCCTGCGGTCTTTCACTACTCGGGTTAAACATGATATATAAGTCACTTTGATAACTTAAAAATGTTATTGTTTGGCTTTTTCAGTGTTTTATTTGTTTGTGAGTAAATCGGTTTGGCTGAGATTAAAGTTATTAGATTAAATAAAATTTAACGGGAGGGTTCCTCCGGGGTTTTCACACAGCTAAATAAACGTCAAAAAAGAAAACTAATTAAACAAAGTGTGAGACAGTCCAGAGTTTACGCAAGCACCCGGTTATATTTCAGATAGCAAGGAGCAGACAGCAGAGTTTCACTCCACCGAGGGAGCTCATGACATACTACCCGGCTTTCTTTAGACCGCGAAGCAGCCTCTGAATTTGGACACCACCGCTGTTTCCAACCCGATAATAAAAACGATGACATTTAATGTACTTTATCCGATAAATAAACCCTGTAAAATGTATTTATCACCCCCCCAACAGCCCTTTTGAATGTCTCTCTAGTATGGCCACAACACCTCACTTTTTTGCCACATGTATCGCAAACCACGTCTCAGCTGTTTGTGGAGGTAAAATACGTCCGCACATGACTCCAATTACGCTCAGCTGCGCACGCCAAGGGGCTGCGAGACATTTATACAGCCGTATTTCGCACATGACTATGAAAGGCGGAAGAGGAAGTAGTTCCTTTGGATGTAGACAATCCGAATGTTATAGTTTCTTTCCACTCTGTTACTGTTAATGATAAACTACAAATTTACTCTAAATTAATAAAATATCAATATTTTAATGTGAGAATCGATTCTAGAACATAAATGACTGGTATCGGAGGAATCGATATTTCAGGATCGATCCACACATCACTATTGATTAGACAGCGTAAATAATGTTCAGTTGTGCCTTAGACTGCCCACAATAACAGGCCACTCTGAAACGTGCACAGTTGTGCTTTATGGGGGGGGGGAAATCAGTCAGCGTCTGGTGTGCCCACCATTTGCCTTATGCAGGGCAACACATCTTCGTCGCATAGAGTTGATCAGGTTGTTGATCATGGCCTGTGGAATGTTGATCCACTCCTCTTCGATAGCTGTGTGAAGTTGCTGAATATTGGTAGAAACTGGAACACGCTGTCGTATACACCAATCCAGAGCATCCCAAACATGCTCAATGGGTGACATGTCCAGTGAGTATGCTGGTCATGCAAGAACTGGGATGTTTTCAGCTTCCAGCAATTGTGTACAGATCCTTGCAATATGGGGCCATGCGTTATCATGCTGCAACATGAGGTGATGGTCGTGGATGAGTGGCACAACAATAGGCCTCAGGATCTCGTCACGGTACCTCTGTGCATTCAAAATGCCATCAATAAAATGCACCTGTGTTCATTGTCCATAACATACGCCTGCCCATACCAGAACCCCACCACCACCATGGGCCACCTGATCCACAATGTTGACATCAGCAAACCGCTCACCCACACACGCTGTCTGCCATCTGCCCTAAACAGTAAAAACCGGGACTCATCTGTGAACAAAACACCTCTCCAACGTGCCAGATGCCACTGAATTTGAGTGTTTGTCCACTCAAGTCAGTTACAACGACGAACTGCAGTGAGGTTCAAACCCCAATGAGCACGACAAACATGCAGATAAGCTTCCCTGAGATGGTTTCTGACAGTTTGTGCAGAAATTCTTTGGTTATGCAAACCGATTGTTGCTGCAGCTGTCCGTGTGGCTGGTCTCAGGCAATCCTGGAGGTGAACATGCTGGATGTGAAGGTCCTGGCCTGGTGTGGTTACACATGATCTGCAGTTGTGAGGCCAGTTGGATGTACTGCCAAATTCTCTGAAACGTCTTTGGAGACTAGGGATGGGTATCGTTTAGGTTTTATCCGATACCGGTGCCAAACCGGTACTTTTGAAACGGTGCCGGTGCTCAAACGGTGCTCAAACCGGTGCTTAAAGAATGGAGAACACAAAATTGGTCCCAAAACCTCTCATGTTCAGCTGGTTTTTTGTAAAAAGATAACAAAGTTAGCCTTTTCTGCAGCTATGGGGCATATATGGTATCACTCTTAGCTGGAAGCAGTGCTTAATCAATGGAAAAAACACTTTGTCCAAAAACCTCTCATGTTTATCTGTTTCCCTCTTTTTCTTTGGTCATTTTAGCCTTTTTGGCCAGGGTGAAGGGAGTATCTGCCATCAAACAAGAAGACAGCCGCATGTAGCTATGATGGTGTTTGCTAGTTCACCTCACATGCATTAATGTAATAACGTGGTTAGCCTACGCAACGTAAATTACACATGAACAACATTAAGCTACTCACGCAGAGAAGAACGGCTGCTGCTGCCATCATCATTTCTGCTACACTGGCAGGGCTAGGGGCCAGGACTCTCCTCTTCGGGGTTTTTGGGGGATATTGCTAACTCCGGGTCCGATAACAGGCAACCCACGCACAGTAGATGTGCTCGGTGTGAGGTCTCACAGCAAGCTATCATACGGCGCATTTCTGGGCTTTTAAAAGAAAACGCTATGCGTCGCCAGGTGTTTCATCGGATTTCAGGTGTTACCTCCTTTGACAGTATCACCTTAAAGCACTTATTGCAGGCTGCTGAGTCTGCATATTTTGCTGTGAAGTACAGCCAGACTTTTGACCGCTTCGCCTTGGCCATTTTTAATCTGTAGCTCTGCTCTAAAAGAACGCACGTACCTGGCCCCGCCTACTAATCTTTTTTTTTTTTTTTTTTTTTTTTTGATGGTCACTGGTGACTTTAATACACAAAGAAAGCTTAAATCATAAAACTACTGCAGGGTTAAAAAAAAACAACAAAAAAACAACAACAACAGAAAAAACAACAGAAAAAAAACATAGTAACCCACAAACTAATTATGAGGTCAGACTCCTGCCTGCCATTCTGGCAAGCAGGCAGGAACACAGGACTTGGAAAGTAAGAAATAAACTTGCAAGCAGTTTCATTACTTACTTCCCATGTCCTTTAATCATAATACAAAATAATGCAGGTACAGGAACAAGGAAACCAAATCAACAACTACTCAACAAAAAAAAACTGCAAGAGAGGACATAACAAAGAGCATACGGAAGCTGAGAATTTAAATACACACCAGATAATTAGGAAGATGGGAAACACCAAGGAAGACAGCTGCAACAAATCAGGAAATGAGACAGGGGAAGTAAAAGCCGATACAAAGCACAGGAAACACAAGACTATCAAAATAACACACACACTCCTAATGCAAACAGAGTTTTTAGGCCTTGGATAGTTTTGTACTGAAACTGCAAGAAAAAACATGGCATGTTTACATACAGATCATTTCAGCATGCCTGTGGAAGCAATGGTGTGTGGTCTGAATTTGCATGAGCATTGCTACAAGCTGCATCTGCAGATTCTGCCAAACCAGAAGTGGGATGTAGATGTGTGTTTAAAAAATTACCTTTAAATGGTCATTTTAGCGATTTTCATTTTCACACTAATTTATAAAAAAAAAAAGGTAATCGCCCCGGATGGAAAGCAGGTGTGCCGGTAATGGCCCAGCCCAGGGGTGTGGCCACCAGGGCATCCAACACACACACACACAGACACCTTAGACACAGGACCACGGACCATGACAAGATATTTTTACATTACATGTTGTCTACTGTTGTACTATGAAGGAAAGCAGGTGTCAGTCAAATTTTCCCATACAGTTCTGATGATCCAGAGTGGCCCTAACCCTCAAATAAAAAAACTAAAAAGAAAAAACTCAGAGAATTAAGAATGTTTTCTTTTATTTCTAGAATGCCTCATTGTTGGAACTGACACGAACTGCAACTGCTCTACAAATTATCTTTGGAGCAATGAAGTGTGCTACAACTACAGCTGCTGCAGGGATGCTACTTGCAAACAAAATGTATCCTACATCACACCCCTCTGTTCTCCTAAAGTTCAAGGTAGATCTCCTGAAATGTGTAACTCTTTTTTTGTTTGTTTTTTTGTTTATTATTTTTATTTTATTTTTTCTATTCTGTTGATTAATGATATGGAATAAGTTTTAGTGTATACCAGTGTTATAGAGAACTAATGCAAAATTAAACTATTTGCATTAAAATGAGTGTTGAAAGCATTAAAAGTACTTAAAAATAGAAGTACTTTTTTTGCAAATAAACAATATTATTTATTTAAAAAAATATATATAACAATAGTCAAACATGTCTTTGGTCAAATTTGACAACAGTGTCTGTTTTGTTGAATAGTATTAAGATACTGTTTTGAATTTCCAAAATATTGCCATGAAAAAAGCACCTATGTTACAAATAAATTAATCAAAAACAAAGCATACACTGAAAGTAATGTAACAACTTGAACATTTTGAACAATTACACCTAAATTAAAATGAGAAAATGTACTTGGATTCCAGTTGAAACTAAATTAATATAAACTATAATAAGTGTGGTGTACAAATCTGTTGAATACAGCTATGTTTATCCTTTGCTTTTCACTCTTCTACTTTTTCAAGATTCAAGAGCTTTATTGTCAATACAGTAGTATTCACAGTATACAGTGTACTGAAATGCTGTTCCACCCTAAGCCCCCTATGGTGCATTTATAAATATATAAAGAATATATATCCAAGAGATATAAAACTAGGAATTATAAATAAATAACATGCTAAGTTTTGGTAAAAATTAAGGGATAAAAAGGTACTAATTACTAACTATACAATTCTATACTGGTAACTATACAATATTACCTGTACGATAAACAAAGATAAACAAAGACAGGACTGAGAGAATGTGCAGTAGGTATTGAATACCAGTTTCAAGCTATTGTCAGGATATTATTGATGAGACATGACAAAGACGTGTACGAAATGCAAAAATGTAAAGATTTCACCTAAAGAATTTAGGTGTGTGTTCAGAAGTATGTGACTGAGTGTGCAAATGAGAATATTGTTCCCAGGACCAGTTTGTAGTGGATTTGTGGTAGTTTTTGTTGTTTTTGAGTCTTTTGATGATTATTGTAAGGTGTTTGTAGAGGTGTATGTTTATATCAGTCCTTTTGTGGTAGTGAGTTGAGGGCTATGACTGAATGGGGGAAGAAGCTCTTGCAGTGTCTGGTCATTACAGTTTTAATGCTGCGAAACCGTCTGCCAGATGGAAGGAGGGAGAACAGTGCATGTGAGGAGTGGAAAGTGTCCTTCACTATGCTGTTCGCACGTCGAATGATGTGTCTGTCATAGAGTTGGGAGATGGATGTGAGAGGGCTTCCAATGATCCTCTCTGCTCTCCTCACTATTTGCTGCTGAGACTTCTTTTCAGCGAGGGTGCATTTCCCGTACCAGATAGTGATGTAGCAGCAGAGGATGCTCTCAATGGTTCCCCAGTAAAATGATGTGAGGATAGGAGGAAGGAGACCGGCCTTCTTCAGTTTCCTAAGAAAGTGAAGACGTTGTTGGGCTTTCTTCATGATGGTGGTGGTGTTCAGGTTCCAGGAGAGGTCAGCTGAGATGTGCACACCGAGGAACTTCACACTGTTGACCATCTCAACAGCAGATCCGTTGATGTGCAGTGGAGTGTGAGCCATTGAGGTCTTCCTGAAGTTAACAACCATCTAAATGTTCAGAAGACTAATGCGAGACAGGTTGTTATTCTGGCTCTTTGTTCTCTGCCTCAAAACATGCAAAGAAGTCATTTAGTTGGTCTGGCAGAGAGGGATCCCTGCTGCATGCTGGAGGTGTTGGCTTGTAGCCCATGATTGTTTGGATGCCCTGCCACATTCGCCGAGTGTCCTTTGTACTTGTGAAATGTGTGTTGATCTTATCTGCATACTGCCGCTTTGCGTCTTTGATGGCCCGTGATACATCTGCTCTGGCTGTAGTGTAAGTTCCTCTATTTTTGGACTTAAAGGCAGAGTCTCTGATTTTCATCAGGTTGCGTGGCTTTGCAGAGAACCAGGGTTTATAGTTTGCAGATCACGGTCTTGGAGACAGTGACATCCTCAATGCATTTGCTGATGTAGCTGGTCACTGAGATTGTGTACTCCTCCAGGTCCACGGTGTCTGAGTATGTAGCAGCTTCTCTAAACATATCCCAGTCTGTGCATTCAAAGCAGTCCCCATGCTGATATGCATGCTTGTCTTTGACAACCAAAATAAAACCCAAAGTAATAACAAACTGTAATATTTACAATGAACACAGTTTTCATCAATGGATCAGTACAGACTGCAGCATGGGATTCAACCAAGACCACAACGGTATGTCTCATCCTCACGTTTGTACTATTCTATAAATAAACTATAAATATAAATATGTTTTCTATTGTTACATAGTACAAAAATATCAACGATGTCATGCTTTTTCTTTTCTTAGCTTCGAAACCAATTTCAAAAACTGAATGCTATTCAGTATGTGAACGTTACTGGTCCAAGGTACTGTATTTTACAAAGAAATATGTTATATAAGTTACCTTTTTGGTTTTGTGTTTGTTTTTCGTCAATGTTATTTTTTTTTAAACAACATCACTTATTATTGTGACACCACTTATAGTCACCAACTAAACTGTTAGTTATTATAGGTGAGTTTTTTGTAAATGATTCTACCTGAGTTAGCTAATGTCTTCAGGGCTGTTTCAGAGACCTGAGCTTCAAAGCTGATTGGTAGATGGGAAACCCTGAAACCATGCCAAAGAATTCTATGTAAAACTCTCATCATTTCAGTAACTCTGTGCATACCTGATGACTAGTGTCAATAGCTGTTCCCTGGCAATAGAGGGGACAGCACTTGAAAACTGCATTCATTAATTTTCTTTTCTGCATTTCATGGTGCACAAAAGTGATTGCGAAAAAGATTAATCTTAGGATTCCAAAGAGACTGTCCAAATACTTTTTGGAGACCTTGCAATATGTAATATAATGTCGGTTTTAGACACTTTTGGAGACTGACAAAATTTATTAGATATGCACAGTAAATAAAACTTACTGTTTGTACTGTAATGTTTTTTTTTATGTCGATAACAAGTTATTTTTCCATCATTCTCTACAGAACCATCTCCACATCCCCATCGCTGCAGTATGTTGACTTTCAGGTAGCTGTCAGTGTCAGAGTGCTGACTAGTAAACTTCAAGACATAGTCAATAATCTTACAAGTCTGCTTACACCTACAGCTATATTTGTGGACACTTTAGGTCAGTAAAAATTATTTTTACTATTCTTTCAATTCCTGTACAACTTGATCTTCTAATCTATATATTTCTCTGTACCAGAGATTTATGACATTTGTTTGGACCTAAAAATATAGAGTTTGTGTGCTCCAGATATGGAGTTATATTAAGTATCATACCTCTTTTTTTTGGAATGTGCATTATGGGTATTGTGTTTTTGTATATGTTACCCCATATTTCCACACACTAATTCAACTATGACAAAATAAGTAAGCAGTATGGTTCAGAATGAGACTTGTGTTTCCAACAATGCAACAGTCTTTGCTCTTTTGCTTTTATGTCTAAAATGAGCCGTCCAGCTGTTTTTGTTCACACCCCAAGTGTATTTTCTATCCATACATTAGCAACAATGCTTAATGAGTTAGTTTTCATTTTCCAAAGCACATGATCTTTGTTTTGCTTACATTTAATGCAAAGTTAAATGTAACACCCATCCCACATTCTATTGAGAGGGGCCCTGGGTTCCTGTTGTTACTTTTCTACTGATACTCCCTTTTTAATGCTTATGGTATAAAATATGCAATAAAACTACACTATATGGAAATAAACCACACACAAGCAGGTCAATTATAAAGTTAACTCCACTTTAGTGAATAATTGGTTAACAACAACACAAAGGAAAATAAGTAAAATTAATAAAGTTTGATAAACAATGGTAAGCCATCTACCTGAACAGAAACAAAATAATCAAATAATATTGTGGGCCCACACGCACTCTCACCGACACACACACACCTCAAGTGCTACAGTCTTTCTGCTAGCAAACCCCTCGTTGCAGGCCTGAGTCGTGGCTCGGGTGCTTTGGGACCTAAAACAATATGGTCGCTTCACTTGTTGCCAAGTAGTAAAATAAAAAGCACGTGCAAACAACAGTACTCACACCTCCAGGCAGTTCAAGGGGATAGTGGAGGAAACTGGGTCAAGGCTACCAGCAGGCCGCGGCAGCAGCACTCACAGTCGTCGTCTCCACGTGCTATCATGTGAACACATAACTTCAGCACACCAGCAGAAGGGACCTCTCTGACACACCAGCAAGACGTCCGTCTCCTCCTACTCACAGTAGAGTACAACAGTTTTCCACTACAGTTAACTACCCGTCAACCCGAAAATACGTCTGTCGCCCTTCTATGAACTCTGCGTTCACTCGACACTGTTGTTCAGCTCTCATCTCTCTCGCTTCCTGCAGAGTGCACTCCCCACTTACTCCCACCCATCTACCAGAGACTACTTCAGGGTTCACTGGAGCTGTAGTACATATCAATAACATTTCAAAAATAATGACATAAACCTCAAAATACAAATAAAAAGGCTGTGCATTTAAGTGACACACATCACATACCTTACAGGCATTTGTATACACATTATTGAACACAGTGAACATTTGCATTTAACTATCAATATAAATGAACTATTTAAATAAATGACCTATTTATATAGCCAGGGCTACATAAAGTTTTCATATCAAGCCAAATTTACTCACTTCTTTTTTTAATTAACAGTGTGTGAATGTTTGTGTGAATGGGTGGATGACTGAATGTGTAAAGCGCTTTAAGGTCCTTGGATGGCAGAAAACTTTTTACAGCTTAACCAGGACAAAACTGAAGTTTTAATCGTCGGTCCTGAGGCTCAGAGAGAGAAACTCTTGTCTAAATTAGAGGCATTTTCACTATGTCCTTCGCTACAAGTGAAAAACCTGGGTGTTATTTTTGACTCTGAGCTTGGTTTTATCCCACATGTTAAACATGTAACCAAAATTGGATTTTATCATCTAAAAAATATAGCCAGAGTCCGCCCAATTCTCTCTCGGGCCAACACGGAGATGCTGATGCATGCTTTTATTACCAGTCGCATTGATTACTGTAATGCCCTGCTCTCTGGTCTTCCTAAGAAGAATATTTCAACTTTACAACTTTTGCAAAACTCGGCAGCTCGTGTGCTGACGAAGACCAGAGGGCGGGCCCACATTACACCGGTTTTAGAATCGCTGCACTGGCTCCCCGTGTGTTTCAGGATCGATTTTAAAGTTCTTTTATTGGTTTTTAAATGTCTTAATGGTCTTGGGCCTTCTTATCTCTCAGATCTGCTTTTACCGTATGAACCCTCGCGGACCCTGAGGTCCTCTGGTACTGGCCTTTTGACTGTCCCTAAAGTCAGGACACATACTCACGGAGAGGCAGCTTTTCAGTGGTATGGTCCTCGTCTGTGGAACAGCCTGCCGGAGGAGCTCAGGGCCGCAGAGAACGTACATGTTTTTAAGAACAGGCTCAAGACCCACCTTTTTAATTTAGCTTTCACCTAACGTTTATTTATTTTATGCTTATTTATTCTATCCTGTTATTCTATTATTAATTTAGACTTTACCTAATATTTATTGATTTTATTCTTATTCATTTTTTAATCTTCTTACTCTATTTATATTTATATTTATATTGTATCCTGTTCTTATTTATTTTATCATTTTACCCTGTATATATCATTTTACCCTGTATATATCCTATTGTGTCATATTTCCTCAGAGGGCGCTCTCTGCACCGGGGCTGTGATCGACTGTGGCTGCTGGGTTTCTGGGGGTCCTCTCAGCCTGGCTGGGGGGCTCCTTGGCCTCCCTCCTGCTGTGTGCCCAGCCTGGAGGCTGCGGTCTGTGACCGGCTCCCGGTGCAGACGGCTCCCTGTTATAGTGTTTCCTCACTTGGCTCATGCGAGCCCAGCCCAATTTTTACTCTTTAAGTGTGCGCGTGTGTGTATGTGTGTGTGTGTGTGTGTGTGTGTGTGGGGGGGGGGGGGGGGGGGGGATATGTGTGTATTCACATCATTTATGTTAATGAGAGTGTGGGGAGTGAGTTGGAGGGTGGGGTGGGCTGCTTTTAACTATGTAAAGCACTTTGTGCTACATTTTTTTTGTATGAAAAGTGCTTTATAAATAAAGATTGATTGATTGATTGATTAGGGACTAGTAAAGCGCTTTACAAATACAGGCCATTTACCATTCAGCAAAGCTGCTGTAAACTCTCACTGAAAAACATATATTTCCACAAGTGCAACAAAGTGAGAACACGTAGCATGAGTCTTAAACATTTTATTATTTTTGAGACTCATATGTCATATGAATATTTTATGTTTCGGGCCTAGCACCGGACCTTGAGGAACTCCAGATTGTATATCCATGCAGGTTGATTTGTATTCATTTATATCTACAAATTGCTGTCTCATCACCCAATTCAGCACAAACTATCTAATACCACACTTTTCCAGTTTGTTTAATAATATATTGTGTCAAAAGCATTTTGAGATCTAGAGTCAAAGTCAAAGTCAACTTTATTGTCAATTCTGCCACATGTACAGGACATACAGAGAATAGAAACTTCGTTACTCTCAATCCCTAGATAAAGGTATTCCAACTGCACACTCTTTATTGTCTATAAAATGTTTGAGTTCTTCAGTTAATTCCAGTAATGTCAAATATGTCGATCTGTCTTTTCAGAATCAATAAAACTACATGTGAAAAAATTGGAAAAACAAAACAAAATGAAATATTATGCCCACATATATTTAACCATACCAATTTAGCTGCAGTAACATTAGCTTACCATATCCCCATGATTTGTCTTCAAGGCCAATTAATTTTAGTTTTCACTAATGCATGGTTATTACAATTTATCTGTCATGATAGGCTGTGTGCAGGCAGGAAGGAAAAAAAGGACCCAAAATGCAGGACACTCAACGATGGGACTGGAACTCAAAACACAGCTTTTATTGCTGGAAAAACCTCATAAAATAAAAGTCACAAAAGCAAAACAAAACTCAACTCAGAACAAAGGAGCTGGAACACAAACACACAGCATTTAGAGGGTACAACGCGACAAAGGCAAATACAGGGTTTAAATAAATGGCATAGTAATCAGGGAATGAAAAACAGGAGGGAGACAGCTGGGTGAAATTAGGGCTATTGAGTACTTAAAGCGCTGCATACAACATGCCTCATTCACACCATTCATACAATCACTTCTAAGATCAAGTGCAATTTAACCAACATTCACACTCTGATGAATGCATCGGAGAGCAACTTGGGGTTAGTAACTTGCCCAAGGATATTTGGCATGCAGACTGGGGAAGCCAGGACTCCAACCACAAACCTTCCAATCAGTAGCTGATCTGCTCTACCACCTGAGCCACAGCCAAGAATCGGAACATAAATCATAATACAGATAAACACCAGAATATAAAAAACAAAAAATGCTGGGTCAAAATGACCCAGAACTGTGACATTATCTATTCTAACCATTCAGTATGAATAAAATAAATGTTCATAAATGTTCCAAAACAATGTTGTTGGCTAAATTTAAAGTTGGATAAGTTTAAAGTGACCTTTTTAGCATTTTTATAATTTATATTTCCATGTATTATCTTAACACAGGAATGGTCATTGTAGAGGCCCCAGGGACTCAAGTTTGCTATCAGTCCACGCCACAACTTGCATGCAAACTTGAGGAGGCCACAGACAGCGCAGGCTGGAATCTAACCACAGGGAATCAGCGCTTTGAGCTCAACGACGGCAGTGTGGTCCAGCTGAATAAGACCTGTAGCACAAATACCTTCCAATCTTGTATTGGTGTTACCCTCAACAAGGTGACAGGCACTTGGGAAGGCAAGTGTTTACACTTTTTTCTTGATTAGAGATAAAACATCTCTGATATGAAATCAGTATACAAAATACACTTAGTTATAAACTCACACTAACAAGATAGTATAATGAATTAATCCTGTGAAGCACTTCCTCTAAACAGGTTTGAATATTTATTTTCTTTTTTGTGATCGATATTTTATTGATTTTCAACAGGGATGAGGGGACAGGTCAAAAAAACTGGTTTGATCCTTTGTGTGGGTAGCACAATGGCACAATGGATTTAAACTGTTTGATCAGCTCTGCTCTGAACCTGTTCATAACAAATAAGAATCTGATTTTTTATAAACTTGCATTGTAATATTTTTGACATATATTGTTTATACTCTCAGTGCTGTTTCCACTATGGTCAGTAATATGGCAACTGGTGGCTCAGCTCCTGTCATTTCCTGCATGTGTTGTTAACTGAAATGTCAATTAATGTGTAAAGGGCCAACCCTCCATTATAACTGTAACTGTCTTATGTTCCCTGCAGGCACATATGAGTGTGGATTTACCATTGGGTCAATCAGGCACATAGGCAGGACTAATCTGAGTGTGGCCCTCCTACCTGATACAATTACCCTGAGTAGCATGCCTCTTACTGTGGACTGTTCAGAAAATCAGGAAAGTGTAAGCATTACCGTCAGTGCCATAACCCCAGCAAGCAATACAACCTATGCCATTTCGTGGGGCTACAATGGTAAAGTGTCTCCTGATGTAAAAATGACAAGTAAGATTTTTTCCTTGAATTTTCAGTATTCTAACAGAAACAAATACATAGTTTTTTTTGTTGTTTTTTATTTATGTCATTAAAAACACTCAGATTAATCAGTAATGCAAAATATGTGTAAAGCTTACTGCACAAAATCTTTATTCACTTAAAAAAAATGTCATCTTCTGTTACAGCTTCAAGCAGTTACGTCAACTACACATTCAATCCTGCCATCCTCTGCAAACAAACGATTGAACCATATGTTAATATCAGTTTTAAGAATGTAATCAGTCAAATTAAAAGTGCACAATTGAACATCCCAGTTATCTATGGTAAGGATTCTTTAAATTGTCTATTATTTTAAATACGTTTAAAGGGGCCTTATTATGCTCATTCCAGCTCCAGATTTCTATTCTACTATTATGCCAGGGGCTGGTGCAATCTTGTCTGAAAAACAGTTCCAATAATACCACCTTTCTTTTAAGCCAACTTTCAACTGACTGGCTACCCAATATTCAGCAATATATGCCTGAAATGTATAATGGGTCTACTTTAATCTGTTTATTGTAAATTTCATGTGTAGTATAATGACATATTCTCAGGCTTTAGAATTGCATATGTTTGCAAAGGCCTATGCTGCACCAGCTAATGATATAAATATAATTAATAATATTATTTTCTTTTTCCTAATGTTTTTTTTTATTATTATTAAGCTGGGAAGCCATTTTGTAAAGAGGAGCTACTGGATAAAGATACATGGCCAAAAACCCCAGCTGGAGACACAGTGATTATTCGAACATGCCCAGCAGGCACGGTTGGCTATAAGTCCCGACCTTGTAACGGCCCAGCCTGGCAGGCAGTGTTCTCAAGCTGCGTCAGTGAACAATTGAACAAAATTTCAAATGCAGCTGAAGTGAGTGTGTCTTTATTTGTCATTACAATAATACGTTTTTGTTTGCTCTCGTTTGCATTTGTGTATGTGTTTCAGTATTTTTAGTTTCTGAAACTGCAATGATAAAGGTTTGTAAATTTTCATCTTAGTTCACCTTGACTTTAAAGTTCATACTCTCAGCTCTCTGCTGAGGCTAGGTCTCAGTCACACAGGCCTAGAGACTGGTCGGTGACCACTAGTTGCTACGGAAAAAGTGTATTCCAGTATTAAGTAGTAACTGGAAGTTTGCTGACGGAAGCTAGAGTGAATTGCTTTAGTCACCAGCAGGTTCCCACAATAACCAGTGGTTTACAGAATAGATGCTAACTTGGCTCCAAATACACTTACACAAACCAGAAACTGATAAAGTATTCCTTACTAATGCAACCAATACATTTCAACTCAGTCTTCAGTTTACTGTTTGCATCATACTGTCACTACGACTAAGAGAATAAAATGGTGAGTGTTTGACAGACAAGTTGGCATTTTTCATGTAAACTACAGATATCTGCTGGCAACTAATCACGAAGAGGTTTTTGTTGCAATTTGTTACCATTTTCACCCAACATTATAAGTAAAATTTAATAAACTCCAAAACTAAGCTATATAGATCATACCATTTAGAAGGAGTATGGTCAAATCTGGAGCGATTTCAATTACACAGCGTAGCATATTGCATATGTAAAACTACTGCTTTGTTTAATGTTTTGCATGTAACCCATACAAATCCAAATGTAAAAGTATGTCAAGACTTTAAAATAAAGTGTCTGTTGTGCTTACTGTTGTGAACTATAAAATAGAATTATAGGATTTTTCTTTTCTTTACACACTAATTCCTTTATCTAGGCCTTCCTGAAGGGACTAGGGGCCACCACGGAGGTGGCCAAGAATATATTTGAAGGGCTAAAGAACAGCTCTACATTAAGTTCTGGATCTGGTGAAAGTATTGCTGACATTAGCGCCTCCATCGGTGTTCTAAATATGATGGCCGACGCATCAAACACAACTGTGTTGGGAGAGGATATCTTTCCTGTAAGCACATCTACCTTTTCTGTTATACATACATAGTTCTGAATATAAAAGTTCAGACTTCATTTTAGAAGTAGAAATTCAAATAATCCTCAACATATACTCATTCTACATTCTACTACTCATGTCACGTCAAGATAGTTAGAGGAATAATACCAATAATACAACACAATGGAAATAAGTCAATAAAAATGTACAAGTACCTATTCTGCAGGAAAAAATGTCCACGAACTGTATAATATGGATTAATATGGCAGATTATCAGTTTCATCAGTTTAAATATGTTACATTTTCTTTAATCTACAGTAAGACCTTTAAGAAATAATAGAATAACAAAAGAATTGCTAAAATAATGTCCTTCACGACTCTGTGATGCAGCTAACTGTCAATACAGCAACATATAACTCTTTCTAAACATGTTACTTGTTCTGTTACTAATTAGCTAACATAAATGATGTAAGTCTATTAGCAACAACTAACCAAAACAGGGCTCTGTAGTGGAAATGACCCTTTATACATGTAGTTTCTCTTCCACTTTAAATTTCAACAACAGACCATGCAGTACTTAAAGATCCTTGACTGTACACCCAAGCGGATTACGCCTGAATAGGGGTCCTAGCATCAACTGAGAAAGTGTGAAAAGTCACTGTTCAGTCAAATAAATTTTTTAAGTTTATTTTCTATTTTACTGTCTTTCAGGATTTTGTTAGTGCAGCAAGCAATATGTTGAATGGCACCTGGAGTGGGGTAAATGACACAATTCGTTATAAAATGTCATCAAACTACCTAGAGTCTGTGGAAGGTCTAGTGAAGAACATTAAGGTCAACCAGAGCGACGGAATCAACAGTACAAATCTAGACCTTACATTCTGTCGAAGTAATGACTGTGATGTGTCTGTGTTTGACATTGGTGTGAATATGAACAAGACCAATGGAATACTGAAAACTGTAGCTGTGAAAAATCTAATGAGTAAATTAAATAACAGCTTTAATGGCATACAACCTGAACGTACCGACCTCATATTATCAGCCACACTGGACAATAATAGTGATTCAACTATACAAATTAGACTGGACTTCCCCAGTGGGAAAACCAACCCCACTCAACCTCACTGTGTCTTCTGGAACACCACAAGGAATCAATGGTCAGATGAAGGATGCAATATCAGCATTTCTGATAAAAACCACACAATATGTGAGTGCAACCACCTAACTGCATTCTCTGTCCTAATGTCCAAGGGTGATGGAGGAAAACAAGATCCTATCCTTGAACTTATTTCAAATATTGGCCTTGGTGTGTCCATTTGCTCCTTGGTGATCTTTCTCATCATTGAATCTCTGGTGTGGTCAGCTGTGGTCAAGACTAACCTTTCTCATTTTCGGCACACAGCTATAGTGAACATTGCCACATTCCTCTTGCTTGCAGATTGCAGTTTCTTGGCTTCTAGCAATCCCAAGACTTTAACTGACAGCTGGTGTCTAGTACTGACCATATGCAAACACCTCTTTTTCTTGGCTATGTTCTGCTGGATGCTGTGCCTGAGCATCATGCTTGTCCACCAGCTCATCTTTGTCTTCAGCCCACTGAGGAAAAGAGTTTTCATGTTCCTCTCCAGCATTTTAGGCTATGTTTGCCCAATCCTAATGGTGGGATCCAGCTATGTGTACTGCAAATACACCAACCAGGACTACTACGACAGAAAAACATGCTGGCTAGTTTATGTAAAACTCTTGGTTGGCTCCATGCATGCTTTTCTCCTGCCTGTGGGAACCATTGTTTTGGCAAATCTCTTTTCCATGATTGTTGTCATCGTTACACTGATGAAGACCTCAGTCCCTGACAGCAGCAAGGCCGATGACAAGGAAACGGCAAAAGGCATCCTCAAAGTGGTGATTGTTCTAACACCTGTCTTTGGAGTGACATGGATTGTTGGCTTCATTCAACTCATCATGTCTGATAGCCCCATCTATAACGTTATCACCTACATTTTCACCATCCTTAATACCTTCCAGGTAATTTGAATGCACAGTTAGCACATACCAAGCAAATTTAGGTAATAATTATTTCAAAAAATGTATTTGATGATCTAAAACATTCACAAATATGAATAAGAAAATCAACAATGGACAAATCTCCATTTCCCTCTATTATAGTTTATAAATTATAATTGTCTTTTTTTATAATTCTTTTTCTTTAAAAGTTATATTTTTTTGCTTTTCATTGTTGATCAATTGTAGAAGTAACATATTTTAAAACATTCATTATTTCATTGTTTAAAAGTAAAAATAAAGCCATGTATTAAAGTTGAGTTAATTATCAATATCCAAGTTTCTGATGATGATCAGAAAACTTCATTCAATGGCAATGCACAGATCTAACTTTCCCATTGGCATATAACTCCCTTAAACTCTTGTCTCTGCTGATAAAAACTGCAAACCTGATTCAAAAGGAAAACCATTGTGTCTTTTTAGACATGTTACGTATTTTTTCTCTCTTCCAGGGTTTTTTTATTTTGATCACAGGGTGTTTTGCAGAGCAGAAGGTAGGTTTAATCATTTTAGTGGAACAGATATCACTCTAGATATATTTATAAAAAAAAAAAATTGATGGTTAGAAGAAAGTGTTTAGTATTTGCCATGTACTTAATGTATTAAACAATTTGTCTACATTGTTACTATCAGGTCAGAGAGGAACTGTTCAAGCTCATAACTGTAAGCACAACAATGAGATACATACAGAATTGCCTGATAAAGTGATAGAAACATGGTTGATAATACTTCTGGTCTCTTCCCTCAGGGAAAATCAAAAGGAAATGACAGCACAAAGAAATTCACTTCAACTACGTACACAAAAGACCACTGAAGATGTAGGTCAGTTCTATCTATTGTCCTTAACAATATTCCTTTAATAATGCCAAATTTCTATCTTGAAACTTGGTAGCCCACTGAACTGATCAATCCTGAGTGATGAGAGATCCTTCAGTAACTAAACTCGCATTTTCAGGGTTATATCTATTAACTGTTGATGGCTGCTGTAAACCACCACACAAATACAAGTTGTTTTGTGTTTACAAAGTAATCTATAATAAGGCTGAGTAGCAGGGTTGCACTTGTACTCCGGTGGAACGGCATAGGTTGTGTAATATCAACATACTAGCATGCTTAAAATGATAACGTTGGTGTTTAGCAGATATCATGTTTAGGGATAAGGGATAAGGTAATTACAAATAATTGCAACAATTTAGCCAAGAAAGAAATTGTAATTTTGCCTTGATTATGTTGGATGATAAACATTTCATGGATTGCCAAAGTTATGAACCCTGTTTATTTGCTTTATCTACAGTGTGGAAAAGACACATTTCTCAAGGTTTTGCTTTTTTTTAAGCAGCAGAAATTGACATTTTGATTTCTGGGTAACCCAAACTGAATAAAATGAGTTATTAAACCATGGTCACACTGAACCTGTTGAAACAATATGAATACTTGTTTTCTGCTGGTTTTGTGATCACAATTTGAATGTTGTGCTGTTTTTCACGAGGCTCTCGTGTCAAACAGTTATAGTACCCATATGGTCAGCATTAATTACTTCTTCACCACATGGAAGCAGAAATGATCTTTTGTGAATTAAAGTTGAGTCTTAAAAGTTTTATTTTTTTGCTTTTCAGACTGTGAATCCTGAACTAACAACTCGCCTGTCCAACTACCCCTCTACAGGAGAATACAGTTAGCATTAAATTAGTATGTAGTTCATTGACATTTACAGTGCGTTGTTTAAGGAGATTTAACTAAATGTTGTTTATAATCATATCATTATCTATAGTTATATGTAGTTTTCCTAAAAAGCAATAGAACCCCTGTCTAGTTATTATTTATGACCAATTAGAAGTGCATGACAGTGTCTTTATCTCCAGAGACCCTGCCTTTCTTATTTATTCTTATTTTGCCATGTAACTGATGTTTCTTGACTGTAACACATATACAGGACAATAACAGCAAACAGGACGAAGAATGCACTTCAGCTGCATTGACAGATAGTGTAAAACATGGCTGTACCTGCCAGATGTAAAAGTGAGGCTTGTCTTATACTTTTGTTTGCAGTCGTTACTAAATGCCGTCCTTGACATAAATGACAGCCTGAATGGCAAGGGTTAGGGTTTCAGTGACTCGTTTCCAGTCATCTTGGAAATCTAGGTCATTCTTCTTGCCAGAAAAGAGAATTTCCCACGATATCTACATCAACACAAGTTTCATGGTCAGTTCTACCCTTCACTCTTCACATCAGGTTTCAAAACACCAAAATGCCACTCAAAAGAATTATCTTAAAGCTTCAAATGAGATTTCAGGAACCAGCGGGTAACATTGAACATCTTTTATACTGTCTTTGGCTGAAGTGAATCTGGTAGTGAGTTTGAAAATTGTGTTTGCTAGCAATAACCAAAAAATGTAGCATACTATACCTTTAAATAGAGCATTGTTGTCAATGATTAGCGCTAAGGTTCCGATGATATTTGTACATGACACATAGTACTTCTAGCTATTCTTCTTGCTATTATTATTAGCTAAGGTTGGTAGATTTTGTCAGTTATCTTTGTAGATGCAAAAATCATTTGTTTTCTTCCATTCCAAGTAAAATTAAAGATAACTAACTGTGTACATCTTCGACTTAACTGGATTTTGGATATTAAGTAGACCAAGAGTGCAAGTGCTCACTGTGCATAGAACAAAGTAAATGCTTTAACAAGTCCGGACTTGTTTAATGGTTGTATTTAAGATGAATTACTGTATATTTAAATTTATGTTTGGCGTGAACTATAACCTGTATACTATCCCTGTGTGGCCACTGTATGTATCTGAAATCTGTTCAAATAAAAATAAATAACATTCTTTTTTTGTTGTGAAATTGAATTCCAACCTTACATTTTCCTTTAAAAAAAATCACTGTCACATACAAATAGACAAATCATTGTTTTTATAATGTTATGTTGGGACATCACCTTTGAGTGGAGTGGCTCAATTTACTCCTGGTCCTTATATTGCTTCTAATCCTGATGCCTAATAGAAGGTCCTTGTTATTTCACAAATCAATGGAAAGGTTTATGTGATACAATAATCTTTGCAGGTGGAAACATTCACAATCCATCTCCCTCCCAAATGAGCCCTAATATAACAAATTTACATTTCAAAGTTAAAGTTTCAGCTACATTACACTCCAGTACTGATGACAGTTTTGATTTCATTAATGAACAAATGCAGAGAAAATGTCATCCACTCAAGTGAAAGTTACTGTGGTCTTCTGATAATGAATACAATAACCAGGGTCAGCACTACTGTTCCTGTTATGCCACCAGTCACAGCTGCCAGGAAGATTCTATCTATATTAAGCTTCTCACACATCTTTCCAGAGTAGTATCTGGTAGTGATGTGCGATACCACTGATTTCCTTTCCAATCCGATACCAAGTAATATTCAGGGTGGTATCGACGATACTGATCCGATACCGATACTTTGTACAAAAACTTATTTTATTTATTGTATCTCAAATTATAGCATCATAATGATTACAGGACATCAGATTACTTGTTGCAGAGTTCATCATATAGAAATAAAAAACTGAAGTTGTGGCTATTTGAACACCTTGCCTGCCTGCAGCACTAAAGGACTCTGTGAGAGACGTGTGTCTTGCCCTAGCATCACCTGTCCCTCTCCTCCTCTTCAGTTCGCCTCAACATATGCTCGTCATATTCTGTGATATGATTTACTCTGAGGTGTTTGACAAGGTTAGTGATGTTGCCACAACCATACATGCCAACCCTCCCGATTTTTCCGGGAGAATCCCAAATTTCAGTGCCCCTCCTGAAAATCTCCCGGAGCCACCATTCTCCCGAATTTCTCCCGATTTTCCAACCGGACAACAAAATTGAAAAACCATATTGCAGAATTCATAGCGCAGCCCAGCCAATTCCAGTTTCCAACAATGACGGCAGCTACTTAGTTTTAATATTACTCTTATTTCTCTTTCTGGGTCGCAAAAAAACGTTTAACATATTTTGAGGTGAAAATGTAGCTCTGTAAACGTCAAATATCTGAGCCGACCGACACATCGTCTTCAAACCCCCGCGGTATTTCGCTACTCGGGTTAAACATGATATATAAGTCACTTTGATAACTTAAAAATGTTATTGTTTGGCTTTTTGGTGTTTTATATGTTTGTGAGTAAATCTGTTTGGCTGAGATTAAAATTATGATATTAAATAAAATTTAACGGGAGGGTTCCTCCGGGGTTTTCACACAGCTGAATAAACGTCAAACAGAAAACTAATTAAACAAAGTGTGAGACAGTCCAGAGTTCACGCAAGCGCCCAGTTATATTTTAGATAGCAAGGAGCAGACGGCTGAGTTTCACTCCACCGAGGGAGCTCGTGCCGTACTACCCGGCTTTCTTTAGACCGCGAAGGCCGGGTCCTCAGGTGGAAGTAGCCTCTGAATTTGGACACCCCCGCTGTTTCCGAGCCGGCCAATAATAACGGTGACATTTAACGTATTTTATCCCTTAAATAAACCCTGTAAAATGTATTTATCACCCCCCAACAGCCCTTTTGAATGTCTCTCTAGTATGGCCACAACACCTCACTTTTTTGCCACATGTATCGCAAACCACGTCTCAGCTGTTTGTGGAGGTAAAATACGTCCGCACATGACTCCAATTACGCTCAGCTGTACACGCCAAGGGGCTGCGAGACATTTATACAGCCGTATTTCGCACATGACTATGAAAGGTGGAAGAGGAAGTAGTTCCTTTTAATGTAGACAATCCAAATGTTATGGTTTCTTTCCACTCTGTTACTGTTAATGATAAACTACAAATTTACTCTAAATTACTAAAATATCGATATTTTAATGTGAGAATCGATTCTAGAACATAAATGATTGGTATTGGAGGAATCGATATTTCAGGATCGATCCGCACATCACTAGTATCTGGCCTGGCTTGTTGCACACCTGAAAAGCAGCAGACAGACCTTTTAATATGAAAGCAATCCACTGTATCTTAAAAACATGCTTTAAAACTGTGTCTGACCCACGTTAACACATGGACTGAACATACACACACCCACAATGGACAACTGTACCCTCAAACACACAATAATAACATGGACTGAACCACCACTTACAACCACTAGCACTTTATATAGCCTCTGTAGAAACTTAATCCTACAACTGTTTACAACTTGCATAGTTCCCATTTCTGTATAGCTGTATATCTCAGATTTCTGTAAAGTTATTTATTTCATATTCTGTATAGTTTTTCATATTTATATCCTGTTCATAGCCTGTACATAGCTTGTACTCACTACAGCCTGTACATACTTATAGTTATAGAACATTCACAACATACTTCATACCGTGTACATCATAACATACCATAATAGACCCATTTCTGTAATATACTTACATATCTATACTATTGCTAATATATATTGTAATATATCTATATCACTAAAGCACTTCTGGATGGATGCAAACTGCATTTCGTTGCCCTGTACCTGTGCATGTGCAATGACAATAAAGTTGAATTCTATTCTATTCTATTCTATTCTATTCTAATGCCCAGGCTCAGGGGTGATATTGATCTGATGTTGCAATGGAATAAAAATGTGCATGTTTATAAAGATTTCAGCCTTATAGATTGTGTCATTGACCTCATCCATTTATATTCCTTTGATAATAAAATCTATAATATAAAATTAAATATTATGGAAAGCAGTAAGCCCAGAAATGGAAAAATTACCTCATACTAATAATGCCACACAGTATATTCATCCCAAAATGTATGTATATATTATTGCTATTTCTAAAAATTGTAACATATTGTATTGTTTAAATAGTTTAGTCTGTTACTTTTGCTGTCTTGGAGCAACTGTAACCCACATAATTTCCTTAGGGACTAATAATAATAATAATACATTTTATTTATAGGTGCCTTTCAGACCCTCAAGGTCACCTTACAGTAACACATAAACAATACCATTAAAAACATAAGAAAAATGTATAGATATCAGACATGGTAAGATAACATTTAGACATAAACAGTCATAAAAGTATAAAAGCAAATATAAAAACTGAGCAAGGTACAAATGGCCTAAGACAGATCAGGTGTATGCAATTCTAAAAACCATCACAAACCTGCAAGATGATTTCCCCTCACTTCCACACACACTCCTCAATTAAAACAGGGGTTGGGAACAGGGGTTGGCAGCACATGCCACTCTGTGGCTGTATCCCAATTCAGGGTCTGCAGCCTTAAAGTACGCAGCCTTAATGGTCCACAAGGGCTGCGTACTCAAAGACCCCTAAGGCCGGAAGTGCGAGGCCTGTGAAATGGGACAGTCCAGCCTCCGTCGCGCTGCCCAGGTTGCCCAGCAACCATGATACTAACCACTGGAAACATTTCTAACAGCATTGTTTGACAGAAATGAAGGAGAAAATCTTTTGTTCATTTGTTTGTTTGTGTCAACATGAGCTTTGTGTGATTTGATAAGTATCTGAGACTGAGACCACAGGACTGTAAAAACATGATTGTTGGGCTTCATTTCTGTACTGGACAGTCATTTTAAGATTAGGTAGTAAATAACAATTGGCTAATATTGTTCATGAGACTAAAGTCATCTCACTTTGGTAATGTAAATATAATATGGCCGATATTAAAGTTAATATTATATTAATCATTATTAGTTATTACAGCAATGAGCTTGAACTCTGTGTCAAATACTGAGCTTCAGTAAAGATTCAAATTGCAGTTATTTGTATTTCCCATCACCTTAAATCTTCACTCAAAGACAAGTGACACTCATAAAATTATCATATTCATAAAATTATCATATTTCATAACTCATTAATTTTCCAAAAATAAGAAAAAATAACGTTTTTATATATCAAATAGCATTTTTTATTTTCAAGCCAAAAAAAAGTTTACTTTTTTTTATGGGCAAAAAAACCCCCCGCCATCTGGTGGTGGGTCAGTGCGTGTGTGCGTGCGCCTGTGTCTGGGCCCCTTCTCTCTGTGTGTGTGTGTGTGTGTGTGTGTGTGTGTAAAAATGTCTTAAACCAGAGTAAAAGTGCTTAGTTAAACTTGTGCTTTTGTAACGTTCTGTATGGTGAGACATACAGGCTGCATGCCCCGTTGGAAAACTTATTTCAATTTATTTGCATTTGTTTAATCCAAACAAAGAAAATGAGAATCAAAATCTGATTCACAAACCCTTGCGATCCCCCCAAGCATAAGCTCACTGCGGCTCCCACCCAACCTTTAGGCAAATAAGCAGGTTAAACTCCTGAAAAAACCCTCCGGCTTCTCCCGAGCTCACACCGCTAAACCCCATACAATAACTTGTTAGGGACTCCCAGTATCCCCCAAAACCTTGTGTGCGATATCAGTGGAAACCCTCAAAAACTGTCACGGCGAGTGAGATGAGCCGTGTGGAAATAAAAAGGAGGATCCAATCGCAGGCAGTAGTGAAAGTGGTAGCCCATCTGCACTAACACAACTTAAAGAAGCCCTACTAAAAGAAGTAGGAGAAGCAAAAGATTTAAAGAAAAAAGGAAAACGCACGCAAGAATTAGAATATTTCCAAGTATGGAAGCGAGAGGCAGATAGACAATGTGAGAATAAACAAAATAAACAAGAAAAGAAAAATAAAAAGGCAGAGGTAACAGATAGGGACAGAGGAGGATTTAGAGGAAAGGGCCAGACATACGTAGGACAGACAGACTTACGCAAAAGAAGTAAAGAAAGAGATAATAAGTGCTGGAACTGTGGCAAGGAAGGGCATTTTGCCAGAGATTGCAGACATAAAACAGACAAACGACAATATTCAAATGAATGACTAAATGAGAAAAGGACAAAAGTGACGCAGAAGTATTTAATATCCATCAATTAGTTTCTGAAGTAGAAGGCAAACCTACATTGACAGTATATGTTAATGGCCAACCAGTGCAGATGTTATGTGACACAGGAGCATGTAAAACCGTTTTGAACAGAAAACCACAGGAAGTACAATTCTCAGAAGATACTTTAATAGTAAAATCAGCATCAGGTCACACTACAGTGCAGCAACTGACAAATCCCTTATTAAGGGAAAACTAGAGATCAAAGTAGTTTAAAGTAGTTTAAAGTAGTTTAAAAAGGTTGGAAACAGACCCCACCGAATAGATATAAATATAAGAAGTATAAAAATAAAATAAACAAAGGCAAAATTACATTAGAACTTATCTTTAACATATTCAAACTAATAATAGCAAGGATAACCACCTGTAAACTGATATTAACAATGAAACATAGTTGGCATGACGACCATGCCCAGAATGTATAGAATGAATAAAAGGAAATAATTCACACGAAAACCTATTAAATAAAACAGAGAGATGCATAAGGTACATTAAGGCTGTGTCATTGTTCAGCCAAGGAAAGTGTGTGAAAAGGTAAATGTCTCCAACTTGGGAAATGGTGAAACTGCAGATCACCCGAAGCCCTTGATGGATACAAAATAAAATATAAATAATATATTATAATAAACTGCCTGGTTCGCCATGCAACAGAGAGAACGAATGTGAACGAAGGTTGGATCTGAGATGAGGCAAACAGAAGACCAGTCTAAAAAAGTAGGCACAAACCTGTTCAGAGAAAAAGCAAATCTGTGCAGATTGGATGAATTCTAAATTATCTTTTTGCTGAGTAAGATGATCCTAACTATTAAATTGGCTCAGTAGTAGTATAGTGGTATACACTAATAAAATATTGTAATATACTATTGTTATTATAGAGAAAGAAAAAAGATGATAATATTAATAATGACATAATATTAATATGAAGAGGCACCTTAGTCAGTTATGATGTGAGGTGGACGATTGTTATGAAGTAGTCTGCATCAAGCTTAAGGTTTGCTCAAACTCAGTATAATGACATATGAGATGAAGAAAATAAAGAAAATATCTAAACTAATTAAGTGCATAGAGGCACTTGACCTGCTTGAAAACCTGTCATTCATCCTAGATGAAACATTACTGAGATATAGAGCACACCTATAATAACAACTAATAAGCCAAACCCTGTAGACAACAGTAAAAGCTACAGGATTGAGAAGCTGAATTAAATATGTGGACACTGCTAAGCTGATAAGCATGTTACACATTTTCTTTTATTTTTTATTTATTTGTTTTTTAGAGCAGAAGCTGCATACTATTAAAAGCCAACACATGCAGCTGTCTGTGAGTTCAGTTTTTTCCCTCACACTTCTGCTTTGTTTCAGTGGCAGCATTTTTTCTTTTTCTTTTTGTGTCCTGACTCATGTATGTTTTTTGTTTTTGTTTGATTATTTTATTTTGTTGGTTTGGAAACAAATTTGTGACCATACTTGTGGATCACAGTGACACATAGTGATTAGGCATATGATTTACAAATGCCTAGTTTTAGAGCTGTGAGCTATGAGCTGTGAGTAATGCAAAGTTTAATATATATATATATATATATATATATATATATATATATATATATATATATATATATATATATATATATATATATATATATATATGAAACCCTAACTTCAAAGTTTGAAATATGTAAGATGTGTGAGATGTGTGAATTCTTTGAAAAACTAGAAATTATCTAAAAATGCCTTAAGTGAAAATGTAATGTTGCATCTATAGAGAAGAAAAAAGAAGAAGCATTCAGTTATTTAAAAATAGGCATTACAGACAAATACAGTTTTAGCATTGCCTGACTATGATAAGCCTTTCTACTTACGTGTAGATGGAGGAGCAGGTTATGTGAAAGCTGTGTTAACACAAGCATTTGGAGAAAAACAACGCCCGTTAGCCTCCCTAGTGAAACTTAGACTCGTGTAAATTAGACTCTGTTGCGTCAGGCCTGCCTGCATGTGCAAGCCTGTGTAGCCGCAGCAGAGGCAGTAAAAAAGTCAGCTGCACGTGTGCAGCCATACGTGCATATGAATTGCACGCAGGCCAAAATATAAATATATACACTGACAGCCAGTATGTTTTTTCAGCAGTGCACCACTTTGCAAAAATTTGGCATAACAGAGGTATGGTCACCTCTACGGGTAACCCAATGCAACACGGAAGCTTATTAAAAACCTTATTGGAAGTGATCACCTTGCCAAAACAATTGGCACTTTGCAAATGTGCAGCACATCAAAAAGACAACTCTATTGTCACAAAAGGAAATAATTTTGCAGATCAAGCAGCAAAACAGGCTGCACAACAATCGGCAGAGCTACTAGTATCCGACTACTGTCCACAAATACCACTTGACGTACTAAAAACCGAACAAAAAATCTGCAACAACCACTGAACAGAACAGGTGGCTGAAATGTGGAGCACAACTGAAAGATGATTTAATGGTCTGTGATGGAAAACCAATATTACCAGAGTCGTTACACAGGACAGCAGCCTTAGTGACACATAAAGTAACACATGTGTCAACAGGAGGGATGGTATAGATAATCAATACACACTTTTACACTATAAATTTTGAAATTTCAGCAAAAGAATTTGTAAGAACATGCCTAATCTGTCAGAAACACAACTCACAAGGAAACCTAAGACCTAAGAGAGGCCAGTTCCCCATACCACCTCATCCATTCCATACCATCCACATGGATTTTATTGAGTTGAATGAATGTCAAGGATCAAAATATACCTTAGTGATCATAGATGTGTTTTTAAACTGGCCAGAGATTTATCCAGTGAAAAAAGCAGATGCAATCTCAGTTGCAAAATGTCTATGTAATCATTTTATTCCATCATATGGTATCCCTTCTCTGAGAAGATCAGACAATGGGACACATTTTGTCAATGATGTGATCAGTAAGGTCTCTGAAGCACTAGGATTCAGCATAAGAACCATTGTGCTTATCACCCACGGAGTGCAGGGTTAGTAGAGAGGACTAACGGCACCATAAAACAGAGACTCAGAAAATGCCTGAAATAGATAAAAATGCAAAGAGTTTAGTTTATTCAAAGGCAGTGTGTGTGAGAGGATTATGAAATTATTGTGTGAATAATGCTACATTTTAGATCAAAAGTTAGTAGAATTACAGAGGGTTTGTAGATTGTAAATACAAAATGAGTTTGATTAGCCTGTAGAAACACAAAAGAGAGTAACAGGAAGTGTGTGTGTGACAGGAACTTTGCATGCCCATAAAAGGAGACTCACTGTGACAACTGAGCACCCAGAGAGAAAAACAGAAGAAACAGACTCTAGCCAGATGAAGCAAATGGAGGTTTTAAGAAAAGAAATGAAAATGATATTAATGGTATGGTTTAGTGTGTCAATACAGGTCACAAATAAATAAAGGTGGACTTTTCTCAACCTAGAATTTTGAGTACAGTGGCAAAACCATAGATTAACATAACATAACTTATCGAAGCTTTATTGTGTGCATTCGTGGTTTGGGACTTGGGACATTGCGGTGCTCCCTGGGTGAGAACTGCAAAATATGAGCTGAGTATGGGTGAGACTTATTTTAGTGGCACTAGGTCAACTGTAGCAGAGCACCTGGAGTCACCAACGATTCATTTGGCTTTGGTTGTAAGCTTAAACCGATATGAAGTATTACCCAAACTACAAGGTTCTCTTGTTCTGTATAATCTTTCACTTTCACTTAAGAAAAAGCAGTATTTGTCGTTAACATCTGCAAAGTACGAAAATGCTTTTAAATGTAATATGAAACGAAGGTTAATGATGATTGTTTTACTTTTACTTATATCCGGAGATGTGAAACCAAATCCTGGACCTGAGTTAAAAAGTGTTCAGACCCCTGCCGACTTTAAATCTCAGCCAGGGTTAAAATGTATTCATCTAAACGTACGCAGTTTATTACATAAGATGGACTTGGTCAGAATTTGGGCGAAATCGACAAACGCGGATATTGTGATTATCTCCGAAACTTGGTTGTCCAAATCTATTACAGACGAGGACATCAACATAACGGGATACAATCTTTATCGTACAGATAGGCCTAGGAAAGGTGGAGGCGTAGCAATTTATGTTAAATCAAGATATGAAGTATCTATTGCTTTATCTGAATCTATTCCTAAACAAATGGAAGTCTTGGCTTTGAATATTAAAATAGTAAAGTCTCTCTCTATAACAGTTGTTGGATGCTATAGGCCTCCGTCTGCTGTAAGGGAAACTTTATTATCTTTAAAGCATCTTCTGTCCAAATTAAATTATAATGAACTTCTATTGGCTGGAGACTTGAACTGGGACTGGCTGAATATAGCTTCTGATGAATTTAAATCCTTCTGTGACTCTGTAAATCTTAGCCAGTTGGTCAACCTACCTACAAGGCCAAATATAAAGAGTCCTGACAAATCTACTTTGATTGACCTAATTCTAACAAATGTCCCTCATAAGTTCCTGTCTCTAGGCGTGTTCTGTAATGATTTAAGTGATCATTGTGTAGTTGCTACTTGTAGGAACACTAAAATCCCTAAATGTAAACCGCGTATCATTTGTAAAAGAAATTTTAAAACATTTAATGAGCAAGCGTTTCATTATGACTTGTCCACGGTAAACTGGGAAAATTTGAGTCTGATACCAGACATCCATCTGGCTTGGGCTTATTTTAAAGGAATTTTTATGAAGATTTTAAATAAGCATGCACCTGCCAGAAAATTTAGGGTCAAGGGACGGGAGAACCCTTGGTTTTCATCGGAATTATCAGAGTCCATCCATCAGCGCAATGTGGCATGGGCAAAAGCTAGGAAAAATGATTCCCTGACTGACTGGTTAGACTTTAGGAAAATAAGAAACAAATGCACGACACTTATCAAGAAGGCTAAGTCAGAATACTATTTATCTGTTACTACAGAAAACCTCAATAACCCTCAGAAATTTTGGAAAGTAATTAAGTCCTTATCTATAAATAAAATATCACAGGCTCTTCCAAAATTCATTTTAAAAGATTCTGTCCCAGTTTATGACAGAACTGAGGTCTTAAATAGCTTTAACAAGCACTTCGTAGCTACTGGTTTTTTATTTAACTCTGTTGGAGCAGCCCCCATGACTCCCTGTACAGAACCCCAAACATATTTTGGGGAGCTTTTTGATTTTTCTCCTTTTTCTGTCCAGGAAGTGCATAAAGCTCTTAAAGCCTTAGATCACAGGAAACCCCCAGGGCCAGACTTAATAGAGCCCTATTTTCTGAAAATAGCAGCTGATTACATTGCACAACCTCTTATGATCCTTTTTAATCTTTCAATCCAAACTAAAGAAATTCCACTTGTTTGGAAGTCTGCTTTTGTTACGCCAATATTAAAAGGAGGCGACCCGGCCATTCTGACTAATTACAGGCCAATATCAAACTTGTGTGTCTTGGCAAAAGTCCTTGAGTCTCTCATCAGTGAGCAATTAAAAGAGTTCTTGTACTCTAATGAAGTTCTCTCAAAAATGCAGTCTGGGTTTAGAAAACAGCATAGTGCTGTTACGGCTGCCACAAAAGTGATAAATGACATACTTGTTGCTCTGGATAAAAAACAGCACTGCGCTTCTCTCTTTATCGACCTGTCAAAAGCTTTCGACACTGTGGATCACGCTATTTTGAAGCATAGGCTTCTTTCTTTGGGGCTGTCTAGACATGCTGTCTCCTGGTTCACTAACTATTTGAGTGACAGGACTCAATGCATTAAATGTGAAAATCTGTACTCAGAATTTTTGAATATTCACACTGGGGTGCCACAGGGTTCAATTTTAGGACCTCTGTTGTTCATCATGTATATAAATGATTTGGGACAAAATGTGTCAAATGCTAGTATGCATTTTTATGCTGATGACACAGTTATTTAATAATAAATGCATACTTCCGGCATACTTCCGGCGCCCCCCGTGTGCGGCAGCCTGTTACAGCAGCTCTGCTCATTCTGAGTTTCTTTCTTTCTTATCTTTTCTTCTCGTAATTTTTTATAACTAACGTATCAGTAATTAGACTCTGATTCTATTCTGTACAGCTGTGTACTGTATTTATTCTTATTGTATTCTAATTTTTGCGTCATAACTTTTGCACTGTCCACTTCCTGCTGTGACAAAACAAATTTCCCACGTGTGGGACTAATAAAGGTTATCTTATCTTATCTTATCTTATTTATTCCTTTGGCTCAAACCTTGAAAAGGCAATAGAATCTTTGCAGAAAGCTTTTGATGTGGTTCAGCACACACTTCTGGAGCTGAAATTGGTTCTTAATGCTGAAAAGACAAAGCTAATGTTGTTTTCAAACATGAAGAGACTTCCTCAAACTGTCCCTTTGGTGTCCATTCTTGAGGGAAACCTCATAGAAGTGGTGCACACGTATAAATATCTTGGCTTTTTAATTGATGATTCTCTGACCTTTAAATCTCACATAGACAATCTTGTGAAAAAACTCAAACTAAAATTAGGATTTTTCTTTCGAAACAAATTTTGCTTTTCTTTTGAGACAAAAAAGCGTCTTGTAAATGCCACATTTTTATCTGTTTTAGATTATGGTGATCTGCTGTACATGAATGCTTCCGCCCAGTGTCTTCATAAGATTGACTCAGTATATCATGCCTCTTTACGGTTTATTACAAACTGTAGGGCTTTGACCCATTGTTGTGATCTGTATGCTCGAGTGGGATGGCCTTCGTTGTCCTCCAGGAGGTTTGATCACTGGTGCATCTTTATTTACAAGGCCCTGCTTGGACAAATGCCCACCTATATTTGCGATCTGCTCACATAGAGGAGTACTGTTTCTTATAGCCTGCGTTCAAGCGATCTTCTTCTGCTCAATGTTCCATTTGCCAGAACTGAACTGGGAAAGAGGGCTTTTTCTTATGCTGCACCTTTTATATGGAACATGATGCAAAAAAGACTGGAAGATAGCAGATCTTATTTCATTAAATGCTTTTAAGTCCAAATTGAGAGAGCCAGAGAAAAATGTTTTTTAAAATGTAATTGTTACTTATAACATGTATGTAACTTTGTAATTTTAACATGTTGTCGCCTCTTGGCCAGGACTCCCTTGAAAAAGAGGTTTTTAATCTCAATGGGACTTTTCCTGGTAAAATAAAGGTTAATAATAATAATAATAATAATTGGGAGAAAACAGGCCAGAGTTTGGCTTAAAATTTTACAGATTGACCTCCCACTTGTCTCGATGGTATGGGAAGGTCCATACCAAGTACTCCTAACGACACCAACAGCTTGCAAAATCGCTGAGAGGCCCTCTTGGATCCACCAGAGCCATTGCAAAAAGGTGGAAGTGAGTGATAGCCCAACCTAAAGACACCACCACCCCGACTCTTTGGTGATCTATAAGGTGAAGGGAGGGCTGATTGGGTACATCCCGCCTTCTACTTCTCGCCTGTAGTCTACTCACCAGAGTAAATCGGTGTGTCTGGTCACCATGAAGATTATTCTGCTTACCACCTTGGCCCTGCTGCTTACAGCATGGACCCTGATGTACTTAATGGATCAAGAAGTCAACTTGCATAGAAGGGCATGGACACATGACAACTCACACCTGGCTGAAGTGACACAGGACCACATCCATCCCTGGATGAACAACGCCTGGTACAGATACATATATAATCGCACAGAAGGCAAAGATTGTTATATATGCTCACACATGCCTGCTACAACACAGCATGCTACATTATATGGCAGACCTATGAACATGACCCAAGTGAAATGCACAGCAAGTTTTGCCAGTCTAGGTTATCAATATTCAGGAATTGTCCTAAACCACAGCGACCCCCTGACTATTGGACTATCGTTTTGGGCTGTTTTTAAAATGCATCGAACAGCATCAACAAAGAGCAAAATCAGGAAATTGATGCCATAAGAATAACTGTTATGCAACACTGAGTTGCCCTGGACATGATCTTGGCAGAAAAGGGCGGACTGTGTGCATTCTGACAATATGACAAATGCTCTACAATTACTTAGAGAAATTCAACAGGCACAGGTAACCGATTGGGCAAATTCACAAAGTAATTGGTGGGATTGGCTTATGAGCGGCTCATGGAAAATGCTGATGTTTAAGGTTTTGATGTTTATTGGCGTAATACTTATCATGTTTTGTATCTTTATGACATGCATTATTCCCTGTGTGAGAGGAATGGTATCAAGAATGATATCCCAATCTCTTGTTGCATATGTCCCTGTGCCAGACGAGGAAGAAGGAGAAGACGATGAGTATGAAACTAATATGATGAATGATTATGTTTGAATGATACACATTTTATGACGACTAGACCGAAAGCACTCACAATGTAGGGTCTGTGTCTGAAACACATTGATGTATCTGCTGTATATTTTAAATTCAGCTACAACAGGAGGGAATGTTGGAAGATTTTGAGTTTTGTGTTATGTTTATTTGTAGCTTCATTTAAAGGAAGAAGAGTTTATGAGTTGTACAACTGCAGGAAAGGGAAGTGAGACATTGTGTGCAGAAAAAATGTGCTGTGACAGCTAAACGCCTTTTTCCTGTTTCAACAGATAAGCTAACGGTCTCTCCTTTTAAGGAGTTGTTATTGAGTTCTGTACATGCCACACCTATTGGTGTGAAAGCTGTTTGAGTATAAATAAAGAATGTACTGACAGCCCCGCGCGATTCCTCTGTGCGGGGCATCGCCCATGTACATGCAAAATCGTTGAGTCTGAGTTTCTTGCCTCCTAAGAGTTTTCTCCTCACAGAAACCATTATGTGTTTTAATTAAACTCTTTTTAAAGGATTGTATAGGTCTCAGAGCACTGTTATTTAGACATAGATGATTTAATTCAAATTCAAATTCAAATTCAAATTCAAATTTTATTTGTCACGTACACAGTCATACACAGTACGATATGTAGTGAAATGCTTGGACAACTGCTCGTGACCTAAAGAAAACAAAAAAGGAAAAGGCTATGAATAAGATAGGAAATAAATATGAAAAATTAAAAAGGGTAAATTTAACTAGGAAGGAATAGAATATAAATTAAGGTTAAAAATGAAATAACTGTACAACACAAATTAGAATGAAGGGTAAATTTAACTGGGAAGAATAAGATAAAGATAAATATATAAATTAAAGTTGAAAATAAAATAACTGTACAACAAAATACACAATATAGAACTATATAAGAATGTATGAAGAAATCTAAATATAAATAAATATATACACAATAACAGCAGCTGTACAAGTATTAACCGGAAATGAAGAATATAGTGACCAGTGTTGTGCAAAACCAAAGTCCAGAAAGTCCAGTGTGTGTGTAAGAACTATATGTGTGGGTCAGTACTGTGTGGTGGTGTGATTGAGAGACCGTATCGCCTGCGGGAAGAAGCTCCTCCTCAGTCTCTCTGTGTTGGTCTTCAGGGAGCGGAATCGCTTTCCTGACCTCAACAGAGAGAACAGTCTGTTGTTGGGATGGCTGAGGTCCTTCACGATCTTCCTGGCCTTGGTCCAGCACCGCCTGCTGTAGATTGAGTGCAGGTCAGGGAGCTCGGAGCGGATGGTGCGCTCAGCTGACCGCACAACCCTCTGTAGAGCTCGTCTGTCCTGCATGGTGCTGTTCCCGAACCAGGTTAAGATGTTTCCCGCCAGGATGCTCTCTATGGTGCACGAGTAAAAGTTCCTGAGCACCTTGGAGGGCAGTTGGAAGTCTCTCAAGCGTCTGAGGTGGTAGAGACGCTGTCGGGCCTTTTTCACCACGGTGTTGATGTGACAGGACCATGACAGGTCCTGCGTGATGTGAACTCCGAGGTATTTGAAGCTGTCCACTCTCTCCACTGGGCACTCGTTGATGACGGGGGTCTGGTAGTTCCTCTCCTGCTTAGTGCTGAAGTCCACTATCAGCTCCTTTGTCTTACTGACGTTTAGAAGGAGGTTGTTCCTCTGGCACCAGTTCTCCAGATTCCTAATCTCCTTCAGGTAGGCCGTCTCGTTGTTATCAGAGATCAGGCCCACCACGACGGTGTCGTCAGCAAACTTGATGATGGTGGTGGAGCTGGTAGTGGCCACACAGTCATATGTGTACAAAGAGTACAGCAGGGGGCTCAGAACACACCCCTGGGGGGCTCCAGTGCTGAGAGTGGTGGAGGCTGAGACATGTCCGCCCATCCTTACTGCCTGTGGTCTGCCAGTTAGGAAGTTGGAGATCCACTGACACATAGATGAGCTGAGTCCCAGATGCTCCAGCTTGGTGGTGAGTGTGGAGGGAATTATGGTGTTAAATGCAGAGCTGTAGTAATTTAACTAGTTTAGGGGTATTTTAACTAGTTAGGAGCATTTTGCTTTTTCTTTAGTGCTATTTAGGAGCAAATAGTTTCAAACAGAGTGCCGCAAATAACAGGTATCCCTTTAGAAATAAACAGTGATACTTCTAAAAACCGTGTATTTCCACACGGCATTTAGCTAGTTTAGGAAGATTTCACTTTTCTAATAGTTTCACAGGCTAGTGGTTTTTAAACAGAATACCACAAACAACATGTATCCCTTTAGAAATAAACAGTGATACTTCTAAAAGCACATATTCACACCTAGTCACACTAGCACTGTATCAACCCCAATGTTCCTTTAATGCAACTAGCCCTATGATTATCTACTAGTCACAAACACACTGCAACAGTAAGACTCGATGATTACACATAGATGATTTAACTACTTTAGGGGCATTTTACTTTTTTCCTTAGCGCTCCGAAAAGACACAGAGGCTAATAGTTTTAAATAGAGTACCACAAACAAGAATAGGTATTCCTTTAGAAATAAACTTTTCTTGTGATACTTCTAAAACCACATATTCACACCTAGTCACACTCTGCAACAGTTAGACAGAGAGGGTTACAGTTAGGCCCCCAACAGTCAGCAAAAGAAGTCATGAAACAATAAAAGAGGCTCCCTTATCAAGAGCATCCCAGCACACAACCCAACTATAGTTCCATAGTTTCCACATTTTTTAATTACAAACAGTTCCATTATCTTATCTTATCATGTCAGAGGTCAACTGAAACCATGTCCAACTGAGCCTCCAAATGTTTTTCACATTTTCTTACACCCCACACCTTTATCTCTACAGGCAGACAATTACACATCCTACTGACTAACCGAACCACCATAGTTTTTCCACCTTTCTCTTTACAACCTGCTCTTTATATCTGCATCTCAGAGCCCAACTGAAACCAAGTCCACCTATATAAAAACACCCCATCAGACACATAGTATTTCCTCAGCACTTCACAAATGCCGCAAGGTATATCGTTTTAACTTTTTATTTTTTCACCTGAATGTGCGTTGGAGCCGACTTTGCTACCCGCACAGAGCGTTTCTGACAGTCGGGCGCTGCTTATACAATAGAGAAAAGCAACAATACAGCCTGTTTCTCTGCTCCAAGAAATCCGAGGGCCTTTCACAAGGTAAGCATGTCTGTTATACCCAGGGCATAAATGTCTGTCTGTATGTCAGTGCTGATTATTCAAACCCTGTTTAAAATGTGACACATATGTTGTCCGAAAACAATTCCTCTAAATTTGCAAAGTTACTGATTTAAAAAAATGTATTTTCGAATTTTTAGTTGCATGTCTATGTATATGGTTCTTACACACACACTGGACTTTCTGGACTTTGGTTTTGCACAACACTGGTCACTATATTCTTCATTTCCGGTTAATACTTGTACAGCTGCTGTTATTGTGTATATATTTATTTATATTTAGATTTCTTCATACATTCTTATATAGTTCTATATTGTGTATTGTGTATTTTGTTGTACAGTTATTTTATTTTCAACTTTAATTTATATATTTATCTTTATCTTATTCTTCCCAGTTAAATTTACCCTTCATTCTAATTTGTGTTGTACAGTTATTTCATTTTTAACCTTAATTTATATTTTATTCCTTCCTAGTTAAATTTACCCTTTTTAATTTTTCATATTTATTTCCTATCTTATACATAGCCTTTTCCTTTTTTGTTCTCTTTAGGTCACGAGCAGTTGTCCAAGCATTTCACTACATATCGTACTGTGTATGACTGTGTACGTGACAAATAAAATTTGAATTTGAATTTGAATGTCAAACATATGATAGCTAAATTCACAAAGGTATAACCATGCTAAATAAAAGAGGCCCAAGCACCAAAGCCCTCTAATGCAAGCCTCTAAACTGCATATTGATAAGTACATGAAGTGTACCTCTACCTCTACAGTTGAAAACAGATTGTATCCACACTCTGAGGGTCTGCTGAATTGTTTTTAATACGGCCCTTTTTTGACGAACTGCAGATGATGAAATCCTCTTTATTGTGGAAACTGTCCCTAAGCTATTGTTGCTCATACTTACTGAGTTCCATAGCTACTTCCTTATTATGTCAGTAAACTTTTTGAAAAGGAAGCCGTTGTAGATTTAAAGAAGCATCTTAATTGAAGCAAAGGCTAAAAATTGGAATGAATTTAATGTGACTGTTCATATTAAAGCCAACAAGTGAAAATCCAAAAACGGCTCCAATCCTTTGTATTGATGATCTCCTTCTCTCTCTCTCTCTCTCTCTCTCTCTCTCTCTCTCTCTCTCTCTCTCTCTCTCTCTCTCTCTCTCTCTGTGTGTGTGTGTGTGTGTGTGTGTGTGTGTGTGTGTGTGTGTGTGTGCCCTCACAGAAGGAAGGTCACAGCTGGAGCTTTTCTCAGACGCATTACCAATCAGTTTATTTTTTTACAAGAAGCGTAGCTCATACAATGGTATAAATGTATTCTTTGCGATACTTTATAAATATGAAACTCTAAAGATTTTGAGTTCAGGCACATTGTGAAACAAGAATCTAAATATTTGTGTCACAATGATTTCTATAAAAGCATGTTGTTTATGGGGATAACGCAACAAATCTTTTGTGCGTCCTATTAATGATCAATGGTAATCCAAGAGGAACCCTGGCTCAGGACATTTTCATGACAAGTGTCAGCACAGACATCTACTATGAGAGAACATGTTTTATCATCATAAAGACTGTGATATGAAGCATCGTTAAAGTGTCACTTCAGTAATGTTGACTCATGTTTTTTAATAATGACTTTAAAACACTAAACACTAATTTCAGTGGTTTATTTTAAGTTTACAGAATATAACATGTGGTAAGACGATGAGTTTTACTTCTCACAGTCTGTGTTATGTGTATCTATTTATCGTGTATGCTACTTTGCTCTGTGGACTGTAAAATGTTTCATTGTGTTCATAAAATAAACTAGGCTTTCACTGTCTGCATCTTTTACAGTTTTTCTGCTTTTGTTCACTCCAAATTTGACAAAACCTACAAATATCCAGAGTTAACTCACTAACAAATGTGGAGCAGTCTCAGTGTATTTAGCTGCTTTTTCCCTGAACACAACCGAGAGAAACGCCTGTAGTCCTCACTTTGGTCATTTTGAACGCTGAAGGAGATTTGTTCCATAGACACCTAATACTAGTGTTTACAGCACTACTATGTTCTATTTAAATCCAGATTCCTTTCATAGTTTGCAGTTTCTTTAGTAACATATTTGTAGATGAGTATATTGCTGAACAACACAGCTAGCAGTCTCACACACGCTTTAGGTTTTTCAAGTTTTGTGTGTAAGGGTTTAGTCTATCAAACCTTACCCTTTTCTCCCCAGTATCACAACAGTATGACTCCCAGGTTTGGAGGCCTATCTCCCCCTACCACCACTTCCCCTGCCAGTGGCGGACCCCCTCAGACATCGGTGCGTTGGTGGTTCTTTGTGTCCGGGGATGGGCGTCCAGGTACACACCGGCTCACTCCTTGGCGGCCGCTTATCGGGGCCTGGAGCCTGGGGCTCGCTCGGGCCACTTCGGAGGTGGGGTGCCCCCGGCCTCTCGGCCTGGGGCTCGGTCACTCAGGCGCAGCTGGCTGCCGGCGGAGCTCACGGGCGCGTCACTGCAACTCCCCCTGGCTTCTGCTCCGCGGCTGCTGAGTGAGCCCTCATCTGGGACTCTCCTCAGCTCTTTCCGGGACAGTGGCGCAGCTGCCCCTCTGTTGGTCTTCCTTGGTCTCTTGTGTTCTGGGGGCCTCTGGATGTCTGGAGTTTTGATCTCCTCCACACCTGCTTCACGCCCTGGAGGACGGGGCTGTGGCCCCCCCACACCCTCTAGCAGATTATTACATGAAGGAACCTTTTAAAAAACAAAAAACAAGCGCGTCCATGCTCACAGGTGTACACACGGGTGATCACACCCACAAACTACACCCTTTTTGGCTCCTACCTCAAAGCACACTGTGTTCTGTTGATCTTATGTGCTGCACAATAATGTTTAACATTTAGTATTTACTGTCATATTCCCATATATCATTGTGATGTTGTTTATTCTATTACTCTTGTTCTCTTCTGCTTGCTTTCTTTTTTCTTTCTCAGCAGGTGATCCAGGTGATTGATATATGTATTTTTTTTTCTCTGCCCGTTCTGTTGGTTTTTGTCTTTTGCCCTTCTCCCCCGTCCCTCTTCTCAGCTGTTTCTCTTTCCCTCTTTCTTTCTCCCCTTCTTTCCCCCAGTCAAGTCTGTCCCGTATTCAGTAAGTGAAAATAAAATAAACAATAAAAGGTGAATCAAATGGACCATTACGGCAAGGCTGGGATGGTCAGTTTGGTAAAGTAAATCCGTTGGGCATCTTTCTTTGCCTTTAGACAACAATTCTGATGGCAAAAGAGCCAAACGGGACAGGCCAAAAAAAAAAAGAAAAAAAAAAAAGAAAAAAAAGAAAAAAAAAAAGAAATTAAGCGTCTTTATTAAGCTCTTATTCTGTCACGGTTCTGGGTCAGTTTGACCCAGTATTTTGAGTTGTCATGTTTTTGCAGGTTTAGTTTAGTTCCATGTGTCATTCTCTCTATGTCGAGTCTGTGTCTTAGTGTGATGGTTTCTTGTTCCTGTTTTATTGTGAAGGTCTGCGTCTCATGTGAGTGTGTTCAGTTTTACCTCTGTCTCGTCTTGTTGATTTCTCCCAGCTGTGTCCACCACCTGTGTGTAATTCCCCTGTGTTTCTCTGTGTATTTAAGTCGTATCCTCTGTCATTGTAGTTGCTGGTCCGTCTGTGTATCCACCATGTCTCACCCGTGTGTTCTCCCTGCTGTCCATCCAGTGGCGTGTCCAGCGGGGTGGCCTGGGGGGGCACAGGCCACCCCCCCAACCAGACTGACCACCCCAGGTGCCACCCCGAAGCTAAAACAATAAAATTTAATGAAATATCAAATGTACGATTATGGTTTCACAGTGAAGCTCAGATATCCGAGGGTAAGTGAATGCAGCACCGGCTTCTGCATCATGTTAGCAAAGGTAGGAGAGCCAAGCACGAAAGACGGCACCGCAGAAAACATTTTTTCGGCGAAAGGTTAACAAGTTAACATAGCTGGACTAGCCGTCGGACATTTGCACGGTGGGCTGATGACTTATTTATTTATTTTTTGCATGAACAATGAGAGGTGGTGGATTGGCCAGATGCTGGCCGATGTGTAAAAATAACTCAGTTGTTTGACTTGCAGTCAAGCCAGCCTCCAGTTTGTTTTACGTTCCCTGTGTATCCCTGCCTCACCTTCCCTCATCCACCTGTTGCCTCTGTGGAAGCTCCGCCATAGCCACCACCATACAACACTTGTGTCAAGCCAGCCTCCAATTCGAGACTTGCAGTCAAGCCAGCCTCCAGTTTGTTTTACGTTCCCTGTGTATTCAAAGTATTACGGGAATGGATGTGGAAACCGGATTTCAAAATAAAAGCCAACTTCGAGTGAATTAACAGATATGTTAAGAACATAATAACATATAATTTAGGCTTCTTTTTTTTTTTTTTACAAACTCTAATGTTAGATCTATATGACACAGCCTTGTACCCTAATTGTGCCCTGTCACTATCAAGGCCATCTTATTTTGGATTTCAAAGTAAAAGCCCTGTGAATCTTCATTTTTGAACTACTCTTTCAATGACTTAATGCTCTTAAAAGCAAAAGTCGTATTTCCAAATACCATTTGGACTTTATATCAACACTTTCCAACCACAGTCTTTTTCACAGTGATACCATATCAATATCAAGTCAGTCTGATTTTGCCTTTCATAGTAATGGCCCTTTGAAATTGCCAATATTTGACTTAATCCTCTAGATCAACAGTATACAGACCCACAGTGATACCATATCAATATCAAATCATTCTGATTTTGCTCTCAAAAATAAAAGCCTTTTAAAATTGTCCATAATTGACCTACCTTTCAGTGATTTCAAAATGCTCTAAAAAGGAAAATTCCTGTTTCCACAGGGTAATTCCACTTTAGATCAACAGTATACAGCCCCACAGTGATACCATATCAATATCAAGTCATTCTGATTATGCCTTCCAAAATAAAAGCCCTTTCAAATTGAGCATATACGACCTACTTTTTTAACGATTTCAAAATGTTCTTAAACAGAATTTTGCTATTTCCACAGGATGAATCCATATTAGATCAACAGTATACAGACCCACAGTGATACCATATCAATATCAAGTCATTCTGATTATGCCTTCCAAAATAAAAGCCTTTTTAAATTGAGCATATACGACCTAACTTTCAGTGATTTCAAAATGCTCTAAAATGGAAAATTCCTGTTTCCACAGGGTAATTCCACTTTAGATCAACAGTATATGTGACACGGGGCGGAAAGGCTGATTATGTTTCCACAATATTTTGTGTTTTTTAAAAAGGAAGGAAACCTTCCTCAAAACGGGCAGAGCAGTGGAGCCGCCAAGGGAAAGCACACAATTTAAACTGTAAGATTAAAAATATAATTTATTATATTTAAATAGTTAAAAATGTAAAATGAATTAAGACAACCTTGGCCAAGGGAAGACACAATAAAAATCAATAACACACAACATTAAAAGTCCAGTGGGATCCACCACGGCCTAAAAGTCACAGAAAACTAAGAAATCCAGCGTAGTAGTCAGAGAGGGAAACCCAGCGGAGTCCTCGCCTTCCTCCCCGCATTCCACGTCCCGGTGCACTGAAGGAAGGGAGGGAGCGGCAGTCACTATTCCTTTGACAGTTTACTTTATAAAAAGGATAAGTCAAAGACTTACCCGGGTGGGCAGAGCTCTCAACTCCGCCCGCCGCTTCCTTAAACTGGAATCGGTACCGCTGTCTCACTGCTCCTGTTCTCTCGCAGTACACAAGCTGGCTCTTATCGTTATTGCCGTCCGACTGCCACTGTCTCGTCCCCCGTCGCTGGTCATCTTTTCCTCCCCAGCCGCTGGTCATCTTTTGCTCCCCAAGCGCTGGTAATCTCTTTCTCCTCAGTCGCTGGGCATCTGCTCCTCTCCAGTCGCTGATCGTCTTCCTCTCATCGTCTCTCTCTTTCTGATCATCTCCCCTCCGATCATGTCTCTTCCTCTGTCTGTGTTGCTCGCATTCTTCTCGCATTCCCTGTCCGTGTCCCTTGTGAACACCGGCTACAACCCTTTTATGTGTCATTGAGCACTCTGTAAATTACCTTTCCTTTCCTCTCAGGTGTGTCCAATTAATAAAAACGGGGGAAAGGGCGGAGTCTCTCCAGGACAATTTGACGGTAACTAAAACATGCAAACTAAATAAAACACTGCACAAAGTATAACCAATACATGCAATATAAAAAATAAATATGTACACTTCACATTAAAATACAGCACAGCAAAACAAAGTCCGTCCTTCCCTGGATGACATATACAGCCCCACAGTGATACCATATCAATATCAAGTCATTCTGATTATGCCTTCCAAAATAAAAGCCCTTTCAAATTGAGCATATACGACCTACTGTTTTAACGATTTCAAAATGTTCTTAAACAGAATTTTGCTATTTCCACAGGATGAATCCATATTAGATCAACAGTATACAGACCCACAGTGATACCATATCAATATCAAGTCATTCTGATTATGCCTTCCAAACTAAAAGCCTTTTCAAATTGTCCACAATTGACCTACCTTTCAGTGATTTCAAAATGCTCTAAAATGGCAAATTCCTGTTTCCACAGCATAATTCCACTTTAGATCAACAGTATACAGACCCACAGTGATACCATATCAATATCAAATCAGTCTGATGTTGCCTTCCAAAATAAAAGACTTTTCAAATTGCCGATATACGACCTACTCTTTTAAAGAATTCAGAACACTCTAAAAATGAAAATTGCTCTTTCCACAGGATGAATCCATGTTAGATCAAAAGTGTACAACCACACCATGGTACTATGTCAATTTCAAGTCATTCTGATTTTGCCTTCCAAAATAATGGCCTGTTGAAAATGCCCATAACTTACCTAACTTTCAGTGATTTCAGAATGCTCTAAAAAGGAAGATTTCAGTTTCCACAGGGTAATTCCACTTTAGATCAACAGTATACAACCTCACGATGTTACCATGTCAATTTCAAGTCAGTCTGATTTTGCTTTCCCGTAGACGACCTACTCTTTTAACGATTTCAAAATGCTCTTAAATTGAAAGATGCTGTTTCCACAGGATAATTCCACTTTAGATCAACAGTATTCAACCCGACAGTTGTACGGTGGTGGCTATGGCGGAGCTTCCACAGAGGCAACAGGTGGATGAGGGAAGGTGAGGCAGGAGGAGAGACCCGAGGTGGCCGCCGGTCCAAGTGTCAGGTGAATTCAACTTCAGGTAAGAAGTTATGACCTGCAGTCTATCTGGGTCAGATATAAACCAAGTTTAGGTGGAGTTTATTTTCGTTGTGCTGACTTTTTACAGTCAGTTACAATACATCATACTGCGTGAGCTAGCATGACGAGTTTCTATACAGCTGTTCTGTTGCTATGATGTTACTAATAGTGAACTTTATTTTATTCATAAGGTTAGTTAGTAGAGTTGCCAACAGCTCCTTAAAAAATGGAATCATCCCCCCATTCAGAGAAAATATTACGCGTTTCGTATTGAGCTGAGAAGAGACGCAGTTTGTCCCGGACTTTAGCTAGAATGGAAAAGACACAAAGCTGGAGTTATTCTGTCTTTACAGCTGCCTCTGCTCTTATCTCCCCTCCCTCTTCTATTGCTACTTCAATCATGAAACTGATCATCTCTCTCTAAAGATTAAGAGCCTTTCAAGTATCATCTTTGCACATACCGTGTACTTCAGGGGAAACTGGTATCTGCAAAACACACACACACACCAAGACGTGCGGGTAAACATTCAGTCTCTTCTTTTAAGTCTCCCTAGAAATGCTGAATGGATACTTACAGTGTATGAAGTGTGAAGAACCACTAATCCCAACAATAACAGCACTCTCTCCATCATGATGCAGCATGTCTCCAAGTAAATGCTGCTTCTTTGGTTTACATATAATACGACCTTTGGAAGTGGAGTAGTTTTATGCCAGCTGTAAACAGTAACTGAGGGACTTTGACTCAAATTGTTACTGATTTGTGGGTGTTTTCACATGTGCATCAGCCTGAGGTGGCGTGAATATCTCCACACTTCCTGTCTTAGGCTATTTCCTGGGTATTATTAGATTCTCTGATGGCAACCCAGAATTCAGCGCAGCAATCGTTCAGGAGCACAAATGCTGATTTTTTTTTTTTTATGTGATATATTCAAAGCATAAGACCCACTCTCCCTATGCTTTTTTCTTCAGGTGTTTTCAAACGTGTAGGCAATTTGATAAAGTTGTGGGTTTTAAGTTAAAGTCTCGATTGTCTATATTTTCCTGTGGGTATTTAAAGTCAGACGTTTATTTTTTATGACCAAATCTAATCGCTAGATGGGGACAGATACCCACTTTTTACCAGTACGGCGCTCGACACTACGGCATATGCTACGTAAAGCTATACGTAACCCCGGTGGTAGAGTGGACACTTTTTACGCTAAATCCACACAAAGAGGTGAAGGAGCTAGTTAAAACCTACAGTTCAATCCAACCCTGAAAACAGTCACGCTCTTATCTTTGCTGTTGGCGATGTTACACAGAATTTTCCATTGATCATATGGTCCTCATTTCCCTACGTTTGCACAGATGGACAGATAAAAGCAGCAGTGCTGCAACTTTTACGATGTTATCTGTGTCGTATTACAGAAACGCCCCCAAACGCAGCACAGACAACGGCATGTATCAACACTCGGTACGTCACTGATTTAAACGCAGCTTTTAAAAAAGTGGCATATATCAAGGTTTATCTAAAGGGTGGGCTTTTGCTATTCTCGCCTAATCCGCTCAGATGCCAAAAACAGTCTTGGACTTGGTTGAAATACAACGAGGAGACGGAGACGATACCGACATGTGTCCACACTACGCATTTTCCGTGTTTAGGTAGTTGTAGCCACTGTCTTTTGTGTTGTCATATTGCTAATGTCAGCAAGGTGGCTAACGGCAGTGTCACATTTAGCCTAACATGCTAAAACACGATGGTGTGAAACCTTAGAAAAATAGGCTTGCCCACTGTCGGTATTTTAACTGGCAGCCATTGAATATTGATATTACTATGCGCATGTCCCGATTGTGTATTCAGACGAGGTGGCCGAGTGGTTAAGGCGATGGACTGCTAATCCATTGTGCTCTGCACGCGTGGGTTCGAATCCCATCCTCGTCGGAAACTTCTTATATTTAATGCGCGTATTAAATTTTGATATCACTTTTCATAATGTTTAAAAAGCAACAACGCTTAGTTTATGAGGATTCAACCATGCTTTAGCATCTATAATTTATAATTTAAAATTCACTTTATTCTGACAATTATATAAACAGTAATATTATTTAGTTGCTAAGCACTTTTTAAAAACAGTTACAAATTGCTTCACAGTTTGTTCTTCTAATATGTGTGTGGTTGACTCTGTTTGCATTTATAAATAGGTCCACGTATTTCTAGTGTCTTTTTTATCCAAAGGGCCACAAATAATGGGGCAAAAGATAAGGTAAAGCCAACCTATAGAGAGAGCACCCCATAAGAACAAATCCGAAAACCAGCTGACCTGATAGGCTGAGGATACAGGTCATGGATACATACACACACATACATACACACACATCCCCCCCCCACACACACACACACACACACGCACATGTGGGACTCATGTAATGGGTGGGCACAGATGGAAAGATGGAAGTATTGTAATAGATATTGCCCCCCCTCTCCATAATTTCATGCATTCTTATCATTGTTATGTTATGCGTTCAGTTCTTTATTACTATTTCTGACACATACTGTGATAACTGGCAATCCAGCTAGGATATTCTGATCAATGATGATTGTGGGAATCATCATTGATGGCGCTCACGCAGGCATTGAATCGGGCAGCTTTGGGGTCCTGTGTGTTCTACTGCACAGATAGCCTGCAGAGTGCAGCTACGCTGAACTGAAGTGCTTGTGTTTTGTATTTGCAGTTGCAAATGAGCAAGTAAAGAGAACGATTCTGAACTCATGCACGCCTGGAAGTGTCATTTGTCCAAGTGTGCAACACACACACACTTGAGAAGTAAAACTGAGCTGGGCACACATGAGCCAGGTGAGGGAACACTATCACACGGAGCCGTCTGTACCGGGAGTTGGTCACAGACCGCAGCCTCCAGGCCGGGCACACAGCTAGAGGGATGCAAAGAAGCCCCCCAGCCAGCCTGAGAAGACCCACAGAGCCACAGCAGCCATGGTCGATCACAACCCCGGTGCAGAGAGCCCCCTCCGAGATATGCCAGCCTCCTCCGGCAGGCTGTTCCACAGACGAGGACCATACCACTGAAAAGCTGCCTCTCCGTGAGTATGTGTCCTGACTTTAGGAACAATCAAAAGGCCAGTACCAGAGGACCTCAGAGTCCACGAGGGTTCATATGGTAGAAGCAGATTTGAAAGATAAGAAGGCCCGAGACCATTAAGACATTTAAAGACCAATAAAAGAACTTTAAAATCGATCCTGAAACACACAGGGAGCCAGTGCAGCGATTCTAAAACCGGTGTAATGTGGGCCCGCCCTCTGGTCTTTGTCAGCACACGGGCTGCAGAGTTTTGTAAAAGTTGTAAAGGTGAAATATTCTTCTTAGGAAGACCAGAGAGCAGGGCAGTAATCAATGCGACTGGTAATAAAAGCATGCATCAGCATCTCCGTGTTGGCCCGAGAGAGAATAGGGCGGACTCTGGCTATATTTTTTAGATGATAAAATCCAATTTTGGTTACATGTTTAACATGTGGGATAAAACCAAGCTCAGAGTCAAAAATAACACCCAGGTTTTTCACTTGTAGCGAAGGACATAGTGAAAATGCCTCTAATTTAGACAAGAGTTTCTCTCTCTGAGCCTCGGGACCGACGATTAAAACTTCAGTTTTGTCCTGGTTAAGCTGTAAAAAGTTTTCTGCCATCCAAGATCTTATATCTAAAATACAGTTAAAAAGGGCATCCATTGGTCTGGTGTCATCAGGAGACACGGAGATGTACAGCTGAGTGTCATCAGCGTAACTGTGGAAGTTCACTCCATGCCTCCTGATGACACCACCGAGAGGGAGCATATACAAATTAAAAAGTACAGGGCCTAGAACCGACCCTTGAGGCACACCACATGTCATTTTATGGATCTTAGAGAAGCATGTATCCATACTCACCATAAAAGTTCTGTCTGAGAGACAGGAAGTGAACCAGTTGTGTACAGCACCAGAGAGGCCCACCATGTGTTTCAGTCTGTTTAAAAGAATAGCGTGGTCTACTGTATCAAAGGCTGCGCTTAGATCCAGCAGCACCAGGACTGAGAGCTTTTGGGCGTCCCAGTTACATCTAAGATCATTTAAAACCTTTAGGAGAGCCGTCTCTGTGCTGTGGTTCACCCTAAATCCAGACTGGAATATCTCCAGGATCTGTCTATAATTTAGAAAATCATTAATCTGAGTAAAAACAAGTTTTTCTAAGATTTTACTTAAAAATGGTGAGTTGGATACAGGTCTGTAGTTATTAAAATCATTACAGTCCAAATTGCTCTTCTTCAGAAGGGGTCTCACCACCGCCGTTTTAAAGGCAGCAGGGAAGACACCCAACTGAAGAGAGCAATTCATCATGTATAAAAGCTCAGCCTCAAAAAATCCATAAAGTGTTTTAAAAAGTGAAGAAGGGATTGGATCTAAAAGACATGTGGTGGGTCTCACTGTGGAGAAAACTTTCTGAAGGTTCTCAGCATTAACCAGGACAAAGCTGTCCAGTGTCTCCTCAGGTACAATCGAGCCATCAGATGTGTTTACAAACATATCGCGATTAGATAAAATATCAGATCTGATGGCGCTGATTTTTCCCCTGAAGTGGTCTGCAAACTGCTCACAGAGCGAGTCTGTGGGGGTTCTTTTGGAGCTTTTAAAATCAGGGTTAAATAAATGATCTATGGTGGAAAAGAGGACCTTGGGAATATTTTTGTTATTACTGATTATTTTGGCGAAGTATGAATTTCTTGAGTTCCTTAGTGTATTATTGTACACTTTAAGTTGCTCGCAAAGTATTTGATGGTTGATAGTATTTTTATTTTTCCTCCACCTCCTTTCTGCTGCCCTGCAATTTCTTTTGAGTTTTTTGACTTCTTCGTTTCTCCAGGGTGATGCATGTTTTACGTTAATCTTTTTGGTGGTGAGTGGAGCAACGGAGTCAAGGCTTTTCTTCAGTTTGCTGTTAAAATGATTAAAAATAAAATCACAGGGTGCAGGTAAAATCACAGGGGGGCATTCGTCTAAAACCCTGGTAAAATTTGCAGCCACTTCAGAGGTTAGATAGCGCCTCCTCACAGTTCGCACCGAGGTCTCCCGCTGAATAAAACCGGTGATGTTAAAAAACACACAGTAGTGGTCAGAGACAGCCAAGTCAACAACAGAGGACACGCTGGTGGACAGCCCACGGGTGATGACCAGGTCCAGAGTGTGTCCTCTGTTGTGAGTCGGCTGTGTGACGTGCTGGGTAAAATCCAAACAGTGAAGAATGTTTAAGAATTCTTTTGATGTAGAGTCAGAAGGATTATCTGTGTGCAAGTTAAAATCACCGGTTAAAATTATCATGTTATATTTTGAATGTATGTTTGTTAAAAATTCAGAGAATTCCTTGATAAAAGCAGCGCTGTCTTTAGGTGGTCTATAAACTGTGACAGATAAAACTGGAGGGCTGCTGAAAACAATAGCATGGAATTCAAAAGTGGTAAAATGATTAAATAAAATGTGTTTGGTGGTGACTGTGTTGTTGGTTAAAGATGCAGTCTCACCACCTCTCTCACCACTTCTAATAGAAAAAGAGAAATTAAAATTTGGTGGGGAGGCCTCAGTGAGAACAACTGGTGCATCCGAACCCAGCCATGTTTCAGTTAAAAATAAACAATCAAGTTTATTATCTAAAATTAAATCATTAATAATAAAAGACTTGTTCAGCAGAGAGCGAACATTTAGAAGTGCCATACTGATCAAGACTGGTGGATATTTGACAGTAGAGTTCAATGGATGTTGACATTTTTGAAGAGGCCGGAGGTTATTAATGTTTTTGGAGTTATATGCTGTTAATAACATTTTTTTTAATTAAATCAAATCACATGCAGGCTAGTTCTTGATAGCAGTCTAGCTGTTGCTTTGTTGACCAACTGAAGATGGATTAAGGAGGAATAAGATGTAGAGAGTTACAATAATCAAGACAGGAGAAAATGAAAGTGTTTACTAGAGATTCCACCTTACTGGGAATCAAAGAAGGTCTGATTTTTGCATTATTTCTTAAGTAAAGGTAATAAGACTGGATGAGCTCAATCTCATCTTAATTTTTGGTCAGAAATAAGACAGTGATATTGTTGGCAAAGGGGCTAAAGTAAGAATCTCAGTTTTGCCAGGATTGGGAAGAATAAACGGTGAAAAAAGCTTGCACTGGTAGTTAGACACAGAAAATGTTTTAGTTTGTTTTGTTAGCTTTTTATTCTTCACGTTGTTGTAACATTCCATCCTGGGGACTTCACATTCTTTTGCTTTTCTTCTCTGAGATTCATTTCAAGTGCTCCTCGTCCGCTTGATAGCCCTTGTTGTGACATCCTTCTTTTCCAGCCATTTGTTTCTCATCAGAGCTCTCCTGGGGATTGGGAGGACAGCTTACATCTCCTGTGGCCCCATAATGACTCCAATCAGACCTGGGAGAGAGTGTCACGGTCTCTGCCTGTCCCTTCTTGAGGTCATCTGAAGCTCGACTGTTTGTTGTCTGAAGAGGGTTAAACAGTGAACTTATTTTCCTTTTATAAGATAGACGATAGAGTAAGTTCTATTTTTTGCTTGAATGTTTGTGAACACATTACCTTGTGATCATGTTGATAACGATCTATCGCGTACTGGTATTTGGCTGCACTGAGTCCAAGAGCACCAGCCAATCTTTCCCCAAGGAAGTCACAGGCTGAATTTGGAAACAGAAAATGTGGAGACTCAGTGAAGCCTGCACAAAAAGCTAAAGTCAGGGCCTTCTCTACAGTCACTTGGCTTCTGTATTGATTATGTAACATGGCATACCCAGCAGTGAAAACCTCCCAACTAGAATGGCCACATTCTTGAACGATAGCCGAGTCTGAGAAGAAAAAAGACAGAAGCAATCACATGAACTGACTGTTGCTAAATATTCACCACAAGTCTCCCCCCCCAAACAGATACCCACCTTCTGTTTAGGTTCTTCAAAGGGAGTTTTGTTTGACGTCTCCACCTCTTCCTCCTCGCTGTCTTCAACTACAAGAGTTTCACCGCTGGAGAAGTGGATCACCTTCCTCTCTTTGGCCGAAGCAGGACCCTCAAAGTTTGTTTCAGTGGTGTTTGCTGATGTCTGACGCATCAGAAAACTTTTATTTATTCACAGCATATCATCTAAGTACTGTGTGTTATACTCACTGCATTTACAATACTATTACAAATTGCACCGGAGCGACAGAGTCATGGCAGACAACTGGATAAAGTTCATTTTGTGAATACAAACTAAGCTAACAGCTATGTTTGCTTCATTATCACGGCACTTACTTCCTGGTTGTTCATTCTTCGGGTTACATTAGTGTTTCTGTATTGCTCCAAAGGACAAGTATCCAGTCATTGTTCTGTGTCACTGCTGTCCCAGACATCCATCCATGCTGACTCTGCGTTGTGGAGAAAAACAACTACAGGATACAGGATCTGACTTGAAACCTGAGACGCCAAATACAGAAGTGCACAAACCTTATCAGAGGCAAGTCGCTCCAACACAATCAGTTTCACTCTTGAATTCAAGGGGCTGGGCTTGGGAGGCAGGTTTGGTGGCGTGTTGAATATCACAGCTTAGCCATGCTAAGCCACTCTGCTGTTAAAGTTAGATTTTCTTTCAGTAAAGTCTGACTGCACATACTGGCAATCACGCCATTCTTAAGTGCGCATGCGCCAACCAGCGTGCAGCCTGTTACAGTCGCTCCTGCTTTTCTCTTAGTTTAGCTCTTTTTTCTTACGTATTCTTTTTTTTTTCTGACTTGTATTTTCCTCCGTTTTCTATCTCTTACTCAATCATGTGGATTGAGAGAGTTTTTGTTCTTCTGGTGGCCGTGGAACTGTTACTTTTATCATGGAACGGGACCGCGGCACATCTCCTACACGCACGGACTGTTTACTCCAGAGATCAGCTGATCGCCCTGATGCCGGCCGGCTCGCTGGCCAGGCCCGCAGAAGTGCCCGCAGAAGTACCAGCTGAAATTTGGAGGAAAACACATCGGGGATGCAGAGGTCAAGGACAGAAGAGAAGAAAAAAGGTGACGGTGAGACAGCGGAGGCTCGAAGCGAGGAGGAGGTTTAAACCGTGTCTGCCGTCTATCGTGATGGGAAATGTGCGATCGTTGGCAAGTAAAATCGACGAGCTCTCAGCACTGGTACGGAGTCAGAGGGAATACCGAGAGTGTAGCCTGATGTGTTTCACCGAATCATGGCTGCACCAGGTCATTCCCGATGAGAATGCTTCCGTGGAAGGCTTCCACACTGTTCGGGCGGACAGGGACAGCATCGCTAGCGGTAAGCGTAAAGGAGGTGGGCTTGCTGTTTTAGTTAACAACCGGTGGTGTAACCCTGCCAACATAACAATCAAAGAAAGGATTTGTTGCCCGGACACTGAACTGTGTGCTGTTGGACTCAGGCCGTATTATTTACCCAGGGAATTCTCTCACGTCATCTTGGTGGCTGTTTATGTTCCCCCCTCTGCTAACCCCACAGCTGCATGTGACACTATCCACTCTGCCATAGCTCGGCTACAGACTCAGCACCCGAGTGCCTTTATTGTGATCTCGGGTGACTTCAACCATGTATCACTGGACAATACACTACCAACATTCAAACAATATGTGGACTGTCCCACCAGGGGAGAGAAAACTTTAGACTTACTGTATGCTAACGTCAAGGATGCATACAGCTCCTCCTCCCTCCCCCCACTTGGTAGGTCAGATCATAACCTGATTCACCTCACCCCCCGCTATGTGCCAATTGTGAGGAGGGAACCTGTGACCACCAGGACTGTTAGGAGGTGGTCAGAGGAGGCAATAGCGGAACTACAGGGCTGTTTCGAGGTGACCGACTGGGAAACACTCTGTGAGCCTCACGCCGAGGACATCAATGGGCTTACTGAGTGTATCACAGACTACATAACTTTCTGCACCGACTCCATTGTTCCAGCTCAGACTGTTCATTGTTACCCAAATAACAAGCCGTGGGTGACTAAGGACATCAAAGCCCTCCTCAACAACAAGAAGAGGGCTTTCAGAGGGGGCAACAAAGAGGAGGTGAGGAAGGTCCAGGTGTTACTAAAGGACAAGATCAGAGAGGCTAAGGACAATTACAGGAGGAAGCTGGAGTGGAAACTCCAGCAGAACAGCATGAGAGAGGTGTGGAGGGGCATGAAGACCATCACTGGATTCAGGCCAACCAACAGCAGGGGAGCTGAGGGAGGTGAGAATAGAGCCGACGAGTTGAATCTGTTTTTCAATAGATTCGACACCACAGTGTCTGCTCCCACCCCCACAACCTCACCTGCAGTCAGCCTGGAATCCAGAGCCACACCACTGTGCCAGCCTCTCTCTTCACATGTTGCCTCCTGTGAGATTCCTGACACCCCTCCCCCACCCATCACCTTCACTCAATACCAGGTTGAGATGCAAATGAGGAGACTTCACTCAGGCAAGTCTGCTGGACCAGACGGAGTGAGTCCCCTTGTCCTCAAGGCCTGTGCCCCCCAGCTGTGTGGAGTCTTTCATAAACTGTTTATGCTGAGTCTGAGTCTGCAGAGGGTCCCGGTGATGTGGAAGACATCATGCCTCGTCCCTGTACCAAAGACGCCTCGTCCCAGTGGCCCCCAGGATTACAGGCCCGTGGCACTGACCTCCCACATCATGAAGACCCTGGAAAGGCTCATCCTGGACCAGCTGCGACCCATAGTAAGACCACATCTGGATCCCCTTCAGTTCGCTTATCAGCCTCGTCTCGGAACAGAGGACGCCATCATCTACCTGCTCAATCGTGTCTACACCCATCTGGACCAGCCGGCGAGCACTGTGAGGGTCATGTTTTTTGACTTTTCCAGTGCTTTCAACACCATCAGGCCGACCCTCCTGGGTGATAAGTTAGCAGCGATGCAGGTGGATGCTTCTCTGGTGTCCTGGATTGTTGATTACCTGACAGGAAGACCACAATATGTACGTCTCCCACAGTGTGTGTCTGACAAGGTGATTAGCAACACAGGGGCACCACAGGGGACTGTCCTCTCCCCCTTCCTCTTCACCCTCTACACCACAGACTTCAGCCACTGCACAGAGACCTGCCATCTTCAGAAGTTTTCTGATGACTCTGCGGTGGTTGGATGCATCAGCAGGGATGATGAGACAGAGTACCGGGCTGTGGTCGACTCCTTTGTCACGTGGTGTGAGCAGAATCATCTGCAGCTCAACGTGGCAAAGACCAAGGAACTGATCGTGGACTTCAGGAAGACCAGGAAACACTTGACCCCTGTTTCAATCCAGGGGGTCAGTGTTGACATTGTGGAGGACTATAAATACCTTGGAGTACACATTGACAATAAACTGGACTGGGCTAAAAACACCACAGCACTTTACAGGAAGGGCCAGAGTCGTCTCTATTTTTTGAGGCGACTGAGGTCCTTCAACATCTGCCAGAAAATGCTGAGGATTTTCTATGAGTCTGTGGTGGCCAGTGCGATCCTCTATGCTGTTGCATGCTGGGGGAGCAGGCTGAGGGTCGCAGATGCCAACAGACTTAATAAACTGATCCGTAAGGCCAGCAATGTTGTGGGGATGGAGCTGGACTCCCTCAAGGTGGTGTCGGAGAGGCGGATGCTGTCCAAGATAAAGACAATGTTGGATAACACCTCCCACCCACTCCATGACATGTTGGTCAGTCACAGGAGCTCGTTCAGTGAGAGACTGAGATTACCGAAAAGCACCACTGAACGACACAGGAAATCATTCCTGCCTGTGGCCATCTCCCTGTACAACGCATCCACTTAACACACTGTTTGCTGCTACAGCTACACATGTTTCTTTTCCAAATATTTATTTATAAGTGACTTATGTATGTATGTATGTATGTATATATATGTATATATTGTACTATTCTTAGTTAGCGTATTGTCTGTCTTGTCTTAATGTTGGTTTAAAATGGAGCACTGTAACAAAAAATAATTTCCCCCAGGGATCAATAAAGTATTCTGATTCTGATTCTGATTCTGATTCTGATAACCAGGTTAGCCTTACTAGCTCAGACAAGCAGCAGAGAAATGACAGAGCACAAATTCTATACCAGATTATCTGGTAGCACCAGACTGTAGAGTTATTAGAGTATAGGGCAGTGGTGTCAAACTCAAATACACAGTGGGCCAAAATTCCAAACTGGAACAAAGTCGTGGGCTAACATTAATATTTATTGAAAAAAATCTTCCTCCAGATATATAATAAGGAACCTTTTCTTATGGACTCAAACAAGTTTTGCTGAAAAACTGAATATGGGACAAGCTTTGCTTGTTCCATATTCAGTTTAAACGATATATAACTTATATAAAAGTATATATAACTTAATATTGCACACATGCAAAATTGAAATTCCAATTAAATAACATATCAGTGGAATTTATTTCTTAAATAAAAATTGTATTTTCAGCCTTCTGAATTAAATTTTAACAGTAAACCTTTTCCCCAGGCTAATAATAAATAGAAAAATAACAATAATAAACCACTTATCTAATAAAAATATAATTGAACGTGAAACCATTCAAGCCCATGTCTGGGAGTAGCAAGAAAAAGTGCACAAAGAAAATGCTAATTATAGCTCAGTTTGCTACACACTGATCTGATGTGTCCAAGCCAGATACCTGGCATCTCTTCTTGGATGCTAGTTCCTCAATGTCTAGGCTCAGGCTCTGAACTGAGGAAATCCTCAGGATTGAGTGAAGGTGTTCATCGGTTAGACGTCTCCCGTGAGATGTTTTGGCCATCTTCATTGAGGAGAATAGTTGGTCACATAGGTAAGTGCTGTCGAACATGGAGAGCATCTGAGCAGCGTGGGTGCGGAGCCCAGGCATTGTGTCAGGGATGAAATGTGGAAATTGTGAAGTGCCCACAGCATCATACTTTGACTTCAGCGTGTCACTACACTGGAGTTCAATCAGCTCCATTTGGAGGTTTGTTGGTGCGTTTGCAACGTCAACTGCAAAAGGATTACTGAGCAGTTCAAATCGACATTTCTGGGCATCAAAGTTGGCAAATCGCCGGGTAAACTCAGCACTGAGTACACAGAGTTTTTCAGCAAACTGTGCACATGGGAACACAGCAGTAGAGATCTGTTCATTGGTTGGCAGCAGGGAAAATGGCCCAGGTTTCCTTGTAGCATCTGATTCTGCCACAGGCACAATTTAGTTTTAAAAGCCCTCACTGCAGCATACATGTCTGTGATGATACGCCCCCGCCCCTGAAGCTTCGAGATCGCTCATGATCTCACACATAAAGGCATTGCCACAAAGTGATTCTTGATGTATGATGCAGTCAGTTGGACATTTGGAAACCTCATCAAATATTTCCTTCCCTGTGGTTGTGCCATGCATTGATTTTAATCCTAAAAGTTCCTCCGTAACACAGAGATTTGAGTCCACACCACGGATGAAGACTGAAAGCTGGGCAGTATCAGAGGCATCACTGCTCTTATCAACAGAGATGGAGAATGCAACACAATTGTTTTCCTTCTCCATCAGCTGGTTATATAGATTGGTGGCAACTTCAGGTGTGTGATCAGCTACTGTGTTTCTGCTCAGGCTGACATTTGAAAATGCTTGCTTTTTCTCTGGGCACACAACGTCGCAAACTTTCATCATACACCTTTTTTAAAGATCCAAACGGGACAGGCAAAAAAAAAAAAAAAAAGAAAGGACACACCCGACCCATCCTTCAAATTCGGGGAAAAGGAGGACACATTTGTCGGCTGCATTCGGAGGAGTCTACGACAGCCTTCGGTGCGTCGCTGTGACGTAATCGGCCTACAAATGCATCCTCAGGAGGATGCAGCCCATGAATTTGGACACAACCAGGGTGTTAATGGGTCCTGTCGTGACTGATGCGCCAGAACACCAACAGAGTATTCTGGGATTTGTAGTATTAGCAGGAAATGCACTGTATAATACCAGCAGGCCAGCTCTAATAGTAATTTGGTATGGCTTTGCGGTCCAAATGTAATTAGGCTGCAGGCTAAATTTGGCCCAGGGGCCAGAGTTTGACACCTATGGTACAGGGTATTATAGGTTTGTATTATTGTAGGGTCTTTACCTTACATTATAAAAATTATGCCTTCCAAACCTTAGCACCAAAACAGTTTCTCTCTCTCGCTCCGCACCCGTAGGTCTATGGCGTCTTTTTTTTTAAAAACAGTTGAAAACTGGACAGCTTACATCTATTCAGCCAGTCATTTGGATAATCTTTTGTTTATTATGTTGCTTTTGTGTAATTAAGATTTTTTTCTTCATTCTGTACTTTTGTTATCTTTACAATATTATAATGTTCCTATCTTACATAAATAAATTTTACTTACCAACTTTGAGGGAATAGAACTGAATTGTAGTAACAATCTGTTTACCACTGAGGTAGCTTAGTCTGGTTTACACATTGGAGGCAGATGCTGTGCAGGTAAGCTATGCTAACTGTTTAGCTTTAGCTGTTGCGTTTATAAACCGAGTCTTCTTGGCTACACAGGCATGGCCGATGACAAACCTTGTCTTTGCTGTCCGCCACCTAGATAATGGCTCTCGCCAGACTTGCATGCAACACCAGCCTCGCCATTTATGTTTATCAATCTGACTATATCGGCCACCAAGTATAAATTTTTACTTTGTTGATTTCGTGTGCTAGGGTGAGGAAGGAGAAATAGAAAAATTCTCACAGTTTGCCTGCCACAGTTTTTCAAATCCATTCAGTTCAGTTTTATTTATATGGCAAAAAACTTCAAAATAATAGTCACTACAATGAGCTTTGTATTGTAAGGACCTTACAATGACAGAGAGGAAACCTCAATCAGACAACGCCGATGAGCTAGCACTTGGCAACAGTGGGAAGGAAAAACTCCCTTTCAATAGGAAGGAACCTCTGGCAGATTGGTGTGTAGATTTGTTGTAGAGATAAAATTACAAGTCGTATGTTGTTCAAACACACATGGACCTAAGAGGAAAAGCTTTGTGTTTTGCATGTACCTGATGGTTCTTGTCCCATTTGCTATGCAGATAAAACAACTTGTTCTGTACATCGTAACCAAATTATTTGGGTATGAAAATAATGACTCTTCTTTCACAAAACATTTCTGTGTTGAAAAATTTTTTATCATAGTCTTTAGACCAGTTGTGTCAGTTTGACCTCTTGCGGACATGATGTGACAGTCTTGTTTTTACATCTACAAAAAGCCAAGAAGAAAAAAGTGAGTTTTAAGGGAATATTTAATACCATTTGAAATACCTTTTACATGAAAGACACCATCAGAGGAGGGGAGAGCTGCAAGAGTGCACAATGTAAAACCGGTGATGTGGCACACCCTAATGACAAACAGCTGTCTTAAAAAAGGATGTGGAACATATCAGAGTCCTGCCACACCTCCTGGATAAATTCACTGCTTTAAGTGTAATGACATCCAGTCTAATCAAAGCAAAGAAAAGCACAAGGATGAAAACAGGTGCACAACTCAATAAAAAGTCCAATGGTGAGATCAGGGAAGCAAATATACACCAAGGTTAAATGAGTTGGAGAATATTACAGTTTTGTTTCTCCAGTAATTAGTAACTTAACTTTTGTTTTTTATTAGACCTTTTATTTTGAAGTTGTTAGAGTCTGATGGATATAAGAAACTTCCTTGAAGCAGCTCTTCAAAAGCAAAGTCACACACAAAGGTACAAATGTCGATGATAGGGCCTGCTTTCTGCACACTGTCAACTATTGACAACAGCACGTGAACATCTAACGAAAGTAAGCTGTTCGTGCATCAGTTCACACACTGAAACAGTACGATTGACTCCAACACCAGCAAAAACGTGATTGGACTTTATACCCTCTGAAGTGTTTTGGATTGTCTGATAAATTACCACAAACACAAATAAATTAAAATTTTAGTTTTAAGGGATAACAGACACAAATTCACAACCTGATAAAGAATGATTCAGCCACAGGTAATAATAATAATAATATAGTTCCTTTAAATGAACAGTCAAAGTAGAAAACAGCTATGTCATGTACAAAAACTATAATACATAAGTCGTGATGTAAATATTGATTGTAAACTGCTACTACAGCTAAAAGAAAACCAAACTCAACGGCAAAATCATGTGCCGTCCTTTCTGTCTGTCCAGTATTGATTGGGATTCCTATTGATCAGTGTAAATATTTAAATGACGATGTTCTGGACACGTAAAATGCAATTTAAAAACTTACAGTTTCAATTATCTTATTCCCAGATATACAGGCAGAGTGACGGAGTGCAGTTTCCCACATTTACTCTTTTGGATTAATTACATTGCATTTATATGTAGTGCTAACTACTCAATATCAAAGTTTAAATATCTACTGCATTTTTATGTTTTAGGCCACTTTAAGCCTCTTTAATAAGTCAGTTTCCATTATCTGAGTTATCTATAATCAGTGCGACCAGTTTACAATGCAGCTGAAGGCACCACTGACACAACCATGGGACCCATAAGGCTTATTTATTTTCATGTCCTAATTAAAAGTGATTCTCACAGAGTGAGACATTTTGAGTATCTGGTCACATAACTGGCTCTGACTTAGACAGTTATAACTGCTAAATGTAATATACATGTCTAGGATGAATGTACAACATGAGGACTAAATATTGCAAGAAAAGAAAGCATCTCTGGAGTTATGTGAGGAAAGTAAATGGATGTCGTGAAACAGGCTGAAAATGTACTGAATGGAAAGTTTAGGAGAGGATGCAGCCTGTGTCCTTCTGAGGCTTCAAGTCAGGTTCCTTCACTGGCTTCACCTCCTCCTCCTTGGGTTTGGCCTGCACATCAAGTAATATTTATAATACCACCAACAACTATAACATTGTTATGAAATAATCTAGAATAAATAACTGATTTGGTGTGTACCTTGTTGTTTTTGGCTCCCTTTGTCAGATCGAAGGTGGCGTAGACCTCAGGAGTGCACTGCTCACTGAGAGGTGGCAGCTCAAATGGGACGGGCTCAGCCAGGCCGTAGCTCGCCTTCATGTCCAGCTGTGGCGGCTCAGCCGGGACTTTATGGAAGTATCTGTCCAAAGAAACAAGTAGAAGGAAGAATTTCAGGTTTTCATGTTTGAATGCTTTCCCTGTTGTTACAAAGACCCTTTCTAAGGGTAACTTAAATATGTACAAGACTTAACCGTGCAAATGGGAATCCTCTGTTGTGGTTCTCACTTAATCATTGTCAGCTGGGTCTTTAAATGGTTTGTGATCAACTTAACTCACAACTCAAAAGTTTTTTGCAAAACTGCCAGATGTTATTGTCACACTGTTATCAGCCTGTGTCAGTTAAGGGTCATAGTCTGTGAAGGTTCTCAGTCATCCAGGTCATCGTAGTCAAAGGAGCTTGCAAAGAAAAACATCTGGACTTCTTTAAGTTGCTTGAAGACGTTTCACCTCTCATCCGAGAAGCTTCTTCAGTTCTAAGGTCAAATGGTGGAGAGTCCCAGATATAAACCTAGTGGGAGTGACCCCCCACAGAGGGACAAAAGGACCCCCTGATGATCCTCTAATCGCCTGAGCCAAGGTGTGAAACTGGGTGTGGGTCCCAAACAGCCAGAGTTTCGGGTGTGTTCATTGTGAACATAGATGGCAAGAGGAGTGAAAGAAGCCATCTATGTCCACTGTGAGCGACCATCTTTGAACAGAGGCGGGGCTTACGACACCAACTCTCTGCCATCTATAATCCAGTTTTGAGATCCTCCCCAGACGCCTTAACGCCCACTCACATCCTGGGCCATCTGACCTCAGGAATTCGCATGATAAGGTGGGGCCAGGTTTCACAATGAACACACCCGAAACTCTGGCTGTTTGGGACCCACACCCAGTTTCACACCTTGGCTCAGGCGATTAGAGGATCATCAGGGGGTCCTTTTGTCCCTCTGTGGGGGGAAACTCCCACTAGGTTTATATCTGGGACTCTCCACCATTTGACCTTAGAACTGAAGAAGCTTCTCGGATGAGAGGTGAAACGTCTTCAAGCAACTTAAAGAAGTCCAGACGTTTTTCTTTGCAAGCTCCTTTGACTAAGGGTCATAGTAATTTACACATAGACTTGGTTCTAGTATCTCTTGTCTTAAATTCAATGTTTTCCCTGCTTTTACCTGTGCCTGACACAGGAAAGGTACCTCTAGCCACCAGCAGGTGGCATTTATGCATCTACAGAGTGACTGGCATTAAAGCGCAAAGTAGAAGAAGAAAACAACAATCACCAAACTGCTGACCAATGAAATGTGTGCTATACTGAAATTAGATGCTACTGTACAAACAGGAACAGGCATCAACAACTGTTTACATAAGGATGGCTATAAACTAGGAGGTAGAGTGGGCAGTCCAGTTTTTTTTACATAGCTCGAAATCACACCAACGCTTTAAACTGTAAAAGACCCTACATTAATCCTCATGTTGAGGTGTTTCTATGTGATAAGAGTAAAAGCATGAATGTGTGTGAATGGGACAAATGTAGCTTGTAGTGTAAAAATGCTCTTTGGTTTATTCGATTCATTTGCAGTTAGAAGCAGGCGGGTTTTGTGGCGATACAGCAGGCAGGGCCAGTGCTGTGGAAAAATGAACAATACTCCGCTCACCTCCAACATGCAAATATATTTAACTTTTCAGGCGACAGCTGGGCACTATAGTGAGGTCACGCGTTAGTTTCAGGTGAAAAAAAAAATGAGAGAAAATAATATTTTGACAATGACGCCCAACAGAGCTATCTCTATGATGAACACATGCAAATTCACAGGAACATAAACCCGAAGCTGAGCGTTTGTGCAGGTGAAGCTCAGGGCAGCCAGCTGACTGTTTAATCTGACGACACACAAATGTGCCTTTGTGTGAGTGGAAAATGTGTTGTTAATGATTGAAAACATGTCCTCAGAGTTTGACTCCTGAGCGCCACGGGAACCACGACGTAAACATTGCATCATCTCGTCACATGTGTGACGGGGAAAGTGTAGAATCTGAGCCACAACTCTGTGTGTGTGTGTGTGTGTGTGTGTGTGTGTGTGTGTGTGTGTGTGTGTGTGTGTGTGTGTGTGTGTGTTTGTTTGGGGTCTGGCTGACTCACATGAAGCCATTTTCTCTCTGGCACTTCTCCAGCGTCATTTTAATGAGGCCACCCAGCTTGAGGAAGAACAGCTGCTCCGATGGTTTGGCCGTTGTACCCGGGCCTTTGGTCTGACGGTACTCTTTACATAGTGACTCAGCGCGGGAGTAACCTACACGCAGATGTTGTTGTGTTAACACAAAATATATCCAGGGAACAAAGAAGGGGAAACAATTCAAACACAACTCTAAGATCTGCTGCAGCAATCACACAGGAAGCTCCTGTTTGGTAACCTACATCAGCGGTCCCCAACCGTTTGTGCGCCACGGACCGGTTTATGCCCGACAATATTTTCACGGACCGGCCTTTAAGGTGTCGCGGATAAATACAACAAAATAAAACTAGTACCGGTACCGAAAAAAAGAAGATTTATTCATAACACACGTGAAAAGACCCAGGAAAACCGAGTTAACGATAAAAACGATGACAAAATAACGCTGAAAACCGATAAAACCCCTGAAAAACATACATTTCAGACCTGAGCCTCAACTCTCGCGGCCCGGTACCAAACGGCTCACGGACCGGTACCGGTCCGAGGCCCGGGGGTTGGGGACCGCTGACCTACATGACTGAAGCCAAGTGAGCAGGTAACACTGAGTAAGCACTGCAGTCTGCAAAGAACAGAAGTAACAGTCTTCTGTAAGGCATGGACTTCCGTTTTCTGATTAACACAATTAATGAAGTACTTTATTACAAAATTTAGTAATTACAAAATTACTAAATTTACAAAAGAATAACAACGCAAAAAAAAAAGGTTTTAAAACGCACACAACACTAAACGACGGACGGTTCTTTTAGAAGCAAAGACGGAAGAAATAGGAGCTTTACAAATTTATCAGACCACAGCCTAACATAAGACTTGTGCTGTAATGAGCAAAGTCACATTTACCTCTGCAGAGGAGGGAATGTGTTTGTGTGCGTGTGTGTTGTTTTGTCTGAATTCTAATCAAACTTAGGAGTGCAGAGTTGGTTAGCAATTCATTCAAGCTTGCCTTACAGTCTTCAAGGTCAAATCAATGATTTATTAGTGCAAAAGTCTTATACCTTATAAACTGTGATTTGTGTATTTTCAACATAGAAACATACAGAGCTATTTAAGACTGTTTTAACAGGTTTAAGGCACGTAGGGAATGATATATGGGGATTCTTAGTATGACGTTGCTCGTATATATTAAATACAATAGTATTCCCTTTAAAGTAAATACTGCACAGAGAGTGAGCTGCCTGGGTGAAAGTTTGCGCTCTCGACGTGCTTGTTTACGTCTCTGTAATTGCTTTACACATTACAACATGCATACATACATTTCTCTGCTTCCTGGAGAGATCTGATAGCTTCTCCACATTTGTCACTTGCCAGCAGTGTCTGTCCATGATAGCAGTACGCCTGCAAACACAAACTCAATGACAACAATCTTAACACTTTGTTTGTTTGAATTCTGTAAACAGAATAGTTGTTTTATTAACCTATAGCTGTGCTGCAAACTTTAGCTTACATAAGCCATGTAGAAGAGCTGCTTCAGTTGGAGATACTTCCTCCACTTGCTGCTGCACTCTGGCTCCAAGGTGTTCAGTGTGTGGTCTGCAGAGACAGAAAACTGACCTTCATATCTTTTCAGTAACCATCATTTTATTTTCTAGGCTCTTGGTCAACAAACCAGAAAGCTTCCCATTGTGCCTGGTCATCCAGAAAGCACAGTTGCCTCAGTGACTTCATTTGTTGGAAGGCATACATTATAACTTGATACCTCAAAATCAGAAATGCTGACTGAGAGTTCTCCTGAGTTTCAGCTCTTAGCTTTGAACAGTTCATTTCATTCAATTCAATTTTATTTACATAGTCCCAAATCACCAAAACAGTTGCCTCAAGGTGCTGTATTTATAAAGCGAAGACCCTCCGACAAGATGTCCAGTCTTGCTTCTTTCAACCATCTTGAAAATAAAACCACTACATTTCATTTATTTTCTCAAGCCTCGACTGCTACATCTTCCTCCTCTATGGCTCAAACAAAAAGTCACTTTCTCATTTCCAGCCGGTTCAGAAAGCAGCAGCTCAGCTTCCTGTTGGTTTCATTCGTTGCCAGCATGTAAAAGCAAGTCCGACTTGCTTTTACATGCTGGCATTACACCTTGTCTAATTTTATTCATAGTTGTTTTTCTTTTCTTTTTAATGTTTCCCACCTAAATGTAAAGACTGGTGCTCTGTTTAAATCGTCGATCCTGCTTCTCCCTGTCTGTCAAAATAATTAATAAACTGTTTCTAAAGGTGCCATACCAATAAGGTTGATAAAAAGCTTTATTTTACTTGTGTCAAAAGTACAGACCAGCTTTTTGATAGAAGTTTGCAGTCTCAAATGCCAAAGCTGCGATGATTGTCGCATTGTGTTTCAGTTCAATTGCTCTGGCAATGGTCACTGTAAAAACAAACGAGAGGAAAGAACCAAACGTTGGCACACTGTGTCAGTGATGATTGATGATTAATGATTATCAGTGTAACATGGATTCTGACTCAGGCCATTAACTGTCAGATTATTTGCAGAGTAAGCCTTTTTATTTTTATAATATATAACATATATTTTATAATATAACAGATTTTAATGACCATCTTAAACATCAGAGATGAGAGGAACAATATCATCAGCGATCTGCACGATCACTGCACAGTGATCACTGTCGTTACCTTCCTGTGCTTCTGCCTGACACTGGATGATGTATGCATCAATGACTCGGGGCTCCAGGTCTCTGCCCTTTTCAGCTGGAGTGATGAGGCGAGGGATGTGGACATCCTGTAAAGAAGATATCAGAATAAATAAATAAATAAATAAAACCTATAGCTTATATGTCTTAAATCCCTCAATCTATTTGCTTGTAGCTAAAAATAAGAAGAAGAAAAAAAAGAAAGAAAAACTGTAGTACCGTATTTTCCGCACTATAAGGCGCGGGTAAATCCTTTAATTTCCTCAAAAATCGACAATGCGCCTTATGTATGAATTCTGGTTGTGCTTAATGACCTCAAACCGATTTTATGTGGTGCACGGCGCTCAAAAATCTGTCAAAAATGTTTTAGTATGACTTTGGTAAGCTACGAAGCCACACCGCCAGATGGATTGTCAGAGCAATACGGCTACGGTAGTCAGGAGCCTCGGGGAGTAATCCGGGTCCTAAACTCCGTCCGTTTCAGGTCCCAAAGTCAAACGAACACTGCGGCATCAATGAGAGTTAAAAACTGTCTAAATTATTTCATCTGTAATAAAAGGAGGTAAAGTGTGTCATTAATGTTTTCTGCAGGGGAACTGCACTGATCGGCATCCACTTTTTGTCCTAAGCGTCAGTTTGTATAATAAAACCTTTCCAGTTTCCACTGAGGAAAGAATTGACATCTCCCTCACCTTAAGATTTTTGAAGATTCCAGCAGCAACCTTTAAGCTTCGGTGAACGTCTTTCGCTTCTGTCTCTGATACACTGTGTAACAGGTAAACATGAGCAGAAATAAAGTAACAACAACAAATAATAGCAATGATTTCAAGGTCATTTAAACCAATTAAAACCTTTCAATGAAACTAGTGGCATTAGGTTAAGTGGTGATTCTCTATGTGTTAGACCTGTGATAGAGAATGTATGCATGTATAGATGGACCAATTAAATAGTGTCAGATATTGCACCTTAAAAATCTAACATTGTTTTTGTAATACTTTATGTTCAAAAGTCATGATATTCTGTGCATATTCACATTAGTCACAGCGTCCTTTGTTTTTGATGAGGTATTAAAGTATGAAACTAAAGTAATTTGTAAAATGCATTTATGCAGAATAGTTTCACAGAAGAAGCCAAAAAGGCTCTTACTTTTCCTTTCCTGCCATTCTTGAGGCAAACTTTGTGTACCAGATGGCAACATTAAAGGCCATGGAGATCAGTTCAAAGACTGCATCCTGCTGTTCACTGGAAGGAGAGTAGGGAGAGACGGTGAGTTAAGAGAGAAGAAAAAAAAAAAAAAAAAAAAAAAAAAGCCAGCGAGCTGCTAATCCACTTTTCTATGCAAGCAACCTTTACGTGGTCATTTGAGATAATATTTTATGTTGCTGGACAGACCATAACACAGGATTAGACTCAGCAAGACACTGCCTAGATTAGATGGGTACATTCAGTTCATTCAGTTTGATTATTGTTATGAAATTTAATTTATTTGTATTTACTTAGCTAAGGAGGAAGGGTTTTTTTGTTTTGTTTTACTCTTTTGCTTTGAGCCCCATGTACATGAGCTGCATGCTAAATGATCTTTTGTTAAGAGGGTTGGCATAATAAGCATGTGCTTCAGCCAGTACCTTTTGATTAGCCTTGTCTCGTGCTTTCTTGCAGATCTTTATTCTGTATTCATTGAGATATTTGAATGCTAATCAATAAATAAATAAATTCTTCCACTCATGACAACAAATACTGAAAATAACTCAATTGGGTATTATAATGTATTTTTCCCAATTTAAGAAGTCATCAGCTCTGCCCAGAGGTCTTCATATCAGAAGTCTTTCTGTAATGTTTCATTTATGGTAAATGGCCTGTATTTATATGGCGCTTTACTAGTCCCCAAGGACCCCAAAGCGCTTTACATATCCAGTCATCCACCCATTCACACACACATTCACACACTGGTGATGGCAAGCTACATTGTAGCCACAGCCACCCTGGGGCGCACTGACAGAGGCGAGGCTGCCGGACACTGGCGCCACCGGGCCCTCTGACCACCACCAGTAGGCAACGGGTGAAGTGTCTTGCCCAAGGACACGACGACCGAGACTGTCCAAGCCGGGGCTCGAACTGGCAACCTTCCGATTACAAGGCAAACTCCCAACTCTTGAGCCACGATCACCCCATATGTTTAAAAAAATGTTTAAAGCTGCTAGCTCTTAGATAATTCATCACTGTATCATTAAACATGAACGAGATTTCTTCCACTTACTCTTAGACTAGAACTACTCCCTCTGTGTCCTTACCTTGGCGTGTTTCCTTGTAAGGTATCGGTCCACTTAAAGTTCTGGATGAACCTCATCTTGTTCTCCTGTGTAGTTCCATCCAAGGGCATGATAAAGCCTAATGCATCATAAAGATTTTTTAAAGACGGGCAAAGAGACTGCTGGTTAGATGCAGAGCAAAATAAGTGAGACACAATTCACAACCATTGAACTGGGTAATATAAAACAAAACATTCTCATTTACAATTTATTTATTACATTATTTAACCTCCTAGGACCTGACGTCCACATGTGGACAGCACATTTTGGGTTGACTAAAATACCAAATTTTGCTCTACAAGGGTCTGATATCCACTTACGAGGACGTTATACTGCCACTGTTCTATCGAAATTCAAAACCAATGTCCTCATATGTCGATCTCATTTTTCTCAGAAACAAAAATCAGGTTAAAAAAATAATAATAATAATAATAAAAATCAGGTAATTCTTTGTTTTTACATTCATCAGGTCCCAATCAGCTTAAATGTCAAAGAGAAATTAAAAATGCATGCCATGAAAGAGTTTGGATCTTAGGAGGTTAAATACAGGCAATTACTAGACAAGAGCAGGATCTGTGTATATGCAAGTGATGATGAGAAGGGAACTCTTAGAAATACACAGTTGCGACTGAAGCAGCAGCCTCGATTGCATAAATTCCCAAGTCTTACACACAATCTTGTCACTGGGTCCTTTTTTTTTTATTTTTTATTTTTATTAACACCAGTTTACGCTGATGCAGTTCATAAATCTGGTCCATCATCTCCATGTTGCACTTGTTACATTTGCTACATTACCAGTTGGTGACAGCGTGACAGGTTTGTGCTATGGTGTCAAAATAACCACACACGGAGACTTTTCTAAAACATTACAGTAACGTAACAGAACAACATAAAATACAAATATAAAAAATATGATATTCTATTAAAGTCACTGTAATGTTGGTATAGTTTTAAACATAGTGGTTCTCAGACTTTAATGTATTTTAAACACTGCATTGTAGTATTGATGCGGTGGAAACCCAGTCTTACATTTTTATGTTAGTATTAGATCATGTGAAACATTAAGCAGATATAGGATTAGTAGATTAATACAGGATGTTAACCACTACGCGGTCAGACCCAAATTTTATCAATAGGGTTCTGCACGTTTGTGGAAGATCAGTGTCGTTTTTACAGGGAGTAAAATGCTGAAAACCTGTTGTTATGGCCACACTAGTCCATCAACATACAACAGTATTTATACATTTTGTGCATTCTCCTATTCATTCCTCAGTTGGTAGAAACCAAAGAGCCACTCCATAAACACAGAAGAGTCGCTTCAACAGGACAAGACTCAGCTGTACATCTGCTCCTAAAGGATAGCAGTCACTCTTTTGAGGATGCCAGCGTTCACATTTTGGACAGAGAAGACAGATTATTTGAAAGAGGAGTGAAAGGAGGTCATCTACGTCCAGAACAGGAGGCTTATGACACCAACTGTCAGCCACCTAGAATGTAGTTTTCAGATCCCTTCCGAGCCCCCCCCCCCCTACATCCCAATAAGTCACATGGTGAGGCAATGGTTTCACCTGAAACCTCTGCTGGTAATGATGCACACCTTTTTTCACACCTTGGCTCATGATGACAACACACGATATTAACAGTGCGTCAATGACTCTCCAAAGGAAAATCCCCCACTAGGTTTTAAATATCAGGGAGCTGAAGAAGCCTCTTGAATGAGAGGTAAGAATATCTTGAAAAATCTTATAGAAGTCCAGTCGCCTTCTGTTCAAGCTCCTTACATTAGCCATCTTCTCTGGATATAAAAAGTGAGTTCTGTCTCAGTTTGTCCACACTACTGACAAACAGGGATGTCCAAATTCAGAGATGACACCAGTTTCAAAGGGCCACACTCAGTTAGATGCAAATACAATGTTGTTTTTGAAGTCTTTGAAAATCAAGACTGTTTCATGGCAAACATTAAGATGGGAAGGAAGGAGTTATTTCTCTCTTGAATCTGTCTTCCTTTATCGACTTTGCTGTCTACACCAAAAAGTTGCAGGTGCGATCTGGGTATGCATTTCTGTACAGACTACAGATGAAGCTAAGCAGGCAAGAATGTATAGAGAACCTAAACTGTTATGGAGACCAAATTAAAATTTGTTTATAGCCAGAGCTGTGGCCCCTAGGCCATAACTTTGATATCCTATCTGTATCTAAAGTTATCTTGGAAAAAGATAAAAAGATACCCTGAAATGCTGGTGAACAAACCTTGAAGAAGGGAGAAGTATGCATCTGTGGCATTCTTCATGATCTCAGGATTGCAGGTGATATCAGTGAACATCTCCAGCAGCCTCGCTCTGGTTGTCCTCAGGTCACTGAACATATCACAAATAGTACTGTTGCTTTGTGGACAGCCATATTCAGTGAGACTAAATTTGAACAAAACTCCACCATTGCCTGGTCCCAAGTCCAGGATGAGAAAGGAGGAGGGTTGAGCATGGGCTAGCAACCCCACCCTCTAAAAAAATAAATAAAACAATCATGCTACAGAAACGGCCCTATGCTCCACCAGGAGTCTACAGGAAAATTGATTGACATTTGAACAAATCATTGCCATTGTTGTTTAGCAGTGAGGCGACTGAGATTAGGTGATCAAATAATGGTACCAGTAGCATAGTAATGGTCAAATGCTATCCGATTGTTCAGTGATGACGCGACGAATCCTACTTCCGGACCTAAAGTAGTCTGAGTTTAATATGGCTTGTGTGTTGTTAACATGTTTAATGTTTTGTATTTTCTTCTATTTAATCTCAAAAAGCTCCTAAAACAGTCAGTGATCCCTGTTGACCTCCCTCGGCTTTTATTACCACTAATCATTTATTTAAGCTCAGTTTTTAAAACCTTAGGATGTAACTACAGCCCAGCCCATGCTGCAGTATATGAATGACTAACCTCGTATTGTGGATGGATTATCTCAGTTGTTCTCTCCTGGCTGAAGTTTGGTCCTTTTACAGCATCCTGCCATGCGATTACATTTGTTCCTGACCACCGAGAACACTCACGTTAACTTTTATCGAGTGGAAAAAAAGTTAGCTTGTTTATATTATGCTAACATAGCTGTGTCGCTAGCGGTCACGTAGCACATCATTATATACCAGCTAGCCCAACTTCAGTAACCCTACAAACGTCACTGCTGTTTAGTTTTCTGTCTTCATTTATGCTGGAAGTGATAACAGAGCTGTACGTTTTAATTTGTTTCCAAAACCCCGCAGTCAGGACATGCTATATTGTATTTAGATAGAAGCTAGCGAGCTAACGTCCTGCTAACTTCTAACTCCGTTAAATGTCATAAATTCCGTTTTCATGGATGCCTGGATGTTAAACTCAATTGTTACACCTGGTAGAGCAGAACGCTGATCATTTTATTAAAGATGAAAGACTTTAGACAGTTTTTCAACTCTCAGTAATGCCATAGTGATCGTTTGATATATGGACCTGCAGCGGACTTTAGGTCCAGACACGGCTAGTGACGTCAGACTGAACAACCGGATTGATAGAGGGTAAGAAACTATACATAGCAGTTTATTAACCAACTGTGGTCATGGTGACGAACACAGTCCATTGTGATATCCCTGCTCACGGTGTATCAGGTGGAGATAAGACATACTTGCATATCTTATTGGCTGCTGGGCTCCCTGCCACCCCATAGAAGTTAAAGGACACAGGAGCTGTCGCCTTCAGTGGGTTTCTGTGAAACCAGTGTGCCATCCTGTGAATGAATACACACCTACAAGACAGAGGAACAGTGTGACAAACAGTTAACAGTTGAGATAAAGGCGATTTAGATGACTGACACGCTAAAATGCCACAAGTTACGTGGATGACAACCTTAGTTGTTTAAATATCAAGCAGCGCTAGCTAACAAATCTGTGACGTTGGCTAGCGTTATTTCACCATCACGGTGGCTACAAGTATCCGTGTCAGCACTCCAAAAAAAGCGCTTTTAAGTACTAACCAAACTTACTGTGAGAAACCAATAAATCGTTAACATTACTTTAAGATGCCGTGTACACCGTTTCGTTTAGTATTTTTCTTGTCTGTTCTTGACTAAAGTGCATTACGTAAGCTTCTAACAACAGCCGCTAACGGCTAACACTATGTACAGTTCCAAACGTACGGGATTCGTTAAAAAGACATTACGGCTGCCTTCTAAACAGACAAGTGAACTGAACCTATTCAAATACAATAGAAACTGTTCTGTTACCTGTCGGAGCTTGTTATAGAGCTGACGTTTAATAGCCTTATTGGAAAGTCTCTCAGACTACAAAACTTACTTCCGGAAATAAATACGGCATAGTAAATAGCCAATGACAAAGCCCGATTCAGTCACCTGACATGCATCCCAGACAACGAGCTTCTGTTTTGTCGAGGGTTCCGAGTGGCCGGTGTCGTCCCAAAAAAGCCATCATAAGCCAAAATAGTGACTGCCGATGTTTCTGTGCGGATTTAATGTGTAATGCTGGTAAATAAGCTGCAGGCACCTGGATTTACAAGTGGGTTATATTTAAAACTAAGAAAACCTGCTTTGCAAGTATCCGAATGACTCTGCAGTTTGGACCCCTGTGCTGTACACCGTAATTAATCAAGTCTTTTTTTGGCCACTTAACATATCTGTTATATTTGTCGAATTTCTGATGTCCTTTTGACCAGATCTCTCTTGAAAAATCTATTTTATATCAATGCCGCTTTTAATTTATTGCCAAAATGAAGTTATTTGGCAATAGCAGACTAGCCACAAATAACCTTGTGACAAGAATATACTTTCTGGCTCAAAACGATGTATATAATGCAAATTATAGAGGAATCTGTGAATTACAATAGTTTAAATAACAGCAATCCGTTGTTTGGCAAATCCCCAAAATCACTTTTTAGCATGACACTACAAAGGCTATAAAGATGCAACAATAAGCTTCTTTTTAAGATGTGACCTTCCACCTGGGGTTATTTCATCTGCCGAGGTGCCTTGTTAATGGTTTCAAGGTGTTACATTATATTCCAACAATTTCCTGGAAATACCTTTCCAGTATATGCAAAGCATCACTTTCCCAAGAATAACCTTTAAAAAAAAAAAAAACAGACACCCATGGCATACACACTGATCTTTGATTGTCTGAAATGCTGCCATTTTTATTTGATGACCAGTACAAAAACACATTCAATATGTATAAATGCCCACTGACCAGTAGGACATACTTCTATGTAGCGCTAAATTCTTAGGAATGTTTCCCGGAAGAACCAATTACAATAACTGGTTGTAACTGAAGCATTATTTAGTGAATACATTAATGGCAGTATGTTTAGAAGTGTAAAAGAAAAGTGTCACAAGGGATAACATTTATTTTATTTTCCCATCATCCTTCAAAAGTGAGCAATGAGCTAGATCATTAATATCAACATAATAAAAACAATGACAAAAAAAATAGTTTGTCTCATTCTCAGCAAGTCAGGAATCAGCAAAACAACAGGTACACACACATACACCAGATAAAGTGTTGTGTATAAAGTACTTGTGTGTACTGTAGGAATCATTTCATTATCACATTCATTTCAGTTGTTAGAGAGCACACAGAGGTGCACCAAAACCAGATCACACCAGGTATTACACCTATAGTATACACAATGCCAGTGTAAAAATATTCTTTACAAACTACAGACTGAACATTTTGGTAAAAAGCAACATTCACATTTCACTTTCCCTAAATATCGAATGGACAAAGACCATAAACTATCAAAACAAATGTTATTCTGCATTACTGGAATTTCTGGTCAAAAACAATGTTAACAATACAGCTTTAAAATCTATTCTAAAAGAAGGCCAGGCAGAAAAGGCATATTAGGTCAGCTTAAAGGCACTAAATGTATCATTACACCTAGTTTTATTCACCCAACATTTGCACTTGAAAAAGATTTTTTCTATAGAACCATAACAGATAATTACATTATCATTTAGTCCATTTTGTCAACAATAAAAAGGTGCTAATGTAGAAATGCAGCATTACAAGACCCTGATCCTGCTTCCAAATAGTTCACTTTTGCATATCAGAAAGAGAATAAGCCACCTCCTGCTTTTACAACTGGGAATCAATAAGTCAGGGAGTTGGAAACTGATTAAATTGTCATTTTCACCCCAAAAGAGAGATCCCCATTTATATCAGACAGACACTGAATGTTACAAAGAAAATTCCATTTACAAAGTCATTCATTCCAACAGCTAGCTTACAAACATCTGCTGTAAGATGATGCTGCAACGTTCCTCATGTACTGTCTTTCACACTTTGATTAAAGCTGTAAGTCTGAATTATACGCGTCTTTACTTTAAAACGTACCAAAGACGCACATGAGTAAAAACATTTAATTTCAAACGTTTGATAATAACAGTGTAAAAATCATGTTGCAACAAACTGAAATGTAAATGTAAATAAATGAGTGCAGTGCTCCAAGTTACAGAATTCGCAAATAAATTCAGAAATGACAGTGCGTATGTGCACACTCTGGATATGGTTTACTCTCAGTTTACAACAAAGTGCAATATATATATAGTCTAATTTTGTGGCTTGTAGGAAACCCAGAGAGCTGCTGACATTCAGTTGAACTGAGCTTGCAGGCAGCATACAGAACAAATTTCAACAAAAGGTGTTGGCACCCATACATCTTTGGTAATTTAAGAAAAAAAATATTGTCTTTACTGTGCTGAACAATGCAGTATGTTTAGATGTGATTTGGTCCAATTTTGGGGGGTGATCATTTAAAAAGAAAACAAACAAAAACAAAACACTGAAAGCGAAGACAACCCAATGCAGCCCCTAAAAAGCCTGAAAAAGTCTTTTTCAGATGGCACACCTGTAGAATGTTAAAAAGTCGCAGTTCAGAGTCGTTTGGCGTAGTTATTACATAGGATGTGATCGCGAATGTCTCCCCATCCTCCGTTCTTCATGTGCGCTTTGTGCGCCACCGGTTCTGCACCATCGAGGACAAGTGATGGAGGAAAGAGGCCGGCCTTAGCTTTCTGAAGTCCTTCGTCAACCTTCTGCGCGGCCCACTCTGGTCTGCAGTTCTCCTTCTGGTGAAGTCCACAGTCTCCTGTGTGAAGAACCCTGGAGCCCAGTGCTGCCGCCACTTTGAGGGGCTTCGATATGCAGGTTCCAGAGATGTGCTGCAAAGTCCAGTCCCAGTTGTAGTCGTCGTACGTGCAGAATTCATTGCTGCACCCCATCAGCTTGTAGTACACCTCCCTGGAGATGGCCATGCCTATGTTGTGTTTGGTGGACATCCAGCCTGTGGTCAACACCTTGTTGGATAGTGCGGTGAAACCATCCAGGCCATTATGGTTACCCAAAGCCAGCAAGTCACAGTCTGGGCAGTTGTTTTTTCTGAACTCGATCATTGATTTATAAAAATGGAAAAAGTCTGGTAAGATGTAGTTGTCTTCCTCTAGAAATACTGCATAGCCACTGTAGCCCTGCATCGCCTGCACTCGCTCCCACACGAAGTGCAGCTTCCACCACCAGTGGTGTTTGGTTTGAGTGATGAAGGCTTCTCTGTAATGACCGTAGGAGTCGGGGTGTTCTGCATTGAGGCATTCTGTTTCCAGAGCCCTGTCCTTGGATATGTCTCGGGGGCAGTCTCGTGGATCCTGCCCAGGAAACTCTCTGGGATACAGCTGAGTGCTGAAGGGGAAATAAATCTGCAGTACCTTGCAGAAAGTTATCCCTTGAACAATTGTGTTGATTTCCTCTGAAAAATAGTCATGGCTAAAGATGAGGAGGAAGCTGTGGACCTCAGCAGCTTTGGCCAAAGATTTGATAAGCAGGCTGAGGTATTCTGGTCTGTTGTGGACTTGCACAACCAGCACCAGCCGAGGGTCCCCTGGAAATCTGTCTGCATTGTAAACAGACTGCTTTAAGTTGGCACTGTAAACGGACTGAGTTAGCTCTGACAGCGACCTGAAGTTCAACTTTACCGGGTCACTAGAGCTCACGCCCGGGTTCTTTTTTACGGTGTTACCGGGTCCGCTTGTGTCATCAGAAACTAATAACACGCGTGTTGAAAACAAAAGAGTAACAACTACGAATGAAATGCCGAGAAGCGCGAGCAGATTCCTCTTGAGCAGCCGAAACCTCATTTTCTTTAAGTAAAAACACACTCCGGAGTTAAATAGCAGTGGCGTTCATTCACCTTGTCGCGCGCCTCTTCGCCACAAACTTCCGTGCAACATTGCGTCCTCGCGCTCCTCCTCATGAACGCTCCATTGTCGCGTGACAGTTCTTGAACCGTGTGTCAAACGCTTCCTGACGGTTGCTCTAAAAAAGATGTCGAGGGCTTTCCAGAGGAGAGCCGTGTCATTTGTTACACAGTCGCTCCTGCCGCTTGTTTTTAACACCTGTGTGTGGAAAAGTAGAAGCAAGCGGTTTGACCAACTTCATAAAACTTACGTGTACATTTAGCGGTTAAGAAAAAGGGAAGTTAACTGTCCGTTGTTAGCTTGTTTTACTTACCCGAAGTAGTTGTACTGTGTCAACACGATACTACCAGGAAGAGGATGATAGGACTGTGATACATGTTGGGTTCAACTTGTTGACTGCTGACGTGTACAATCCAACCAACTGGGGGAGAGCGCGACGTCCTGCTCAGCAAATCATGATCCTGCGTATAGCTCCGTAACATGAGAAGGAAATGTAGATCAGAGCCCATTTGATTGGTAAATGATAGCGAATGTTTTATAGAAGGGTATTGCTTTCACTGCAAAGACTTTGGAATTAGATATTTGCTTATTACGTGGTGTATGAAATTAGACTGTTGTATGTAGGTACTAAAGCCATTGAGTGAAATAAGAGTGACTGGGACTGTTTGTTTTTTGCTCTCCTTTTTTCTCCCTTTTTACTTCTCATTCGAGTAAGCGTTCTGCCCCTAAATTGAAAAAACAAATCTATTTGGGGTGGAATCAAGGTTAGGGATGCTAAAGGAGGCATGGCACTCTGGTTACATTCAGGTGATGAGGGAAGTTATTTTGGGTGGTTTGGAGAGCACCCTATTAATCTGTGATGTAAGCTAGAATAAGGACTGTACATCATTTGAAATGTCCCATTCTAAACTGAACCTTTAAGAATCCACCCACGCTATAAAGCTGCCTTTTGTTGCTGTCACATCATCTCCCAGTGGAAGTAGCTGGGAACTGTGATGGCACACCCTCCCTGGGCGAGGCCTGGGATTTCAAAGTAGGAGTATTTGTTAAGTGTGTTACCTTCGGCATGTCACAACCCTCCATGTTTACCATATTAGCTACAACCACCTGGGAAGTTCTGCAGTCTGACCTGTAGAAACACCAAACATGTGGGTCACTGGTCAATACTAACGAAAGAAAGTTGAGATTAGATTGATCTCGGTCACAAATATTTGTTATTATTTATTTTTTGGCTGACTGTAAGTCTGAAAACATAAAGGTGATCAGTTCTGTATATAATATACAAACTGTTTCTTTTTTGCATTATTTATAGCTTTTTTTGTTATCAGCTAAGCTGGTTAGCATTGTTTCCATTGATAAATGTAACAAACTAAAAACAGCCTGGTAACAAATCGAGGACCACATTACAACACTTTATACCGGTTGTGTTGCAGTAGTGAATTATATTTGTGTTTCAGTCAACTGCCTATCTGGTATACTCTTAATCTATTGACCTTACAATAAAAAAAAATTGTTTTAGGTTATTTCAGTTTCCTCAACCTATGCTTTACACCCTGCTGGATTCTTGCCCCAATCAACGATGTCATGTCACACCAGCACATGCAATTCTGATTTTCTTTGCAGATAGGGATTGCGGGAAAAAAACACCAGGGAAAAAATGAATGCTGTAAATGTTGTATAGTTATACTGTTCCATACTGTTGTGACCCAGTCACTGTTCATGCCTCCTTCTACACGTAAATGTTTCTGTGGCCTTACTGACTTTGGGCTAGTTCTACATCGTTCATGAAAGGAAACACAATGGACCCCCCCCCCCCCCCCCCCCCCCCCCACCGATCTGTTCAGGTCTGACTGGTTCAACACATAACAAAAGCATGAGGTGTAACTCCTGAAACTCTAAGGCTGGAAAGCTTGATCCTCCTGATAGGAAGAAACCTAACAAAAGGAGATGGAACTAAAGATGTTATGGCTTAGTATTAACAATAAATTCTTTCCATCCAGGAGCGACGGTTGGAAATGACCTTTTAGCTATGTCTGGTACAGTATATGTGTGTTTTGTATTATCTCTGCTATATAATATAAATAAATAAGTAGAATAAACACAAATACCAGATTTTCAGTTTCATGGTTTGTGGTCAAATGATGAGAGAGGTCAGCATTGTTTTATTCCTTGATTTTGGATGTTTCCTTTGTTTCTCAAGGTGCTACTGAGATTACATGACTTTACAAAAGAAAAGAATAGAGAGAGTTAAACACAATAGAGATAGTTAAATGTGCAAATGCAAAACACATATCACCATCATGGAAATGCAGCATACTTGTTTACTGTCAGTGGCACAGGTTGCTAATAGGAAACGTGTGACACACATTTGCATCTACTGTTTCCTTTTCCTTTCTTTTTGTTTTTAGTAGAATGAACATTTTGTCTTTAAAGCCCACTATTCTCAAAGGAAGATCTTCTGTAGGCAGTGCCACTTTCTCCACATCATACAAATGAGCAGGCCAGTGTGCTCCACTGAGATCATTTTCATGGAAATCACTTAACTTGAAATCCATTTCAGCGAGCATCTCTAGTATCTGTTGAGTGACAGTTATCAGTCTGTAATCAGGAGGTTGTCTTTTTTTAGGACTGATAGTTTATGCCAGACTGTCAAAAAAACATATCTAAAGATGACTACGTTTAGCTGCCCAATACAGCAGAAGCATATCTTGACAAAAGCTTTATTTGAATTGCAAATGTTGAGGAACGCCTGTCAGAGGCTTTAGTCAATTGAAACTGTGCTGTGGTTTACCAGCAGACACGCGCATGATAAAGCCTGTTTTTAACTAAAAACTTTATTTCTAATAAACTATAGTACAGCCTGATTTAAAGCAGTCTGACAGGTGTTTTTCCAGTGTGATTATAGTGGATGTGTACTTTCATCACAGTTCACTTTATTTAACTGTTAGCACTGATGCTTTCAGAAACACGACAAAAACATAGCCTTCCGTTTTTAAGACTTCGTGTGTTTTTCGTTTTTGCTAACTGAAAGCCAGTGAAGGAGTCAGAATGTGGTCATTTTTACGGCAGAACAGGACAACGCGCAGAGAGGTCGTTACATTTTCAGGCCATTAGGGGTCGCAGTTTAATACATTATAGTCTGGCAGTGCATTAAACTGAAAAGCCTTATTTCTGATCTGTAGACTTACTAATCTAAGTAGAGTTGTTGTTTTTACTATTTTAATATTAAAACAGTTCGTATACACCAATGTCTGCTGTATTTTAATAGGAATCAATTCTGTTTCCATGTAATAACTATTCTATTTTCTTTAGTGATTTAGTTTCAGATGCCACCAGAAGTGGAACAGACCGTCTGCTCCACTTCTGGAACACACAGTCCTTCAGGCATTATTTACAATAAACATAGTTTTGTGTTTTTTTGTTGTTTGTTTGTTTAAAAAAAAAGAAAAGAAAAAAAGAAAGAAAGAAAGAAAAGAAAAGAAATTAGCACAGAAAAAAATCAAAGCAAATACAAGATAGAGAACAAAAATGAATATTATAAAGAAATATAATAATGATAAAAGAAACAGAAAATAATCCACAAACATCACTGTCCATAAAATTAAAAAAAACCCATTTCATATTATTGTTTGAACAGTATAGAAGTTTGTAAATGATTATTATAACATAATATTTTAAAGTATTGGCATAGTTGTATTGTAACAGTGTAAGGGTTTGGCCACTGTGTGGCTCTGTTGAGAGAAGCAACTTTAAGGCTCCTCAAGGCTTGATATATTACTTCCCAGGTGTGGAAAATGGAAGAGTAAAAATACATGACACCTGTATTTTATTTGACCAAACGCAGGAAATAACCATATTACTATAAGGAATGTAAATTTAAGTCAGGGTGTGGATGTGCTGTTTCTGGATGTTTATTTCCCAGACTTCAGTGAGTCCCGTCCCAGTGCAGCCAGGGGTTCTCATGCCTTGAAGCCCCTTGTGTAGCATCAACAGTTATCTGAACCTCAGCCAGGAAAAAGCCCCACGCTTCTTCCCCTTCTTCACAGAAGATTTGGAAATCCTAAACACCCCGAGGAGCGCTCAGCCACACTGTTAAAGAGCTCCCCGATGAGGCTTGATCAGCTGCAGGTAAGTGATCATTCGCGTCATGTGTGGCCAGCCTCCAGACGGGAGGTTTAAAACAAGATGTTTTCTACCAGTTCATCCACAAAGCAGACGTCACAGCCATTTATAAGAAATTCATGCTCTTAATGATCTAACAAAGGGAAACTATAGAAAGCCCAGCCAGATGAATGCCATGAACTCGTAATCCAAGCGTGAGTCAGTCACCCAGAAACGTATGACTCACATGACCTGTGCCATTTTTTTAATTGTAGCCACTGGATGGTGCCAGTGAGCAACATAGCACTATGAGCTTTTCTCCCCAACTTTGATCACAGGTAAAGAAAAAAAATGTGAAATGTGTTGAAGCTTAGCTGTACACCCAACATACCAGTTCTGCATTGTTGTAATTCTGAAACAACTGAGGTCTCAGGGACCCTGAGTCAGGGTATCTGAGATTACTAAGGAAATACCAAGTAAAACTTTGAGTTGTAGCAGGCAATGTACTGACTTTTAAACAGGACATGTGCTTCTAATAAGTATCCACACTGCAGCTTTTTCCAGTCGATCTTTGGATCAAACTCTCATAAAGCAGTCCCTGAACAGATTTCACTTTTGTGAGCTGTAAGAACCACTCTATTTTCACCCCCCACCCACAACAGGCATTGCACATGTGCACAGATGAGGAACATATAGAAGATTCATCCTCAACATTTACTTCTTTGAGAAGTACACTGTGTCCTGAGCCTCCAAATAACAGGAATGTGGAACTAATCAATAGATGGCATCAGCTCCGTTCCTCTGCACTTACGTCAGAGACTAAAGGTTTTGTCCCACTTAGACTTGCTGTTTAAGGGAAACACCCACCGGGGAGACAGAGAGATTCAATGTGAACTCCAAATATTAAGTTCCTTTCTTATAAATTGAATTTATGTGTTTATCTCATTATCATCTTTGCACTGTGGTGAATTTATTCCTAGCAGCACAGTCCCCTGACATTAGTTTGTATGTAGTTTGTGATGTAGAGAGCATTTGGGTTTAGACATGGATGAACTCTGGGTTGTTGGTTCTTTAAAAAAACCAAAACAAACATTCATTATTAATTGTTATTATTATTTTCTCCCACAAACTGAGACTGTTTTATGGACATGTGTTAAGAGGGGCTTTCTCACATTTAGATCAGAGGGTAAGAAAAACTGCATATGTGCCTATATATTTATTTATGCCATAAAGGAACATGTGTTTACAAAAAGTTGATGTGTGGATTCATGGTTGCACTAAGCACCATCTATTGCACTGAGGTAACAGTTATTCTTTATTCAAATCATTTGATATTCTATTCTGTGTTAAGATGATGATGATGATCCCACATTGCTTCAATAATGTTGAGGTCCAGATTCTGGGGAGGCCAATCTGTAACTGATAGTGCTCTGCAGTGTTGGATCAATATCATGCTGAAAAATGGAGCTGTTGCTAATCAGACACTCTCAAGATGGTATTCAATTCTCCTAATGCGTGTGTGTCAGTTTCCTGGGTCTGTTGCCCCAGTGTTTTAAGTTTTAGTTTATTTGGATGTTGTTTATGTTTAAGTTCATTAGATTAGCGAAGTTCATTTGGTCATTAGACTCCTTGTGTTTTCTTCCCCCGTATTTAAGTTTCCCTCACCCTTTTTGTTTCATCCTGTCTTATGTTGTCAGGTTTATATTGTCTTGTCTGCATCTCATGTTCCTGTTTTATTTTGAAGGTCTGTGTCCTATGTCAGTGTAGTCAGCTTTGCTTCCTTTGTCTCATTATGTCAGACTAGTGTCAGCTGTTTCCCCATGTGTTTCCACTTCCCCTAATCACCCTTGTGTGTATTTAGTCTGTGTGTTTCTGGTCATTCTTTGTCAGGTTGTCTGTTGTTCACGTCATGTTTTCCATGCCATGTTTCTAGAGGTCATGTCCAAGTTTTTCCTGTTGTTTGGTTAGTTCTTTCAGTTTAGGTTAATGTTAGTTTTACTTCAGTTTGCCTTGCCCTTTGTTGTACCTTTTTTTTTTTTTTTTACCAGCCTCATTAAACGGCTCACTTTTTATTAACATTCAAGTTTTGTTCCCTGTTCCTTGGAGTCTGTGTTTTGTGTCCTTCTCATCAATTCATACAGTCTGCCCTCGCCAGATTGTGACAGTGTGCTTCCTTCTGGTGCAGAAGAAGCATTGCTAGTCTCCTCCCAGTCGTCTGGCATGAAAATGGTGCAAAAGATTTGAGCAAGCATGGAGCAAGGCCAAGCTTCATAAATACCCAAGAGAATCCTGTGTCTGCTAACAATGATCGTTAGTGATGAAGATATTCTTATAACGTTAGCAGGTTGTGTTGAAAGCAAAGACTGTAAATAAAGGATGAACACAGCCATCATGTCAGTTGTTGATTAGTGAAATAGGGCTTTGGAGTTGACGTCACGCCGCAATCTATTGTGGGAGCGCGGCGCCATCTTCCAGGGCCACGAATCAAAACAAACACTGTGTTGGAACGACAACTACAAGAAACATGCTTAAAAGGAGGTCAAAAGAAAATGGACGGTATACAGACCGATTGCATCCAGAGGCGAAGTGGTGGTACTTGCAAAAAAATAGAGTGCATCGCAAATGTGGACCCATATGAAATACGGCAGTGGAGTAAAGACCCCGATGACTTGACGCCATTGTCTTACCCCGATATCTTTACGTATCTTGTTTGTGGAGTAAGCGTTTACACTGCGAACCAGTTTCGTAATTACACCCCCCACAACAATTAATGTTATACATTTATCAATGAACTGCTAAAATCTCGTTGTCATATTATGTGTCCATAATTGTAAAATTGATGCAAACTACCTCACTGGTAATCGAGCAAGATATTACATACATTTCATAGGCAGGCTTCCCTACAGTTGTGCGAAAGAATTAGCGAATCGTTACATAGCATGTATGTCTCCAGTCGATGTTTGTTCGCAATTTCTATAACCTCCGAGACCACAAACAATAATATTATTAAGCTATAAAGAGTGATATGAACATATATAGAACTTACCGGAATGAAAATGTCTGGAGCACACCAACAGATATCTGGAGATGGAAGAGAACTGCATATCAGCTCGTCTCACGGCTGCTATCCAGGCTAGACGCCTTCGTTTGGTAAGGTCCGCTATATGAGCTCCCTCATGTTGCTTCCAGGTTGGGAAAGAATAAAAAGACAAACCATTCTCAAGCTTATTCTTTTGCCAGTCGTGCGATCAAACATTACAGCCGACCACACAGCAAGTACAAACCATGGCTGTCGTGTGTGCTTTCGCTTCTTTTTCGCTTGCGCTTTGTTTGGCCCCAGAAAATGGCGCATCAGGCCAAAATCCTTTCCATGCCCATCCCCGTGACATCACGCTCCAAAGCCCCATTCCATTCTGAAGTCTTATGCTGGGCATTTTCTGCTGGAAAAACTCAGGCACACAGGTAGCTCATAGGCTGGTGAGTTGTCACATAATCAGAAACCCATAATTGTCTTTGTTCTCTATTTTGATCACAATTTCAAATCTAAACATCACATTTTATTCACCAGTAATCTACATCAGTGAATGAGACAGTAAATTCATCAGGAAAGAGTCTACTGAAGCACTAAGCAAGAAGTTTCTAGTAGTTGTTTCTTCGGCCAAATGTCTGTTTGCCAGGAGAGGAGTCCCCCCCTGCTGGCCATTAGAAAGAATGCAGATTTAAGTCTTTCACACTTCCTTCAACTTTTAGAACAAGAAGGTTCATCCATTTTTTATATACAGCCTGTGTTTGAAGTCACAAATACAGATCTTATCAGAGATATGTGGGATTATAACAGCCCCGACAGGAAAAAAGTTTAATTTTATATCGTTGACCAGATGTCATCATCTACTGCTACAAAATTAAGCCAGCTTCATGGTAAATGGCCTGTATTTGTATAGCGCTTCTAAGGACCCCAAAGCGCTTTACACAACCAGTCATCCACCCACTCACACACACATTCACACACTGGTGATGGCAAGCTACATTGTAGCCACAGCTACTCTGGGGCGCACTGACAGAGGCGAGGCTGCCGGACAGTGGCGCCACCGGGCCCTCTGACCACCACCAGTAGGCAACGGGTGAAGTGTCTTGTCCAAGGACACAAGGACCGAGACTGTCCAAGCCGGGGCTCGAACCGGTTACAAGGCGAACCCCCAACTCTTGAGCCACGATCGCCTACAAGCTTCAGCACGTTTTAATTCTTAAACTTACAGCCCAATTCAATAAATAACTACATATTAACTGTATCCCTATAGATAATTCCCTGGTTCATAACTGTACAGGGTGAATTGTAGTATAAACCCCAGCTTTATGGTGATTTCCAATATCCATTATTATAGAAGGTTGTAGAATGGGTTTCACAATAGTGACCCAGTCCATCTTTTATATAGAGTATGTGGTTGCAACATAGTACAGTGCCTGTATATTTACATGTTAGCAATAACACCGTCTTGTGGCCTTATTAATTATGACAGGAGCAAAGGAGAACATAAGATGATGTATTTATGTTTCCCCAAAGTCTGTAGGCCAGGTCACAGTGAACAAAAGCGTCACCACATTACTCCACGTCAACATGGGAAATCCATGTAACCATAACATTCCTGAGCCTTCACTGTTTTTTGTTTTTTTTAACCATGAAAACAGAAGTCCTGGAGGGTTAATATGTACTACTTCTTTTAATCCAAACCATAAACACTTCATTAACCGTATCAAGTCCTTGCTTGTGCCTAAACCTAACCAAACTATTCCACACCAGTGCCAAATTATAACGGTGTTTTTAACATGTGTTTTCTGCAGCTGCTGGTTCATTACTGTCTGTATCTGTCTGGATAAACAAACACCTGTAAGTCAAATTAATAATACAACATAATTTTATAGTACAAACAACTTTGAGCCAAGGCGTAATGCTGTTTTCATCATATCTACAAGTTCACACAATGCAATCACCATTGTCTTTATTAACTTTTAGGTTACTCATGTCACAAAAGTTTCCACACTGGTAAATTTTCCAATGAAGAGTGTTTTTTAAAGTGAACTTCGTGTTCCTATACGCAGCCTTTGCACAAACAAAACATTATGCCAAACTCATCCGAGCTGTTGTGAGTCTCATCATCCATCATTTGCCACTGATTAGTGCTGCTCCAGCAGCAGACACATGTGCAGCTATTTTCTGAGTTTTCCATTTGAATGGAACAACAAGCCAGCACACTGTGTGTTCTTCAGTCTTGCCAGTAGAAATAACAGAAAATGTTCAGTGTCTTACACAACACCAGAGGCAATGCAAAGCAAAATGTAAAAATGTGACCAAAGCCTTCAGCCCTGAGGCAGTCATTTTTTATTTATGCAGCCAAGAACTTTTTTCAAGCGTAGTGTTCAAGTGTCTCCATATACACAGTACGTACACAGATTCCTCTCGCCTCTCATTCCCTGTGAGTGAGGATGACATCATACATCACCATGCAAAACTTTGGATCCTTTGCTTGGGTGGCTGTGGCTCAGGTGGCAGAGCAGGTCAGCCACTCGGTCAGTGGTTTGATCCCAGGCTGCCTCCTGGCTGCATGCCAAATATCCTTGGGCAAGATACTAACCCCCTGTTTGCCTACTGGTGGTGGTCAGAGGGCCCGGTGGCGCCAGTGTCTGGCAGCCTTGCCTCTGTCAGTGCGCCCCAGGCCAGCTGTGGCTACAATGTAGCTTCCCATTGCCAGTGTGTGAATGTGTGTGTGTGAATGGGTGAATGACTGAATGTAGTGTGAAGCGCTTTGGGGTCCTTAGGGACTAGAAAAGTGCTATACAAATGCAGGCCATTTACCTTTCTGTCAGGGTCCTGGATCTCCTGACACAGCGTTTTCAGTTTTTGATTTTTGTATTATGTCAAGTTCATTTGTAATTTATTCTATGGTTCCTAGGTATTGATCCCTTGCCTCTCATGTTTCTCTGTGCCCCTTCTATTCTGTGCTTAGTCTTCTCTGCCTGTGTGTTCCCTCTGTGTAAAGTCCATGTTTCTTGGTCTGTATCTTTGCATGTGTGAGTTTCCTGTTTTATTTTGAAGGTCTGTGTCCTAGGTGAATGTATTGAGTTTTGCTTCCTTTGGTCTCATCATGTCTGATTTCTCCCAGCTGTGCCCTCCTCCTGTGTCTCATTCCCCTCGTTATTCCCCAGTGTATTTAAGCCCTGTGTTTCTCTGTTTCAGTGTTGCATTGTCTCTCATGGCTGTGTTCCCCGTGAGCTTAGGTTAGTCTTTCCCAGTTTAGTTGTGTGAATGTCTCACAGGCATTCAAACTATTGAGTTCCTGTTTCTCTTTATCCGGTCGTTAAGTCTGACGTCACTAGCCGTGTCTGGGCCTAAACTCCGCTGCAGGTCCATATATCAAACGATCACTATGGCATTACTGAGAGTTGAAAAACTGTCTAAAGTCTTTCATCTTTAATAAAATGATCAGCGTTCTGCTCTACCAGGTGTAACAATTGAGTTTAACATCCAGGCATCCATGAAAACGGAATTTATGACATTTAACGGAGTTAGAAGTTAGCAGGAAGTTAGCTCGCTAGCTTCTATCTAAATACAATATAGCATGTCCTGACTGCGGGGTTTTGGAAACAAATTCAAACGTACAGCTCTGTTATCACTTCCAGCATAAATGAAGACAGAAAACTAAACAGCAGTGACGTTTGTAGGGTTACTGAAGTTGGGCTAGCTGGTATATAATGATGTGCTACGTGACCGCTAGCGACACAGCTATGTTAGCATAATATAAACAAGCTAACTTTTTTTTCCACTCGATAAAAGTTAATGTGAGTGTTCTCGGTGGTCAGGAACAAATGTAATCGCATGGCAGGATGCTGTCAAACTTCAGCCAGGAGAACAACTGAGATAATCCATCCACAATACGAGGTTAGTCATTCATATACTGCTGTGTGGGCTGGGCTGTATTTACATCCTAAGGTTTTATGCAATCCATTATTTTAAAAACTGAGCTTAAATAAATGATTAGCGGTAATAAAAGCCGAGGGAGGTCAACAGTGATCACTGACTGTTTTAGGAGCTTTTTGAGATTAAATAGAAGAAAATACAAAACATTAAACATGTTAACAACACGAAAGCCATATTAAACTCAGACTACTTTAGTCCCGGAAGTAGGATTCATCATGTCATCACTTAATGACCGGATTCTTTATTCCACTATATTCTAGTTGCTTCTGTACGTTTTTTTTTTTTACGCTTAACTACTTCCTCAGTTTTTGTGCTATTTTCACTGTTCAAATTTTACAATATTCTGCTATTTCTGCTCTTTCCTGCTATGACTTTTTGTGCTCAAAACTTCTATACTTTTTGAGATATTACATTTTGTATGCAATTTTTTGGTGCAATTGAAATGAACGGACCACATTATCAGTGTGGTCACTGATTTTGCTTGCCGGGGTGAGCTGTGTTTTAGCTCAGTAGGATGAGCAGCCGTTCTCAGAGTGGGAGGCCCGGGTTCGAATCTGACTTATGGCAACATTTGTCTCAGATAACATTTAAACTTTTTAAACTGTTTTTAACACAAATTTCAGCTTCTTCAACCCTTTTCTGCAGAATTTTCAGTTTTTTCACCCCCTTTTCAGCAAAAAAATTCCAGCTTCATTACCTCTTTTCAGCCCAACATTCTGCTTCATTACACCTTTTCAGTTTAAAGATCTGCTTCTTCACCTCTTTTCAGTAGGATTTTCAGCTTCTTGGCCTGTTTTCAGTAGAATTTTCAGCTTTTTCTTTTCTTTTCAGCAGACAGTTCAACCTTTTCACCTCTGTTCAGTACAAATTTCAGCTTCTTCATCCCGTTCCAGCAGAATTTTTGGCTTTTCACCTCTTTTCAGCAAAAATTTCTACTGCTTCACCTTTTTTCAGCAGAATTTTCAGTTTCTTCACATCCTTTCAGCACAGTTTAACTTCTTCAGCTGTTTTCAGCAGATTGTTTCTCCTATATTCTCCCTTAATATAGTAGTTTTGCAAACTTATTATGTTTCTTCTAAGTAACTCCATTTCTGCAAAGTTATTATATTTTTTGCTACGTTGTTATTCGTCTGCGAAGATATTGCAATTTCAACAACTTTTCAGATACTGACTTTAGCTTCTTCAGCTATTTTCAGCAGTTTTTAGCGGACAGCTTCAGCTTTACAGTATCCACACAGCATTTTCGCAGGAAATGCAAATTTTTCTAGTTCTAGTTGCTTCCGTACGTTTTTTGGCCTTTAACTATTTCCCCACTTTTTGTGCTATTTTCACCATTCAAATTTTACAGTATTCTGCTATTTCTGCTCTTTACAGCTAGAACTTTTGGTATTTATTACTATTACTGTAGCATCCAGTCGAACTGAGAAGGCCAGAACTGATGGCTGTTGAATGACCTTTATTATTCCTTGCCGTGTATCAGACAACGAACCAACGTAAGAGCTAGACAAACAAATAAAACAATTACCATGTTATTTATGTAACACCATCTTAACCGCTCATTACAGTGGTCTAACCGTTTTCTATTAAACTATATAATACATATTATGCATTTCAGATTGCTCAAATTAAATCATATACATTACAAACCTTGTTTCCCTGTCGACTGTAGCTAGAACCATTCGTTTTTGTACAATTTAACCATATTCTTCTCTCCCTTTTCTCCGTTAGCATTAGTTTTCTGTTTTCTTCCGTCTTTTTTGTACATCAAGTTGTTTACTGTTACACCATTCACTTCCAGTCGCACAGGAAGTTACCAAAATAATATGAGCTAGCTTTACATATCCGCCGTTACACTTCCACCAAATTATTTGCTGTTACAAACAATATAAAACACAAATAATTTCTAAACAGGTAATTTAACAATGATAATACCTTTGTATATGCAACAACTAATTTTCATTGCATTTTAACTTCTTAGTGCATCTTGCTTTTCACAACTTTCTAACAGTAGAACCAACTTATGAACTGGGCGTTCCACTGTAGACATCTTATGCAAACGTTCACCCTTTTTACTAAGGTTTCTGTCTGCAAAGGTTACTTTCTCACAAGTCCGTCTTTATCTATTATGGATGTCCACAACTCTACCAAGTCTCCATTGGGATCGTGGCAGTATTTCTTCCTTGTCCATCACTATGTCACCTACTTACATATTCATTTTAGCAGCATGCCATCTCTGCCGAACCCTGATGTTGTGAAGATATTCTCTCTTCCATCTGCTCCAAAATTGCTCTGTTAGGTATTGTACCTGGAGTGCTCACAGACATATTCAATCTGTCCTTGGCCCACGCTGTGGTACCGGCCTGCTTCAAATCCACCTCCATCGTCCCGATACCCAAAAACTCCAACCCATCTTGCCTCAATGATTACCGCCCAGTAGCACTCACCCCCATCATCACTAAGTGCTTAGAGCGACTGGTCCTAGCACACTTCAAATCCTGTCTCCCCCCCACCCTGGACCCCCACCAATTCGCATACCGCCGGAACAGGAGCACAGAGGATGCAGTCTCCATCGCAATGCACTCTGTCCTCTCACACCTGGACAACAACAACACCTACGCCAGAATGCTGTTTATAGACTTCAGTTCAGCATTCAATACAATCCACCCCTCACAACTCATCAGGAAACTGACAGACCTGGGTATCAGTTCCCTCATCTGCAAATGGTTACTGGACTTCCTGACCAACCGCCCCCAACATGTCCGGCTGGATAACCGCTGCTCATCTACCATCACAATGAACACCGGTGTACCACAAGGCTGTGTGATGAGCCCTTTCCTCTACTCCCTCTTCACCCACGACTGCAGACCTGCTGATGGTTCCAACACCATCATTAAGTTTGCAGATGACACCACGGTGATTGGCCTCATCAGTGACAACGAAACCGGGTCCAAAGATCTCCCATACTTTTCTTGCGTGTTTGGTTAGGAACGGGCCGAAAACATCCATACCACAGTATGTGAAAGGCGGAGAGTGTTCGACTCTTTCTGTGGGGAGATCTTTCATTTTTTGTCCTTCCACTGCTCTCCTTAGTCTCCGACATGTCACACACAATGACGGATGTAGTCTGATACTGTTTGACTTAGCTTGGGAATCCAATAACCACTGGACTGTATTTCGTTCATTGTGAAGCAAACAAACATTATATTACGTGTATATGAGCTAGCTTTACATATCCGCCATTACCATTACCATTACCATTAAAATATTAAGCTTTTTTCCTTTTTTTGTCCCATTGAAATGTATGGGAAATTTCCACAGTTCTGCTAAAACTTGCTTGTTTTTGAAACTTAACTACATCCTCATACTTTCACGTAGAAACTCCATTCAAACTTTAAAATGTTCTCAAATTATTTGGCTATTCATGTATCATTCAGTTTTTTCATATCTGTTACCGTTTTAATTTAATGCCACTTTCAGTCTTCAGTTGCATCATTGTGATTTTTTTCAGAAAATACATGTGTTGTTATGGTTGCTATGCAGCTGGCTAACAGTGGCCACTGGACGTTTCTGAACTTCCTCCTCATGTCTGAACAACTTCTTGCTACTCGCTCAATTTTCACTCAACCTCCACAAATTATACATCAAAATGTAGGTATTTTTGCTGGCTTTCAGACAATGTCACTATCATTGTTGTGGGAGTTACAGATTTTTATCAAATCGCTTCAGAGCAACACGAAGTCTGAAAACTCTCCATAGAAACTCAATGGGGAGTTTGTTCAAAATCACCGCTGGAATTCTCTAATGAGAGGCATTTTCAAATCGTCATATCATCTAAACCAGGGGTCGGCAACCTGCTGCTCCGGAGCTGCATGCGGCTCTTTAGTCGTTATAGTGCGGCTCCGCGTGGTTTGGGAAAATAAATTAGAAGTATTTAGCTGAAGTGTATTTTATTTATGTTAGGGTTTTTTTTTAAACTTGTAGTTCTAAATTGGATTATTGTGATATTGAAATATAAAAATAGAATTATATTCTATTATTTTTTTCATCGCTCAAAATAAGCGTCACATTCGCGGAAGCCGGTATACCCGCTGAAACGCCGTGCATTTATCAAGACTTTCAACCCCAGGTAGGCCAATTATGGATCTTTGGATCCACATTATGTCAGCAGCTATTCTCCACCGTGAACTATGTTAAAAACAAACACCGCTCACGCCTCACAGATGACAGCTTACAGTCCTGCGTAAAGATGAAAGTCACTTCGTACAGCCCCGATTTGCAGACGCTGTGCACAGAGGTTCGGGATCATAAGTCTTATTGTAAACATATCACGGCAGACCCGACTATGTTTCCATGAACATACTTTTCAGCATCTCTTTATTGACCACTTTTCACACACGGTTGCTGTACGCATACAGTCGGCTGTAGCTTTTCAGCTCACAGCCCGACACACACCAACATAACAGCATAGAGAGCACAGACGTTAAGGCGGCGAGGCGTGATTGCGGGTGCTGCTCAGGTGCGTCGCCTCCCCTGCAGTGGCGCTGCAGACCATGCCCCGCCACACACATTAACCAGGTAAAATACATATTTAGGCAGAATTTGCAAATATCTATTTTTCTTTTTTTTTTAGCAGCATTGTGCTTTTTTCCCAATTATTTTAAAGTCAGGTCAAGGCTCCAAAAGCCCACAGGCGATATAAGGGTGGCGGCTCACAACAGTTTTTGTTTGCTACATGGATAATTTTAGTTCAGCTGGGTGTCTTTCCTTTGGTTATATTTCTTTAAGAGTTCAAAATGTGTTAATTGCATAAATAGAATGTAATTTTCTCTGTAGCACTTAAAGGATTACATAAGCAACACACCTTAGTTGTTAACACAAAGCATAAAGGTAAAAAACAATATATGCAGTGTTATCTTCATTTTAGTTGTCAAAAATTATTTGTGGCTCCCAGTGTTTTCTTTTGCGTGGAAACCGGGTCCAAATGGCTCTTTCACTGTTAAAGGTTGCAGACCCCTGACCTAAACTATTCAATGAAGACGCACGAGGCTTGTGCCAATTCATCTTCAGACACTGCTGACACTCATGGTGGAAGCAGTTTTTACAATTATCATACCGTTGACTCATAGATTACATTTGTTTGAGGGGTGGAAATCTGTCCTTCTCTCAGTTTTGAACTCTGAAAATGAAGCCGTTTCTTCTCTTGTCATATCTCTGTCATATGGAGTTTCAGAGAGCCCTGAATATCGCCTTGAAAGTTCACCAAAGTCTGCTGATTCACCCAGTACAAAAATTATGCTTCTATTCCACCCACTACTACTACTACTTTTTGATTTACACGACGTTTTGTAACACCAAAAATGGAGGTTTTCGCCTCTCACTGCGATCTAATTCTGACTGCTCATTACTCTGTAATGAGTTACATGTAGCTTCTTTACCTGTAGCTAGCAGAAACACAGTGTGGCAACCTGCACATCAAAAAGTTTGCTGAGCTGAAATGTTGCATTTGAAACCACCTGCTATGACACGTTACTCCCTTTATGATCACTAGCTACACTCGACGTGAAATATTAATTTCCGTCAGTTGCATTAAACCTAAAATAGCAAGCCTGTTTTGAGAATGTAAGGAGTAGAACATGTGGATTGTTGGGATAAAATGTAAACGTAAGACAAAGTAGAGATACCCAATTGATATCACCGCTGAATGGCATCCTATCCGGTGTCATTCAGTGGTGCATTCAGACTCAGTCTCTCACTGAACGTGTCCATGTGACTAGCCAGCACATCATAAGTGGGTGGGAAGTGTTGTCCAGTATTGTCCTCATCTTGGACAACATCCACCTTTCCGACACCAACTTAAGAGATTACAGCTCCATCTGCACAACATTACTGGCCTTGTTTCAATTTCAGTTTCTTGAGTGTGTTGGCATCTGTAACCCTCAACCTCCTGCTGCAGTATGAAACAGCATAGAGGATGGAACTGGCCGCAACAGACACATAAAAAATCTTAAGCATTGTCCAACAGATGTTAAAAGACCTCAGATGTCTGAGAAAGTAGAGACAACTCTTTGTCCCCTTCCTGATTTCTTAGGTTTTGTTTGCATATTTTCAGACCAAAAAACAATTACGTTTACAAAAACATACATAAAGTAAATACAGAATGGAGTTTCTAAATGATGAGATCATTTATTAAGGGGGGGGGGGGGGGGGGGGGCTGTCCAAATCTACATGGAAACCTAAGTACAATTTCTCTCCTCACCCCAACCAGTCACAGGGGATGGATGCCCCTCCCTGAGCCTGGTTCTGTCAGAGGTTTCTTCCTGTTAAAAAGGTTTTTTCTTCCTACTGTCACCAAAGCTCTTGGTCAAAGGTGGTCATATGATTGATAGGGGTTTCTGTGTTTTCTTTGTATTATTGTACAGGCTTTACCTTACAATGTAAAGTGTGTTGATGCAAATGTTGTTGTGATTTAATGCTAAATAAGTAAAATTGAAATTCACCAGCCACACAACATAAATACTGGCAGAACTGTTGAGTCAAGAAATCACTTAAACAGAATCTGTCAAAGTGAAAGAACTTAAAAGCAACACATAAAGCCATGATCTGAGGAAACTCAGGATCAGATGATGGAACAGATGAAACTAAGTCATGGACATCTAGCAGTCTGGATAGTGTTACAAAGCCATTTCTAAGACTTTGGAACACCAGAGAACCATAGTGAGAGCCATTATCCAAGAATGGAGAATAATTGGAAGAGTGGAGACCCTTCCCAGGAGTGACTGGACTACTCCAAGAACACATCAACAAGTCATTCAGGAGGTCAAAAAAGAACCCAAATGGGCTTCCTCTGAAGGGTGGCTGACCTCTCTCTTAGAGATAGGGTGAGAAGTTCAGGCATCTGGTAGGGGCTCAGAGTAGAGCTGCTGCTCCTCCACATTGAAAGGAGCCAGTTGAGGTGGTTCAGGTATCTGAAAGGATGCCTCCTGGGCGCCTCCTGGTGAAGTGTTCTGGGCATGTCCCATTGGGAGGAGGCCCGCTGGATAGATTATATCACTCAGCTGGCCTGGGAACGCCTTGGTGCTCCCCTGGACAAACTGGTGGAGGTGGCCTGGCCCTGGATAAGTGGAAGAAGGTGGATGGATGGATGGATGGATGGATGGATGGATCAGTTTTGCCACTTCTTTTAAAACTTTGTTCAAGATTCTTGATTTGTCTTTATTGTTGATCATTGTGCCCATCCACACGAAAAAATTGCACAGAAAATTAATTTCTGGTGACTTTTTGTCACACTGCTATAAGGACAGCCTGGTATAAAACTGCTGATCTGTCAGCTTAACAGTTTTAGCAGCTCTGTTAGACTTTTTGTAAATCACCCCAGGCCACTGATAAAACTAATGGTTTAAACCAGGGCTGCCCAATCCCAGTCCTCGAGAGCTACTATCCTGCAGCTTTTAGATGCATCCCTACTCCAACACAGCTGAATCAAATGGTTTGATTACCTCTTCAGCATGCCATCATGTTTGGCAAAGGCCTGATAACAAGCCATTCATTTGATTCGGGTGTGTGGGAACAAGGATGCATCTAAAAGCTGCAGGACGGTAGCTCTCGAGGACTGGGATTGGGCACCCCTGGTTTAAACCATTTTGTGATCTTCAAATCTGCTACTAAATACTTCCAAACCTTAGTTTATGGTTTACTCTTAATAGTTCAATTACTTAATCACATTTTTGGCTTTTTTTTTTTTTAAGTTAAAATGGATTTTATGATGAGTCACTTCCACATTTTTCCAAGTTTTTGTGGTTGACTTAATTATAAACACCTGGTTTTGGTGTTTAAGAGGATTTTGTTACCGTAGAAACTGCATAAAAGTAGAGACTGAAGACAGTTCTGCAGATACACTGGGAGTTGACATAACAACCAGGGGAATAAAAAACGGCTGTAACATGTTTTCAGATTCTCATTGATTGAAATCTCCCATTGTTACAATCATGAAAACATTCTTTGCACGAAGGCTTGATGATAAAATAAATGACCTCATTGTGCTCAAAACCACAACAGTGCCTCTCATTCCTGCTGGGCTTAAAGGCAACTGGTTTAGGTCGGAGAGAAACCATGAACTAATTCCTAACACACAGAAAATATGTGCATGCATGAATTTCCAAACTTACAAGGATCCTGTATTACTGCTCAGTACAAAGTTAAATAAGTGTCTTTGTGGGCTTGTGGTCGCAGTGTAGATGTTAAACAAACCAAAAAAGGTGCCATTTGATGACTTTACAAAAACTGAAAATAAAAGAGATACTGTGTTTCGAACCAGGAAGCACTGCATTGTTAGTTTTCAGTGTGGATCACATCATAAAAGCGGCTGCCTTAAATTATTCCTAGCTAGAGGTCTGAATCATTGTGAGTTTTACAGCCTTTTTACTGACAAAGACATTACCAATGACCTGCTCTACCACAACAAAATAACATGTTTATACTTAGGAGCCATGCTGGGGCATTCCTTTAGACAGTAATGCTTCTGTAATGTCAGTACACTGAGTGAATATGGAAAAACAGTTTTTCTCAAAACATCTTTGCTTGAATAATTTAAGGACATAACACAACACAAAGCCAAACATTTGGAGATATTTTCACAGTTGTTTTTGTGTAAAGTTTTTCCTGATCACTGGATACAAGTGAAGTTCATCTGGTGCCTCTTGTTCAGTGGTAAAAACAAGGTGAAACAACACTGCTGAAGGTCTGAAAACCTCATTCAAATGCACCCAAAACAAGGAACGACATCTGCAGAAGTGTCTGTGGTTACACAGTTGTCAACATTTTCATGCAAGGGTGTGGCCATAAAAAAGTTACTCATCTGCAACCGGTTGCAGCACATGGCTACACCTCCCTGAGCCTGGTCCTACTGGAGGTTTCTTCTTGTTTAAAGGGAGTTTTTCCTTCCCACTGTCACCAAGTGTTTGCTTGCTCATAGGGGGCCGTCTGATTGTCTAGGTTTTTCTCTGTATTGTTGTAGGCAATGTTCCCTCTAAGCTGTGCGCGTGCACAATTGTGCACTGTTGGCACAGTCTCGGCGCAGAAAAAATCTGCGTTGCGCACACACACAAAAAATCTAACCTGAAATGAAATTAAAGTAAAACTTTAACAATTCTGTTTTGCAGTGTTAGTCAGTAAGTGACTGGCTGCTCCCATTTGGGATTAGAACGATGCCACCTTATCGCATAGTCCAGCCAATGATGCGATTCACATTTGTGTATACGCAGCTAATCAACATCGTTGACAGGCTATGACAGCGTCCTTATGTGCCGACAATGGTGTTTTAGCTAGCAAAGCGGCATGGCTGATGAGGAGTGAAGTGACGTTAATGACAACGTACACATCTCACATCTCCAACCATTGGAGCAGGACAGACGGAACAATTGATGGAAAAAGTGTGGACTTTATAGCAGTTTTTAAATTGTGTTGAGTTATGATCAAAAAATATGCAATGTTTGGTTTTCCTCCTGAATACTATTGCTCTTCATATTTACTGCGGGAAGAAATGGTAAAAACTGCGTTTTATAAGGAAAACCCTCAAAGGTACTCTAAACTCTCTGAACACCCCCCACCCCTTCCCATTGGTAGAAAAATGTACCATGTCGACCAATCAAAACATGGCATTTAGTTGTTAAGAAACGAGAGGAAGTGGCGGCGGTGTTTTGAGATGTGAGAGATTTGCAACGTTTAGTGCAAATCTTGTGTAGTTAGTGTGTAGTTGTAAGTGTCACAGAAATGGCTTATGTATAAAGAAGTTTAATAGATGGTTCCAGCAGTTAAAATGTTCTTGCTTGTACGTTTCTGCGGTCAATATTGTAAGGGTGTGTTTATCTTGTCACAAAGAACAAGTTTTGTTACACCGCTATTATCGCGAGGTTTGGGCGTGATAGTATAGGCTGTGAGCCCACGTTTAATAATCACGCTAAGGAGTTCAGCGAGCTATCTGCAAAGGCCTGGTTAGTCTACCAGCGGTACAAGGTATTTGTCATTTGCCATAACTGTATTGTAATATTGTGAAAATTTGTAATGTATGGTGTTCTAATTATTTTATGTTTTAATTTAGAATGCACAAGACTGTAAAGCTATTCTTCTAAGACCTCCGAAGTGGCAGGCGGCCACGAGGTAATTTTTGTTGTTAAAGCACAAGTGTTACTTTTGATAGACTGAAGCGCTTAAAGCCTTTGTGTTTTATGTTTGTAGTTTTCACGGCGTTCAATAAATGCAGCGAAGCGCCCGTCTTGAAGAAGCCGTGCCTGTGTTGTCATTTCGGAGTTAAAGTAGTCAAGTCAATAATTTTGTTGTATGTCAGAACAATGAGGCGACTGCTAAATGTTACAGGTGTTACAGGAGTGATACATCGTATGGTTACAGTGTAACCTTGGTTCTCTTAGTGAGAGACTATCGACTATCTCTCCATATGTACGGGTGCCACAACCAAGGGGGGTCGTACCCCGTACATATGGAATATGTTATGGTGTGGAGAGATAGTCTCGATATGCTAGAGAACGCCTGTTGTCAGGCCTGCCGGTATCAGGCTTTTGATGTTCTCCTTTACAGGGCTCGCAAAATCGCTAGCCCGACGTCCCGGGGCTAGCGATTTTTCCAGTCGGGCTACCAAAATCTACCTCAGCCCTGCCCGTCGGGCTATCATAGGAAGGAAAAATATATGTCAATGCTTTTGCATTCTTTCGAAAATGTAGCTGAGTAATTATGCCATTGGCATCGATGAGCCACTGTCAATATGTTACGGTTTGGAGGAGGACTCAAGCGCAGGACTCCGGTTCTGATGCTCACAAGAAGGGTTTATTTACAAGGCACCAGGTGTATATACAAGAATGTGCGGGGGGGTGTTATATACAGCTGAGTGGGGGGAGAAGGGGTCTCCAGGGAAGTCCAAGGGAAAGCACGCGTTCTTCAGAATATCCACTCACACGATCACAGGCTCACACTCCGACACTGCCACACGGGAATCACACGGGGAAAAATCCAGGAAGCTCTGTAGACAGGGAGACAGGGTTAAGAACGACGCACAGAGGAAAACACTCTTAACTAAACTTGCTGTAGCTTGACTTCACTAACGCGTGGTAGACAACGATCCAGCGACGAACAGCAGTCACCTCCTGGCTTAAATGCTGCTCCCCTTAATGAGACAAGGTTACACCCTCGGCCCATGAGGGCGTGGGCCGAGGGCGTGAACCCACAGTGAGTTCCGCCCTGGTGAGAGAGAAGAGAAACAGAGAGGGCTGATCAGCGTGCAGCTGATCCGCCTGGCCGTGACACAATATGTGACATATTAAAATTGCGTTTGAATTTCTGCTTGTTTTTTTGCTTTCACTGTCAGTTTGCGATCGCGCGAACGGTGTGTAGAGAGCAGAAGCACTGATTGGTGAGTGACGATTAATTGCGCACCAATTCCTCTGACATCGTCTTATCATTCATCACCCCACCCCCGAAGTGGCCCGAGCGAGCCCCAGGCTCCAGGCCCCGATAAGCAGCCACCAAGGAGTGAGCCGGTGTGTACCTGGACACCCAACTAAGATGCTAGGATATTTGCACTTGTTGGGGTTAAAAGACACTGTTCTGAAGGAACCGAACAGTGAGGCTGAAGTAGCGGCAGACGGTAAGAAGAACGCTGATGCTTACGCCGAGGTAATCCCAATTTTTGGACGATAAAAGCCTCTCACTGATTATGAGAGATGCCCCTGATAATGGGAGAAGAGCATTAGAAATATTGAGGGACTACTACGCTGGAAAGGGGAAGCCTGTACACCACGCTGACATCGCCTCAGAAAAAGAGGAAAGAGACTGTCACAGACTATGTCATCAGAGCAGAGGCCGCCATTACAGGACTGCAATGCAGGTGAAACTTTAGGTGATAGATTATTGATTGCTATGGTTTTAAAAGGACTACCTGAAAGATTTAAACCATTTGCAATACACGTTACCCACGATAAAGACGATATGACATTTGCTGAGTTCAAAACAAAGCTACGGAGTTTTGAAGACACTGAAGAAGTCAAGCGCTTCGGAGTGCAGTGACAACGTAATGAAAACAGGAGGAAGAACCGGGCGTGAGCACATGAGATCCAGCGCACAATGCAGACACAAGAGCGATGTGGACATTATGTGTTTCAAGTGTGGACTAAAAGGCCAAAAGTATGTAGACGGAGGACGTGGTGTCATTGCAAAAGCAACACACACAGTGATACCACCTGTAGACATAAAGACAAACAAGATGGCGCGCGGAAGGTCGCAGATGAGACTGGCAACGGATCCAAAGCAGAAACGCCAGATTATGCCTTCAGGATTAAGGGCATAGACATCAAAGTCCAGCAGTCAGCATACAGCATTGAGGAGAAAGGCCTATTGGTGGACAATGGGGCTACCTCACACATCATTAACAACATCGCCAAGTTCAAAAGCTTCGACAACGCGTTCAGACCGGAGTCACACAGCGTGGAACTGGCAGACGGTACCCAGGGCAGAGGCATCGCCCAACAGAGAGGGGGACGCAGAGGTGTTCCTGATTAACAATACAGGCCAGCGACGCAAAGCAACGCTGAAAGATGCGCTGTTTATTCCATCATACCCCCAGAACATATTCTCCGTAAAGTCAGCCACTGCATTAGGAGCAACAGTCACCTTTAAACAAGGGCAGGACATGTTGACCCACAAAGACGGTACTAAATGGTAAATGGCCTGCATTTGTATAGCGCTTTTCTAGTCCCTAAGGACCCCAAAGCGCTTCACACTACATTCAGTCATTCACCCATTCACACACACATTCACACACTGGCGATGGTAAGCTACATTGTAGCCACAGCTGCCCTGGGGCGCACTGACAGAGGGGAGGCTGCCGGACACTGGCGCCACCGGGCCCTCTGACCACCACCAGTAGGCAAACACGGGGTTAGTATCTTGCCCAAGGATATTTGGCATGCAGCCAGGAGGATCCAGCCTGGGATCGAACCACCGACCTTCTGATTAGTGGCTGACCTGCTCTGCCACCTGAGCTACAGCCACCCCAACTTTAACATTCATGTGTATGGCAAGTTGTACTATTTGCAGACTGAAGTTGAGGGTAATGATAAGTGTAACACCTGTCATAACATACAGGCATGGCATGAGATATTAGGTCATTGCAACTATGAAGATGTAGTAAGATTGCAAGGTGTGGTTAATGGTATGCAGATTAAGGGGAGAAGCGATAGACCTGACCAGGAATGTGAAGTGTGTATCCAGGGAAAGTTTGCACAAACCCGAAACAGAGATCCTGATACAAGAGCAAAGGCTCCTTTACAAATGGTACACACAGATTTAGCGGGTCCGATAGCCACTGAATCTATTGATGGGTACAAATATGTACAGTCATTCACTGATGATTATTCAAACTCAGTGTTTGTATATTTCCTGAAGACGAAAATTGATACAGTGCAGGCAACAGAGAAATTTCTAGCGGATGTTGCACCATATGGCAATGTAAAATGCATTAGATCAGACAATGGCACAGAGTTCACATGCAGAGATTTCCAAACCCTGTTAAGAAAAAATGGCATTAAGCATGAGACATCAGCCCCGTACTCACCCCATCAGAACGGTACAGCCGAGAGGGGATGGCGTACTCTTTTCGAGATGAGCAAGTGCGTGCTAATTGAGAATCAGCTACCGAAATGCCTATGGAACTATGCCATTCAAACTGCTGCTGTAACACGGAACAGATGCTTTAATAAGCAAACAGGGAAAACACCCTACCAAATGCTGACAGGTAAAAAGCCAGACTTGTCAAAGATGCAGAAATTTGGGTCTGTGTGCTATGCATACAAACAGGACAAGGGGAAACTTGATTCAAAATGTGACCAAGGTTTCTTTATAGGTTATGATAAGAACAGTCCCGCCTACTTAGTTTACCACCCTGAAACTGAGAAAGTTCAGAAACATAGACTTGTTAAGTTTGTGAGCAAAGTAAATGTAGAAAGACAAACACAGACAGATGAGGGAGAACTAAATGATGACTGTAGCAGAGTAAGACAGGCTATGGCTAACAGACCTTCAGAGAAAGGTGACAAAGACAATGAAGAGGTTTCAGAACCCATTGTGACGGACAAAAGTCCACAAAGTGGTATACCTGATGAGCGTGAACGAAAAGGGTCAAGTGTGGCAAGTGATGGATCTGTCAACAAAAGGTATCCTATTAGGGAGAGAAGAAAACCAATAATTAAATGGCTTTGTAGCTGCCAACAGTGGCAGCAATGGGATCCACACTACCATAGACTACTGCTACAGAGCAGTGTGTGGTGTCCCAAACACATTTAAGGAAGCCATAGAATCAGCTAACTCAAAGAACTGGATCAAAGCCATGGATGAAGAAATTCACTTGTTATGGGAAAATGACACTTTCACCCTAACCACTTTGCCAAAGGGAAAGAAAACAGTGGAGGGGGGGGGGGGGGGTTATTCCGTTAAGAGTGACATTGAGGGGAAACAACAAATACAGGGGGTGCAGAATTATTAGGCAAATGAGTATTTTGTCCACATCATCCTCTTCATGCATGTTGTCTTATTCCAAGCTGTATAGGCTCGAAAGCCTACTACCAATTAAGCATATTAGGTGATGTGCATCTCTGTAATGAGAAGGGGTGTGGTCTAATGACATCAACACCCTATATCAGGTGTGCATAATTATTAGGCAACTTCCTTTCCTTTGGCAAAATGGGTCAAAAGAAGGACTTGACAGGCTCAGAAAAGTCAAAAATAGTGAGATATCTTGCAGAGGGATGCAGCAGTCTCAAAATTGCAAAGCTTCTGAAGCGTGATCATCGAACAATCAAGCGTTTCATTCAAAATAGTCAACAGGGTCGCAAGAAGCGTGTGGAAAAACCAAGGCGCAAAATAACTGCCCATGAACTGAGAAAAGTCAAGCGTGCAGCTGCCAAGATGCCACTTGCCACCAGTTTGGCCATATTTCAGAGCTGCAACATCACTGAAGTGCCCAAAAGCACAAGGTGTGCAATACTCAGAGACATGGCCGAGGTAAGAAAGGCTGAAAGACGACCACCACTGAACAAGACACACAAGCTGAAACGTCAAGACTGGGCCAAGAAATATCTCAAGACTGGTTTTTCTAAGGTTTTATGGACTGATGAAATGAGAGTGAGTCTTGATGGGCCAGATGGATGGGCCCGTGGCTGGATTGGTAAAGGGCAGAGAGCTCCAGTCCCACTCAGACGCCAGCAAGGTGGAGGTGGAGTACTGGTTTGGGCTGGTATCATCAAAGATGAGCTTGTGGGGCCTTTTCGGGTTGAGGATGGAGTCAAGCTCAACTCCCAGTCCTACTGCCAGTTTCTGGAAGACACCTTCTTCAAGCAGTGGTACAGGAAGAAGTCTGCATCCTTCAAGAAAAACATGATTTTCATGCAGGACAATGCTCCATCACACGCGTCCAAGTACTCCACAGCGTGGCTGGCAAGAAAGGGTATAAAAGAAGAAAAACTAATGACATGGCCTCCTTGTTCACCTGATCTGAACCCCATTGGGAACCTGTGGTCCATCATCAAATGTGAGATTTACAAGGAGGGAAAACAGTACACCTCTCTGAACAGTGTCTGGGAGGCTGTGGTTGCTGCTGCACGCAATGTTGATGGTGAACAGATCAAAACACTGACAGAATCCATGGATGGCAGGCTTTTGAGTGTCCTTGCAAAGAAAGGTGGCTATATTGGTCGCTGTTTTGTTTTTGAATGTCAGAAATGTATATTTGTGAATGTGGAGATGTTATATTGGTTTCACTGGTAAAAATAAATAATTGAAATGGGTATATATTTGTTTTTTGTTAAGTTGCCTAATAATTATGCACAGTAATAGTCACCTGCACACACAGATATCCCCCTAAAATAGCTCAAACTAAAAACAAACTAAAAACTACTTCCAAAAACATTCAGCTTTGATATTAATGAGTTTTTTGGGTTCATTGAGAACATGGTTGTTGTTCAATAATAAAATTATTCCTCAAAAATACAACTTGCCTAATAATTCTGCACTCCCTGTACAAGGCAAGGTTCGTAGCCAAGGGTTACAGCCAACAGTTGGGGATAGATTATGGAGAGACATTCTCACCAACAGCCAACTTAACCAGCATACGAGTTTTGTTACAGAAAGTAGCGCAGGAGAACCTGTTACTCCATCAAATGGATGTGAAGACAGCGTATTTACACGGTCCCATTGATTATGAAATCTACATTGATCAGCCAGAAGGTTATGAAGAGGGAGAAGGTCTGTAGATTACAAAAATCCTTGTATGGGTTAAAACAATCTGGTCGCAACTGGAATAGGATCTTGCATGAATACCTAACAGCGAACAGTTTCAGGCAAAACCCAGCAGACCACTGTGTTTATACCAAAGAGACTAAACATGGCATGGTGATTATGATCATCTGGGTGGACGACCTGATAATTGCTGCTGGCAATGAAAAGGTAATGAAGGATGTGAAAGAAATGCTTTCAGTCAAATTTAAGATGAAAGACTTGGGCAGACTTAAGCATTTTCTGGGTATTGATTTCACTCAGTCTGATGGATGTGTAACAATGTCACAAGAAACATAGAACTGTAAACCCACGTATAAGCTTAAAAACACTACAAAAGACCAAGGATAAAGGAGGACTAGAACTGCCTAACTTTCAGCACTACTTCTTAGCCAACAGGCTTCAGTTTATCTCAGGATGGCTAAAACATACCCTCTTAGATGAACCTTGGCTAGATGTAGAACAAGCACTTTGCAATAGTCTAGAGATCTCAGACCTACCATTTATCAGCTCAAACATCCAACGACATGAATGCTTTAAAAGCATCAACATCAGCTCTTCTCTGATAGCATGGTGGGAGTTTCTAAAATTGACGGCGTCTTCATTAATCCCATGCAAACGTACACCTATCTGGAATAACCCTGACATATTACAAAACAATAATATGATTAATTTCCCAGAATGGAGTTGTAAAGGAATTAAATACTTAGAACATATATTAGAGGGAACAGAATTTATTCCATTTGACAGACTAGTTGCACAATATGGGATCAACAAGAAAAGATTTTTAGAATATCAACAAATTAAATCCATAGTAAAAAAGAAATTTAAACCGGGTCAAGTTGAACTACAAACACCACCAAGTGTGGTTCAATTTCTTACTCTTAAAACCCCCAAATTACTATCCAAAATATACAGAATGCTTTCTAAAACAGATGAATCAATATCACTTCCTATTGCAAAATGGGAAGCGGATTTATCAGTTAACTTAGACCTAAACTTCTGGTCTCAGATTTGCTTAAAAACCTTTCATCTAATTAGAAATCCCAGTCTTCAATTAATTCAATACAAAATATTACATAGAGTGCACTATACAGGTCATCGGATGTTCAAGATGGGCTTTACGTCTACCAACAACTGCTCACACTGCCAAACCAATTCACCGGACAATTATATCCACGCTCTTTGGTTCTGTCCACCAGTTCAGAAGTTTTGGCGCGAGATATGTGAAGACTTATCAAAGTGTCTGAAATGTAACATTCCAACTTCCCCCTTAGTGTGTTTGTTGGGCAGCTTAGATAATGTCACTTCAGAAAAGAATATCGCCCATATGGTCTTCACTGCCCTATGCATAGCCAAGAAAACAGTCCTCATGAACTGGAAAAATAAAAATTATCTTAATTCTAACCAATATAGAAATTATCTATTAGATTACATTAGTCTTGATACAGCCTCTGCCACCACATCAGATCAATTGCTCTGGGCTCCTTTGATCAGCTCCATCACCTAGTGGGGGTGGGGGGTCATAGTTTGGTCCCGCCTTCACTGTTGTGATTGGTGTGGGGGTAGGGACAGGCTTAGGGCGTCGGGGGGTTCCCCGGAGGCATCTTCCTTAGGGGGCTCAACACGGGGTAGCGGTCATGTCCGGTTAGGGGCTCTGTTGGCTCTCAGGTGACTGTTTCCTCGCGGCTGCGTGCAGCGGGGCTAGGGGAGGGTCTGTGCTGACGGACGTGGGTTACTGACCTGGTAGCCTGGCTGCCCCTGGGTGGGTCTGGAATGGGCGTGAGGTTCTGGGGGCGCTCCGTCTCTGGGCTGGGACCCTGACCGGACCTCGGGGCCTTGGGTCCTGGTTGGTGTGTTGCCAGGGTTGTGGGCGGGTGGGTGCATGGGGGCCCAGCCCTGGAGCAGGGTGCCGCCGGTGCATCGAGCCACCTGGGGGGCTCTTCAACTGGTGGGGGAGATTGTCACATCTTGCAGGAGCTTTCCTCTCCTCAGGAGCTCTCTCTGCAGGAGGGGGAGATACAGGAGAGGTGGAGGAAGATCTCAGCCTGGGTGTTTATTGTCTTATGTAGTCTGGAAGAGCCTACAGAAGAACAGTGGGGAACTGTGAAACATGCGTTGAGATATCTCAAAGGGTCCAAAGATAAGAAGTTGTGTTTCAGGAGAAACACAGATAAAAATTTGGGTCTAGTAGTAGTAGTCTACAGTGATGCTGACTGGGCAGGTGACACCGCCGACAGACGCAGCACTAGTGGTTACTGTGTACATCTATGTAACAACAGTTCTTTAGTTTCATGGAAGACCAAGAAACAGCCCACTGTGGCGCTCTCTACCTGTGAAGCAGAGTATATGGCTCTGGCTTCCACAATGCGAGAGTGTATATATTTAGAACAGCTTTTGAAAGGTATAGATGACTACAAATACACTCAAACAATAGTGTACGAGGACAACCAGGGAACAATTGCCCTGGCTAAAAACCCTGTGAGCCGACAGAGGTGCAAACATGTGGACATTAAATATCATTTTGCAAGGTCCATTGTAAATGAAGGGAAAATGTGTCTGTTATAGTGCACTACTGAAGCAATGGTTGCAGATGTCATGACCAAACCTGTTTCTAAGCAAAGTTTGCAAACGTTATGTTTGGTGCTTAAAAGGAAAAAAGAGAGAAAAAGAAAAAAGGAAGTGTGGTAGAGATTGTACAACTGTTTATTGTACAACTTTTCTTTCGATTCCAGCAACCTGAGTACAAGAGGGGGTGTTAAGATATTCATTGTGTGTACTCATGTTGTACAGTGTGTTTAACAGTATTATGGTTTAACAGAGAGAGAGAGTATTTAAGTTGTCACCACAAGGAGGCACTGTTTCATTGTAAGGGCACGTATGCTGCGTCATCACGAGCCTTGCATTTATCTCATAGTGGACAGAAATTATTTTTTGTAGTGGCACAAAAAATTTGTGTGGCATCAGATTTGATGCAGAACAGCTGATTGTTCTGTAAATATTTTGTAATGTTTGTTTTAAAAAATGACTTGGCAGCATTTTAGGTAAACAGCTGCAAAAAACTTTGTTGTTTGTTACTTGTTACAGTTACTTTTTTGAAGAAGTAACTATATAATTAATTGCCCAGCATTGGTCATTATTTACTGTATTTTGCAGACAGAGTTACAGACTCTCTCCCAGACCACAGACTCATAATACAAGTCAGAGCTTTATTTAAAAAAAAATAAAAAATTTGTGTTTTCAAAATTGGAGTTCAAGTTATTTTTCCTTCCAATAGTGTTAATATGCTACACAGGTCATGAACAAGATTTTTTTTTTTAAATTTCATTGTAAGTGGGCTAAAGCAGTTAATTTAAAGTAGTCTAACATAAATGTAAATGCTGTAATTTAATTATTTTAATAAACCATGTAACTTGGATGGATTCGATACTGGCGTGACCACAGTGCTCACATCTGATGTTGCTCACAGTGGTCCAAGTTTGTGCGTTCACTCAGACACATGAAAAATTAGAGGGAACACTGGTTGTAGAGTCTTTACCTTACAATATAAAGCACTTTAAAGCAACTGTTGTTGTCACATTCATAAGTCACGCTTCTGCCGCCGAGCCAAAACTAGAGCTGCAGAGCAGGCCTGACAATTTTCCATCCGTTTCAAGCAACAAATATTTACATCACATCTCAAAGGAAGAAAAACGATGATACGTTAATCTCCAAAGGTTGATTCAAAGTTAACTCTCCAAAGGACAATCAACCTTTGGAGATTTACTTACCTGGATGATTGAGAATGCATCAAGACGATATGATATGATACATTAACACTTCCCATTCAAACACAGCAACTGCAGCAGTAAGACTAAACACCCTAACAAGGTCCTTGCCAGAACTCTGACAATTATATGTATTTTCAGTCTGAATGAAACAATTATTGTGCTGTTAATGATATGAAGCGTAAGATATACACTATTGGATGTTTCATGGATTGCTAGTGTAAACTGAAAGCTAAATAAAGGCTGTGAAACGACACAGGTCAAAGGATGAATGTGGCACAAAATGACTAAGAAAGAGATGATTAAACACAATCCAGTTCTACTCATTCTGCAAAGATTTGGATCTAAGTGTGGATATCTCCTCTAGCCATGTTGCAAGCTGTGTTGGGTGCCAGGGTCAAGACATGCAGCTGATGAGAATAAGTGAAAGCAGATGAGGGTGTGCTACTCATGCAAACATGAGTTCGCCTGACACCCCAGCATATCTCTCATGCCAGGAAATGAGAAAATGTGTGTTCATATTTGTGTTTGTGTGTAGGCTTACATGCTTAGAATTGATCTCATATTTTAGCAAAAATAGTATTATGTGTTGTAGGTAAGATGTTTCCAGTTAAGTCTTTCAGCACTGATATTTATTCCTCTGTAGCGCAGTCATTTTCTGCTTTGAAAACATCCTCACATATCTTCAGTGTTGGTCAAGTTACTTGAAAAAAGTAATTAGTAACTAATTACTGATTACTTCCCAAAAAAGTAATCCCATTACTTTACTGATTACTTATTTTCAAAAGTAATTAATTACTTAGTTACTTTTAAAAACTTTTTAAAAACATGATTTACAATGGACACTAATGTTTTTGTCACTTTTTATGGAATCAAACTCAAAGTAAGGTCAGTACTTCCACGCTTTAAACGCTGCACGCTCATACTCTCCCGCACTCGATATATTATCCATTGTTGATCTGCACACAGCTGTTGTCACAAACGCCGCACTCACAGACGTCACTGTCATGAGACACTCTCGCAAAAAAAAATCATGGTTTGAGTAACGCAGTAACGCAGTGTGCTTACGGGAAAGCAACGGTGATCTAATTACCATTTTTGCAATAGTAATCCCTTACTTTACTCGTTACTTGAAAAAAGTAATCGGATTACAGTAACGCATTACAAGTAACTGCATACCTTCCTCCAACAGTTTAACTGAGTGTATTTGGGGGTTATTTCCAAACCAGTCCAAGTCAGAAAAAACACAAATTTTATTGAACCTGCAGATTCCTAATACTACTGCCTGTCACGATCCTGGGTCTTATGACCCAGTGTTTTCAGTTTAGTTTATTTGGATGTTTATATGATTAAGCTCATGAGTTTTTCTAGTTCTTTGTTGTTAGATTCCCCTTGTGTCTTCCAACCCCTGTTAAGTCTCCCTTGTCCTTCATGTGTTTCATGTCTGTTATGTTGTCAAGTTCATGTAGTCATGTCTGCGTTTCATTATGTTTCCTATTTTATTTTCTAAGAGGTTCTGTGTTTTGTTTTACTCTTTCCTTGTGGCGTTGTTATGTCCACGTTGTGTCTACTGTGCCTTTCTGTCCCATGTTTCAGGTCCCTATGTTCTGTCTTCTCAGTTGCTGTTAAGTTTGCATGTCTAGAGTTCAGTCAGTGTGTTTCCTGTTTTACTTTGAAGGTCCGTGTCTCATGTCAGTGATTCTAGTTTTGCTTCCCTTGTCTCGTCCAGCCTGATTACTCCCAGCTGTGCTCTCCTTCTGTGTCTCATTCCCTCGTTATCCCTCTGTGTATTTAAGCCCTGTGTTTCTCTTTGTCAGTGTTGTAGTCTCCCTCATAGCTGTGGGGTTTGCCATGTGTTTTCATGTATGAGTTATTTGTAGTTTTCCCCAGTTTGGTTTTGTTCTTTGTTTCCTTTCCGAGCCTGCAATAAAGCAGTGTTTTGAGTTCACTTTTGTCTCGGTGAGTTTTGCGTTTGGGTCCTTCTCTTGCCTGCACACAGCCAAAACATGACACTGCCAAGAATATATTTTTTTTTCTCTTTTTTTTTGCCTGTCCCGTTTGGTTCTTTTGCCATCAGAATTATTGTCTAAAGGCAAAGAAAGATGCCCAACGGATTTACTTTACCAAATTGACCATCCCAGCCTTGCCGTAATGGTCCATTTGATTCACCTTTTATTGTTTATTTTATTTTCACTTGTTGAATACGGGACAGACTTGACAGGAGGAAAGAAGGGGAGAAAGAAAGAGGGAAAGAGAAACAGCTGAGAAGAGGGACGGGGGAGAAGGGCAAAAAACAAAAACCAACAGAACGGGCAGAAAAAAAAATGCATATATCGATCACCTGGATCACCTGTTGAGAAAGAAAAAAGAAAACAAGCAGAAGAGAACAAGAGTAATAGAATAAACAACATCACAATGATATATGGGAATATGACAGTAAATACTAAATATTAAATATTATTGTGCAGCACATAAGATCAACAGAACACAGTGTGCTTTGAGGTAGGAGCCAAAAAGGGTGTAGTTTGTGGGTGTGATCACCCGTGTGAACACCTGTGTAATGATCATGTAATGATCTGCTAGAGGGTGTGGGGGAGCCACAGCCCCGTCCTCCAGGGCATGAAGCAGGTATGGAGGAGATCAAAACTCCAGACATCCAGAAGCCCCCAGAACACAAGAGACCAAGGAAGACCAACAGAGGGGCAGCCGCGCCACTGTCCCAGAAAGAGCTGAGGAGAGTCCCAGATGAGGGCTCACTCAGCAGCCGCGGAGCAGAAGCCAGGGGGAGTTGCAGTGACGCGCCCGTGAGTTCCGCCGGCAGCCAACTGTGCCTGAGTGACCGAGCCCCAGGCCGAGAGGCCGGGGGCACCCCACCTCTGAAATGGCCCGAGCGAGCCCCAGGCTCCAGGCCCCGATAAGCGGCCGCCAAGGAGTGAGCCGGTGTGTACCTGGACGCCCATCCCCAGACACAAAGAACCACCAACGCACCGATGTCTGAGGGAGTCCGCCACTGGCAGGGGAAGTGGTGGTAGGGGGAGATAGACCTCCAAACCTTGGAGGGCCTGAGATGTCCCCAGAGAGGTGGCGTCTGATACCCAACCTGACATATAGACACAGACATACAGGCACACACAGACACAAACATCCATTCCCACCCTCATGCTCTCATATACACTTACTCCACACTCAACCAACGTGGAGACAGACATAAAGAGACGCTGTACACACGATCACACTCCCCAAGCGTACTCTACGAACCGGGTCTAGGTACCCTTGCCCCTGGAGGGGGGAACTGGACCCAGACCCAGGTGGTGTTACCCTTTTCCCTGCGGTGGGGGGAGGCAGACCGCCCCGACTCCGCAGCAGCAGGGAGGCCCCACACTCCAGACCGCAGTCGGACGGCCAACTCCTCCTCCTAGCCCCCCCGCTCCAGCAGGTCGCAGAGAATGGGGGTGAGAGAAGACTCCAAACCTCCCTCCACCCGCTCCTTGTAGTGTTGATGCATGTGTGTTCTAAGGTGCATTTAAAACTAGAGATGGACCGATCCGATATTACGTATCGGTATCGGTCCGATACTGACCTAAATTACTGGATCGGATATCGGAGAAAAATAAAAAATGTAATCCGATCCATTAAATATCAGGAAAGCACCTCACAAAACTTGCAACACGCCGTAACTCACCTCAGAACGTTAGCACGTCAGAGCAGTATGCATCACGTGATAGAGCGGCTGTGGCATGCGGGACCTGTCGGTGGTCTGGATAGCATTTGGAGCTTCGCTAGCAACCCGGCATTTCATCTCCGACAAAGTTATCCCGAGAGAAGTAAAGCAAGTGTGTAAGTCCATCTCTGAATGTTTGTAAAGCATTCCTGCGTTAAGCTTAACGAGCGACTGCCTCTCGCTCTCCGGCTGCTACTTCAATCATGAAACTGCTTAATGATCAGCTGATCGGCTTTTCTGTCGGGAGTCCGTGTCTCTAGTTTGCTTTTGGCCCACTTTGCACCAGAAAGAGGAAACCAGCGGCTGAACAACAGCAGAACGTTTAAGCTTGATAAGCTGTTGTTAGAATTTATTTAATATTACTTTCTACTCAAGGATCTTTTTCTACGTAGCTGACGGCTGGTAACTGTGCAGGGGCGGATCTAGCAAAGTTTAGCCAGGGGGGCCGATAGGGCATGAACAGGGAAAAGGGGCACAAAGACAGACTTTTCTTTCTTATTCTCATTTAAAATGTCGAGCTTTTAATAAATAATTATCTGACACCCAAAGTTTTAATTTGATGTAAAATGAATAGAAGTCCATTACTGTATATAGTAACTATTAAGTCTAATATATATACCCTAGTAAGCTATAGTACTTTTTCCTTTGGGAAGGTACCATCTGTGCAGTCTGCAATTTTGTTGAAGAAAGATGTTGAATCTATTTAATATTTCTTGAAAAATAATTGATTTCTGTGCATTTTTTTCGCACTGCATCAAATTAAGGTTGATTACGTCGATTAAGCATCATGAGGTGGAGCGTGAGGGGTGGTTCCCTATTTTTTATTTATTTATTTTTGTTGTTGCTGGGAGTTGGAACCCTATTAGTTAGGTTGCTTAATATTTATGCTAAGTACTCTTTAAAATACCAGAATAGGGAGGATGGTGTAGGTTTAAGTTTATTAGATTGATCAGTATTGCTGAACTATGAAATATTTTTTTTGTATACAGGTATAACAGAATAGCTTTAGTGTAGTTGTTGTTTTAAACTTGAGTATGAACTTGCAGACTTGCAAAATGCAGCAAGATATTTTAAAAAACAGTTTTGTTGGTTAAAAAACACTATATCGGATTCATATCGGTATCGGCAGATATCCAAATTTATGATATCGGTATCGGTATAAAAAAGTGGTATCGTGCCATCTCTATTTAAAACCCAGGAGGGCATGGAGCTACCTGCCAGAGAGCAGCAGGTAAGCGCATGGTCCCTCCTGCTAGCCCTCAATGTCTACGTGTATTTAAAATTGAGAGGTGGGCAACGACGCCAGGGGTGAGGTGTACACCCTGATGGTCTTTTGGAGTCCGTGTAGCGTGCCCATCCCCAAGATCCTATATGTATGTGTAATGAGAGTGTGAGTAATGTGAATGTCTAAGTTGTGGGATAAAATTGAGGCAGAGGCAGCCAGAAGAGGACAGGGGGGGGGGGGGGGGGGTAGCCTCCTCTGCACCCTGGTGACATACCCCTACTCCAAGGCCCTGCATGTGTGGGTGGTTGTGGTGGAGCGGGAAGAGGGAGGCAGCTGGAGATGGGGAGGGAAGGAAGGGAGGGGCAAGTGACCCCTCCCTGGGGCCAGCTCCCCCGATGACCCCAGTAGGCACCCCCATACTCCGCGACCCGCCAGGGAAAGGGGGCCCAGGCCCATCCAGACCGGGGCCCAGTGCAGCAGCGCCCCCCGGCCCCACAGAGCCCGGGACAGTCCACCCAACCCCACCACAGAGAAAACTGCACCCACCCCACCATCCACTCATCTTCCAGACTACATAAGACAATAAACACCCAGGCTGAGATCTTCCTCCACCTCTCCTGTATCTCCCCCTCCTGCAGAGAGAGCTCCTGAGGAGAGGAAAGCTCCTGCAAGATGTGACAATCTCCCCCACCAGTTGAAGAGCCCCCCAGGTGGCTCGATGCACCGGCGGCACCCTGCTCCAGGGCTGGGCCCCCATGCACCCACCCGCCCACACAAAAGATGCCTCCGGGGAACCCCCCGACGCCCTAAGCCTGTCCCTACCCCCACACCAATCACAACAGTGAAGGCGGGACCAAACTATGACCCCCCACCCCCACTAGGTGATGGAGCTGATCAAAGGAGCCCAGAGCAATTGATCTGATGTGGTGGCAGAGGCTGTATCAAGACTAATGTAATCTAATAGATAATTTCTATATTGGTTAGAATTAAGATAATTTTTATTTTTCCAGTTCATGAGGACTGTTTTCTTGGCTATGCATAGGGCAGTGAAGACCATATGGGCGATATTCTTTTCTGAAGTGACATTATCTAAGCTGCCCAACAAACACACTAAGGGGGAAGTTGGAATGTTACATTTCAGACACTTTGATAAGTCTTCACATATCTCGCGCCAAAACTTCTGAACTGGTGGACAGAACCAAAGAGCGTGGATATAATTGTCCGGTGAATTGGTTTGGCAGTGTGAGCAGTTGTTGGTAGACGTAAAGCCCATCTTGAACATCCGATGACCTGTATAGTGCACTCTATGTAATATTTTGTATTGAATTAATTGAAGACTGGGATTTCTAATTAGATGAAAGGTTTTTAAGCAAATCTGAGACCAGAAGTTTAGGTCTAAGTTAACTGATAAATCCGCTTCCCATTTTGCAATAGGAAGTGATATTGATTCATCTGTTGCCAAGAATATTTTTGCAAAACTCACTGCTGCGCTGGCACATGAAGGATCAAGAGTCAAAGGCAAAGCCAAATATCTTCCCTTCAAATTGCGCATAATGTAACCACTCCTAATCTGAATTTTTTTTTTTAACTGAACAACTTTAAGTTCTAGGATTAAAGACTGACACGATGACCAAATTCTTGCTACTGAGAAAAAAAATCTGTGTAATCTGTACAGTGCAATCTGAATGGCTTTGGAAAATAAACTAATAAAAACATTATGTTTTATAAATATGGGACAGTGTGGCCCATGAACTCTTTCTGCAATTTGAAACACTTATGTAGAAACACTGAAATGTGCTATTGAAATTGCACCTCTTCATCTTCTATTAACATCTCTCAGGATTAGATGTGCAGTTAAACGTCAGTCACTGCCAGAAAGTGAAGCTTCACTCGTCCGAGGGAAGATTACATTAAAACACACAGACTCTCTGTGACTCCTGTCTGCTCCCTTGACAGCAGAACTGAACAACATGGTGTAACAAACAAACTTGTGGGTTTTATTCATCTATTCACAAAGCATGCTCTTGATCCACCCTGCTAAACACGCTTGTTCAAAACTAAGTAAGACTCTAACCAAACTCTGCTAAGCCGCTCAGAATTTTCATGAAACAAATCGAGCCTTCGGAATGTGTGTCAATGAAGGAGTTTAAATGTGCAGCTATCACTCAATTGTTGCATCAGCAGCAAATTAAACATTTGGGTTTTGAAGATTTGTATTTGTTGGCACAGCTCATGAGAAAGGACGCCATGAAATGGAAGCTCGACATCTGGTTTCGGGCTTTTTGGATCACACCAAGTGGATATGGGCTCAGTGTCAAGATAGCTTTTGTTGATTTCCATGGGCTGAAGCAATAAGTGCTACACAGAGAGCTGTAAGGGAGATAGATGTTAAGCTGTAAACCAGTGCGAAAAGTCACCGGAGAGTATGATTGATGGGGGTGAAGGAGAAACTGGGAAGTCTTTGTAAGCAGTGATGGAAGTTCAGAGTACTTCAGTGACGGTGATCAACATTAATGGAAACAAGGGGGAAATGGGGCTGTTTGTTTTTAGTCACAGTTACCATAGTTTCCAGCTTCCATTAACATGTAACTGTGAAGTCTACTTCTTATAACACTGGGCTTTATTGTTGTAGTTTGGGCTGACATTATTATTCGTGTACTCAATACCAACCAAGATTAGTTAGAGAGTCAAACAAATAGAGAAAAAATGTTTATACTCACATTTATATTTACTGAGCAACGATTCTTAGCATTTATTACTATCACTACACATGCACTTAACTAGAAAAGGCAAAGAACGGTATGAGTTGAGTCAGCAAATTGCCTTGAATGACATTCAATAAGCATCTGTCTTAATTATGATGTTTCTCTATGAGGAAGAAAAACAGACTGACCTCGGTTCCGTGACATGAATCATTTGTTGGTGAAGTCTTGTTTTGAAGCTTCAACTTTAAGTTTATGGGTGTTGCCATCTTGGTTTGTTACCAGAAGTGACACTGACTGGTCAATAGACTGTGTGGGTGAGACATAAAAAAGCAAACAGACTTTTAATGTAGCTGCCATCACCAGTGTGTGAATGGGTGGATGACTGGATGTGTGAAGCGCTTTGGGGTCCTTAGGAACTAGTAAAGCGCTATACAAATACAGGCCATTTACCATTTTTAGTTGAATTATGAAGAACACCTTATGGCATATTGCATCATGCCATGCATGTGGAAAATCCACAGTATATCATAGAAAGTCCATCCCTATTTAGTACAGGGGTAGGGAACGTTAGTCCTCGAGAGCCGGTGTCCTGCAGGTTTTAGATCTCACTCTGGGTCACCACACCTGAACCACATGATTAGTTCATTACCAGGCCTCTGGAGAACTTCCCCTGATTTAGTAGAATGTAATGAAATCAGCAATAACCTGAAGTTACAATCTTGTAACCATCTTTTATATGACTATTTCACATTGTTGTTGAGGAATTTTGCCCCACTCCTCTTTGCAGCACTGTCTCACTTCATTGAAGTTTGTGGACACTGGTTCATGCACGGCTCTCTTAAGGTCCGATCTGGACCTTGGCTGGGTCAGTATTGCTGTGAATTTAATAAAGGACCCAAGATGCAGACACTGCTGTGAAGTGAGTGAGCTTTATTGAAACGGTGAAGGTACAAACCGCAGTGGAGATGGCGTGTGCAGAACCTCAGATAACCCATACTGGAAAAACTAACAAAAACAGACCTGAAACCTTTAAACAGAGACGCAGGGAGATGTGGGAAGACAACACAGCCAAACCAGCAACAAGCAGGAGAAAAGCTGGAGTAATTAGGCAGGACAAGACAAGGGAAGTTAAACTAGAAACACTGACAAGAGACATAGACCTTCAAAGTAAAACAGGAAACACACAGACTGAACTCTAGACACATAAACTTAACACAGACTGGGAAGACAGAACGTAGAGACCTGAAACGTGGGACAGGAGAGCACAAAGAACATTAAACACTGGGAATAATCACAAACAACCCAAAATAAACAAAACCACAGAATATTAATAAACTTAAAACACAAACACGGAGTCCACAGACTCCGGACCATGACAATAGCATATTTAGTCTTTTCTTTTTATACCATTCTGTAGATTTGCTGCTGTTCTTGGGATCATTGTCCTGTGCATGACCACATGTGTGCCAAGCTTTACCCCTCCACCACTGTGCTTGACAATTGGTATTTATTGTTGATATGCTGTATGTTTTTGTTTTTTCCCAAATGTACTGCACTGTTTTATGGCCTAACGACATTCTTCACTCTTATTTCTCCAAAGGACATTGTTCTAAAAGTCTTATATTTTATTAGGTGCACCTTGCAAACCTAAGCCATGCTGCTGTGTTCTTTTAGAGAGAACAGACTTCCTGTAAACCCTTACAAACCAGCCATACTTGTTTGGTCTTTTTCTAAATGTACTGTCTGCTGTACGTATGTTATCTGTACACTAACTGTTGCAGTTCTCTGAGCACTGCAGAGTCTGAGCTAGGGGTGACTTTGCTCAGACATCCACTCTACAGAAGACTGGCTCATAACACTTCCCAGAAGCAACTGTTTTCTCTAAGATCATTGCTGTTGTTTTCCCTCCTTGGAGTTGAGTTAACACTCAACTGGATGCTCCAGACCAGCAAACTGCCAAAACGTCTTCTTCATTAAAAAAAACCAAAACCTGTCTGAATTATGATCTAAATGCACTGTTTTGCCAAACACATTTTGCTTTTCTAAAAAAGCTTTGTCTATTCTTTTATGTTATTTTCTTGATCAGCAGGTATATTTTTCATCTTATCTAAGGAAAAAGTATTATTGATTTATTTGGAAAAGTTAAATGGCCAATGGAACAATTAAGTCATTTGAAATTAAAAGCAGACTGAAGAAGTTAATCCTCTTAGCTTCGTACTTTAAACTCCACTCACAAACGTAGAGATCACTTGGTGACCAGCTGGCAAACAGCTTTCACGAGGCAAAATTGTTTAATCTTCAACCAGCTGGAAACTGGTTGCAGGAGTTTGCTGGCACTCACTAGTGTGAAACTGGTCACAAAGAAGTATACACTGGTGCACCAAGAACCTCCTTTGGATTGCTTTCATCACAGGTGGCAGTGAAACTATAAACCATTTATGTGGGAACAGTTCACCTTCAAAGTAAAACACTGCATCCTATTGGCATTTTGTTGGCAACAACTTTTACTTTGAAGGTGTAAAGTGCAGAGTCTTTGCTGACAAGTTGGTTACTTTCATGCAAACTATGAGCAACCGTGGGAATCTGCTAGAAACCAAAGCACAAGAGGATATTTTTTGACTACTTGGCATAAAGACTGAGCATAGTCCTTAGACCTGTGTGACTGAGGCCTTAACTTGTTTGAGTTTCACTTACAGAATTGGCTAGGCTGTACTAGTCATGTAGTTTGGCAATTTATGATTTATGATTGCTTAAATGTTGTTTTTTTTTGTTTTTTTTAATAAGACCAAACCGGAGATAGCTGATAGGTACCGACGGGCCATGGCTGAAGCAAAAACTCGGGTGTGAAGGAAGTTCGGAGAGGCCATGGAAAAAGACTTTCGGATTGCCTCGAAGAGATTCTGGCAAACCGTCAGGCGACTCAGCAGGGAAAAGCAGTGTTCTACCTGCACTGTGTGTGTGCGGGTGGAGTGCTGCTGACTTCGACTGAGAAAACTGTCGGGCGGTGGAAGGAATACTTCGAGGACCTCCTCAATCCCACTGGCGGAATATCCCAATCTTCCGTGGTGGAAGCAGAGTCTGGGGATGAAGGGGATGACCCGCCAATCTCTGGGGGTGAGGTCACTGAGGCAGTTAAACAACTCCTTGGTGGCAGAGCCCTGGGTTGGACGAGGTCCGCCCCGAGTTCCTGAAGGCTCTGGATGTTGTAGGGCTGTCTTGGTTGACACGTCTCTACAATGTTGCGTGGAGATCAGGGGTAGAACCCTGGACTGGCAGACCGGGTGGTCGTCCCCATCTTTAACCTCCTAGGACCTGGCGTCCACATATGTGGACATCACATTTTGGGTTATTTAGACCAAAATACTCAATTTTGCTCTACAAGGGCCTGAGATCCACTTACGAGGACATTATACTGCTACTGTTCTACTGAAATTTTAAATTAATATTCTCATATGTGGCTCTCATTTTTCTTAGAAACAAAAATCAGGTAAAAAAAAAATCTGGTAATTCTTTGTTTTTACATTCATTGTGCCCTAATATGCCCAAATATCAAAGAGAAATCAAAAATGCATGCCGTGGGAGAGTTCGGATCTTAGGAGGTTAAGAAAGGGGACCGGAGGGTGTGTTCAAACTACAGGGGAGTCAAACTCCTCAGCCTCCCTGGGAAAGTCTATGCCAGGGTGCTAGAGAGGAGAGTCTGCCCATTAGTCGAAGCTTGGATACAGGAGGAACAATGCGGTTTTCGTCCTGGTCGTGGAACACTGGATCAGCTCTTTGTCCTCTCAAGGATACTTGAGGGTGCATGGGAGTTTGTTGCAAGAGCTTGGTCCGCATAGCCGGCAATAAGTCGGACTCATTCCTGGTGGGTGATGGGCTCCGCCAGGGCTGCCCTTTGTCACCGATTCTGTTCATAAATTTTATGGACAGAATTTCTGGCGGAAGGCTTTCACTTGGGTGGTCTGAGGGAGAGGGAGGAAGAATATTTGACTATAAAACCAAAATACAATGGTCTAAGCATGCTAGAGAGCTTTGCAGCTAACACATGATGCTAACATTATCCAATAAGAACTAAAGAAAAAACACATTTTGTCTGAATCAATATTTATTGTGGTAATCCATGCAACAGTCGTCAAGACATCGCACTAAAAGCCACAAATATGTCATAGTGGTCTAGAGTAAGAGTCCTCAGGGGACCATGATTTCCTGTATAAACATTCATAGCAATCCATCAATTTAGACATTTTCATCCAGACCAACGTGGTGACAAAACCATACAACTGACAAGATGTTGCTGGTTAGAAAAATCCAACAGGGTGCAGTGTTGCTCCCTTTACCGTCAATAAATCATTTTCATAGAATGAATAATGGCTTCACGTTCATGTACAAAAATCAATGGTTTAGCCCGGAAGAAAAGTTATTCAAGATCCAAAATATGATGTCAGCACATATACATAATTAAACCCATTTTAATTGCAATTTATCTTCTATAGAAAGACAAGAACATAATCTGATACATCAATTTCTCCAGATAATCATTAAACTGTCACTCTGTACAAGCACACCATTCAACGAGCTGACAAATCATGCCATGTGTCTAAGTGGCTTTTTTCACAGGAAAACATGTTCTTTACCGTGATCCGTAACCCTAAACGCTAGAGGTAGAAGTTCAACAAAACTACAACACAACCTTATTTCCTGCTTCCTGCTTCCACACAAATTAAGAGGGTTAGTAGCAATAAGCAAATGCATTAAGTGATAATCAAGCATGACCAGCTCTATGAAAGCAGAAATTTTGGTCATTTGCGGATATGGAGCATTCAGGTGTGGAGTGGTGGTTCCAGCAAATTCACCCTAAGATCAGACCATGCAATGAGAGAAGATAAGAGAAACTGAAAAGACAAGCAAAGAAACAGCTAAAATTCAGACTCTACAGGCCGCAGCATGTGTTAAAGTTCGTGACAGTACCATTAGAGAAAGACAGAACAGTGCTGCAAGAGGAGAAAGTGTCTTTTTCTCAGAAAGAACATGGCTGCAGTGACACCACAAAACATTTTTGGCTAGATGAAACCAACATGGAAAGACTGCAGAGGTTCTTTTTCATCCATTTGTGTCTTCACACGTTGATAATTTTAATGCTCTTCTTTCTGGGTTACCAAAGAAGAATTTTAGAGATTTACAGATGGTACAAAATGCAGCTGCTTGCATACTAACCAAAACTGGGAAATTTGAGCACATTACCCCAGTACTGAAATGTCTTCACTGGTTGCCTTGACAGGACAGGCTGATTTTGATGTCCTGTTGCTCACCTAAGTCTTTAAATGGTTTGGCACCTTCATATCTCTCTGACCTTTTGCACCTCTATGTTCCATCCCATGCTCGCTGATCTCAGGATACTGGCCTTCTAAAAGTTCCTAATCAGAATCAGAATCGCGTTTATTGGCCATGTATATACACAGACACATACAAGGAATTTGGTTCTGATAGTTGGTGACTCGCAAGCACAGCAATGTATATCTCAACAATGTAAGCAACACAATTCACCCACACACATTGTGTGCCACGCACATTTTTAAAATATATTTCTGAAAACTGCTTTGTCCTCTCGTCCAGGAGACCCATTATGCTTCCAGCATTCTTGGACAGCAGTTTTGTGTGATACTCAGTTCAAACTGAGTGCTTTTTGTTCATAGGATAGTTACCCTCATTATTTGAAACACTGGCCATGCTTAATTGATACATTTTGAAGTGGTGTTCATGTACAGTACATTTGAATTCAAACTAAAATCTTTTACATTTTTTTTTCTTTTTGTCACCTGAGTCTGTGCAAAACATAAACCACTCTTTTTCTTAAACATGAAAATGAAACCCCAAAACACTGACTGGGAAGCAGGGAAGCTGTATACCACGTACAGTATGTTGATCCTGTCTCTGTACTGTTGAAACAAACAACCTCACTCATGATAGATGTTCAGGGAAAATAGGGAGGTTACTAACTGTGAACTAGACCATGGCTCTCTGTGGGCTGGATGAGCTCTGGAGACTCATTTCTGGTCATGCAGGCCATGCCAAAATGAAGGAATGCTCAGTGTGATTACAGGCCTTGGTCGGGGATTAATTATCGCCCCATGAATAACTCCAGTGAATGCAGTGACCCCAGGCCAGAAATGAAAATTGTTGGCTCCGGGGTTGGATGTGATTTATGTAATTATGCTTTATCAGCAGTCTTATTGAGATATAGATATTCTGAAATAAATAACAAAAAGCAGCCTCCCTCTGACAAGTTTAAGAATCTGCTTAAATGTGTGATCTGTCTTTGCAGCAATGAAAACTAAACAAAGGGAGGTATTTGAAAGCTAAACATCATCACCCTGTCTTTGAACCCTAAGGATGGCCTTAAGAATGCTCCCCCCTGCCCTGAATCATCCAGCATATTCAAAGCCAGTCTTCTTCTTTTTTTTTTTTTTTTTTTTTTTTGGCCTGTCCCGTTTGGCTCTTTTGCCCTCAGAATTATTGTCTAAAGGCAAAGAAAGATGCCCAACGGATTTACTTTACCAAACTGACCATCCCAGCCTTGCCGTAATGGTCCATTTGATTCACCTTTTATTGTTTATTTTATTTTCACTTACTGAATACGGGACAGACTTGACTGGGGGAAAGAAGGGGAGAAAGAAAGAGGGAAAGAGAAACAGCTGAGAAGAGGGACGGGGGAAAAGGGCAAAAGACAAAAACCAACAGAATGAGCAGAAAAAAAAATGCATATATCAATCACCTGGATCACCTGCTGAGAAAGAAAAAGGAAAACAAGCAGAAGAGAACAAGAGTAATAGAATAAACAACATCACAATGATATATGGGAATATGACAGTAAATACTAAATATTAAATATTATTGTGCAGCACATAAGATCAACAGAACACAGTGTGCTTTGAGGTAGGAGCCAAAAAGGGTGTAGTTTGTGGGTGTGATCACCCGTGTGTACACCTGTGAGCATGGACGCGCTTGTTTTTAAAAGGTTCCTTCATGTAATAATCTGCTAGAGGGTGTGGGGGGGCCACAGCCCCGTCCTCCAGGGCATGAAGCAGGTATGGAGGAGATCAAAACTCCAGACATCCAGAAGCCCCCAGAACACAAGAGACCAAGGAAGACCAACAGAGGGGCAGCTGCGCCACTGTCCCAGAAAGAGCTGAGGAGAGTCCCAGATGAGGGCTCACTCAGCAGCCGCGGAGCAGAAGCCAGGGGGAGTTGCAGTGACGCGCCCGTGAGCTCCGCCGGCAGCCAGCTGTGCCTGAGTGACCGAGCCCCAGGCCGAGAGGCCGGGGGCACCCCACCTCCGAAGTGGCCCGAGCGAGCCCCAGGCTCCAGGCCCCGATAAGCGGCCGCCAAGGAGTGAGCCGGTGTGTACCTGGACGCCCATCCCCGGACACAAAGAACCACCAACGCACCGATGTCTGAGGGAGTCCGCCACTGGCATGGGAAGTGGTGGTAGGGGGAGATAGGCCTCCAAACCTTGGAGGGCCTGAGATGTCCCCAGGGAGGTGGTGTCTGACACCCAACCTGACATATAGACACAGAAATACAGGCACACACAGACACAAACATCCATTCCCACCCTCATGCTCTCATATGCACTTACTCCACACTCAACCAACGTGGAGACAGACATAAAGAGACTCTGTACACACGATCACACTCCCCAAGCGTACTCTACAAACCGGGTCCAGGTACCCTTGCCCCTGGAGGGGGGAACTGCACCCAGACCCAGGTGGTGTTACCCTTTTCCCTGCAGTGGGGGGAGGCAGACCGCCCCGACTCCGCAGCAGCAGGGAGGCCCCACACTCCAGACCGCAGTCGGACGGCCAACTCCTCCTCCTAGCCCCCCCGCTCCAGCAGGTCGCAGAGAATGGGGGTGAGAGAAGACTCCAAACCTCCCTCCACCCGCTCATTGTAGTGTTGATGTATGTGTGTTCTAAGGTGCAATTAAAACCCAGGAGGGCATGGAGCTACCTGCCAGAGAGCAGAAGGTAAGCGCATGGTCCCTCCTGCTAGCCCTCAATGTCTACGTGTATTTGACATTGAGAGGTGGGCAACGACGCCAGGGGTGGGGTGTACACCCTGATGGTACTTTGGATTCCGTGTAGCGTGCCCACCCCCAAGATCCTATATGTATGTGTAATGAGAGTGTGAGTAATGTGAATGTCTAAGTTGTGGGATAAAATTGAGGCAGAGGCAGCCAGAAGGGGACGGGGGGGGGGTAGCCTCCTCTGCACCCTGGTGACATACCCCTACTCCAAGGTCCTGCATGTGTGGGTGGTTGTGGTGGAGCGGGAAGAAGGAGGCAGCTGGAGATGGGGAGGGAAGGAAGGGAGGGGCAAGTGACCCCTCCCTGGGGCCAGCTCCCCCGCTGACCCCAGTAGGCACCCCCATACTCCGCGACCCGCCAGGGAAAGGGGGCCCAGGCCCATCCAGACCGGGGCCCAGCGCAGCAGCGCCTCCCGGCCCCACAGAGCCTGGGACAGTCCACCCAACCCCACCACAGGGAAAACTGCACCCACCCCACCATCCACTCATCTTCCAGACTACATAAGACAATAAACACCCAGGCTGAGATCTTCCTCCACCTCTCCTGTATCTCCCCCTCCTGCAGAGTGAGCCCCTGAGGAGAGGAAAGTTCCTGCAAGATGTGACAATCCTCCCCACCAGTTGAAGAGCCCCCCAGGTGGCTCGATGCACCGGCGGCACCCTGCTCCAAGGCTGGGCCCCCATGCACCCACCCGCCCACAACCCCGCAAAGCCAGAGTCTTCTAATGTTGTTGTACGAGGCACCCTGCTGCAGGGGCCTCTAAATCAAACAAAACAATCTCTGAATGGTCCTTTGCTTGTTGCATGATCCCGGATTACAGGTCAATGAGGTCTTTTTCACATGCATTGTGTCTGTTTTGCTGTTATAAATCTGCTCCTCTGATTATTTCCACTGGCTAGAATACTACAATCCCATGTTAGACCGCCCATATGTTTTCAATGTGCACAGGTTTAAAACTGAGTAATGTTGAATCACAAAGAATTTTACTTTCCCTCAGTCTGAGCAGTTCGCCATCTCCCAGGGAAACAGAAAACAAAATATCCTACTGATAATTGGAAAGAATTAAGAGAGAATTAAGATGAAACAACAGGCTGGATTTTTCAGAAGGGTGTTTACTGCAGCATAATGCGTAATTGCTTTTTCCCTCTCTCTTTTTTTTTTAAATCTCTGGACCTCATGTGAGAGCCACAGCTGTTCTTAATGCCACGCTAGCACTGAATGTTCAGTATTTAGAAAAACCAATTAATCATTACAAATGGATCTGGGGGAAAAGAGTACCGGCTGGAAAAAATGAAAGATAATTAGAATTTATCTACTGGAAGTTATTTTTAATGTATTTCCATAAGGGATGCGTTCACATGCACACAGTGACCCGTGCTGGCCTCGGTCCAGTCTTATTTGAGTTAGGTTGTTTACATGAACTTGTGAGGACCCGTTGAGTTGAATCATCCTGAGCGCATGTAAATGTGGCTTTTTTATTTAGTCATGTAGCTATGGTCAGGACAACCTGCTGAAGTTCAAACCGAGCATTATAATGGGGACGAAAGGTGATTTGAACATGGTTGTTGAGCCTAGACGGGCTGGTCTTCGTGTTTCAGAAACTGCTGATCTACTGAGATTTTCCCACACAGCCATCTCTAGGGTTTGCAGAGAATGGCCCAGGGGAGAGAATATCCCGTAAGTAGCATTTCTCTGGGCAAAAATGCCTTGTTGATGCCAGAGGTCAGGAGATAATGGCCAGCTGATAGGATAGCAACAGTAATGTACACTCTAAAAAGTAATTCAGAGGCTTAGTAAATATCACTATAAATATAAGTTAGATGAGCCTGATAAAGTCTATGTATATCCTTTTAATAATTATTTGAGTTTGATAAATGAAATAAATGTCTAAAATGTTAACTTATGTGTTTGTGTTAAATTAAGGTATTTATTTACATTTATCTCAGACAAAACATTCAGTATGTGGTTCACAGAATACCTTCTTTGCATGTACTTGGTATTTTTGTTTAAAATTGAATCAAAATATTCGAGAAACAGGTACCTATACTCATCAGCATCTTGTACTAAAATCATTAATTATCCAAATCAATATTATTTATTGTCAGCAACTACAACTGAAAAGTGTAAGTAAAACACGATAACGTAGAGTAATTGAGTACCATGAGCCTTTTTCATTGTATTGTTCATTTTGTTTTTTAAATACTCTGAGTTTTTGTGTTTGCTCTCCTGGTTTGCCATTTATCCTTCAAGTATGTAAGGCTTTGAGCTAAAAGGGAAAATGCTCTTGTCTTTGTAGTGCCTGTTTATTTCGAGTTATTGTCATGTTTATGAAAATACATTTTTCATTTGGAAAAATGTTAACATGTGGTCATTTTTCATACATGTATTATGAAACACACAACTACATATTAGTTTGTTTGGTTTTTTTAGACTTAGACTACCAGTGAAATACAATAACATTCATGTTTGAATGTTAGGGGGCGATCGTGGCTCAAGAGTTGGCAGTTCGTTTTGTAATCAGAAGGTTGCTGGTTCAAGCCCCGGCTCTGACAGCCTTGATCATTGTGTTCTTGGGCAAGACACTTCACCCGTTGCCTACTGGTGGTGGTCAGAGGGCCCGGTGGCGCCAGTGTCTGGTAGCCTTGCCTCTGTCAGTGCACCCCAGGGTGGCTGTGGCTACAATGTAGCTGCCGTCACCAGTGTGTGAATGGGTGAATGACTGGATGTGTAAAGCACTTTGAGGTCCTTAGGTACTAAGTAAAGTGCTATACAAATACAGGCCATTTACCATATTTAATACTAAGTAAAATTTTGATTACGTTCAGTTTACAATATTAAGTAAATGGGACAAAATTTTGGATTAACTGACCATCTATATTTCAGTTACATTGACCAAGCATGTCAGTGTTATTTACTCAATTTTTTCATGTTTGTGTAATGACTACAATTATTCATTTCAAATTAATATGTTTAAGCTTTAGTTATTCAATTGATCAAGTATATTGTTACACCCCCAGTCTAGGCGGGTAGGGACGCACATAAGGTTGGAGGAGAGAGAGACAAATCCCCGCCCTGGTTCCCAAGCCAAACATCCAAACCAGTTGTGAGTAAAAAGGTGTTTTTATTTAAGGAAAAGAAGCATAGCTCCAGGGTGAGCCCAGGCCAAAATAATAAACAAAACCAACTAAGTCCCACCAGAGAAAACTAACTAAACCCTAGGAAAGAAAAACAGAACAAACAAATGACAGAGCTATCCCTCGCTCCCTACCCGGAAAACAGGAGAAAACGATTCCAAAAGAAAAGGCAGCTCACCCCTTCCGCTTCAACCCAAGAGTGCCTAAGCACGCAGCTAATTCACTAGGAGCGGCTTTCACAATTTCACACTCTCACAAATACACAAGATAAGCACGGGCTGGGAACACCAGGGTCAGGGCCGCAACGGCTGTCCGGCTACTCGCTCGTTTGATTTGACTGGTTTCAAATCTACTCAATATTTTTAAGTGTAAAAGTGTTGCCTCGAAAATTTTAAGTAAATGTCAGTTTTAGTTTTTAGAGTGAACCACTCCTTGTAACTAAGGTATGAAGTGAAACATGCTGAACATCTCTCCACCCTCTGCCAGTGGCCAAAACATTAAACTTTCAGAATGTGGACAAAAGCTGACATTATGGTTGCTACCCCCATCTTTCATATGGGGGTAACATAACATGGACTGAACCACCACTCACAACCACTAGCACTTTATATAGCCTCTGTAGGAATTATATCTCACTTATCTTTTTTTTTTTTTTTGAAAATATTTTTATTGAAAAAAGAAAACAACAGTACTTGCAGTTACCGAAATACAATCAACCTTTCTTCATTTTCCTAAGTAAACGAACATATATATATATATATATATATGTTCGTTTACTTATATATATATATATATATATATATAAAAGCAGCTGGATAGCGTAGTGGTTAAACTACACGCCTTTGGAACAGAGGATCGCAAGTTCGATTCCTGCCTGGGGCGTCTGTATCCAGTAAGGGTCCTAAGGCTAGACCCCCTATGCTAAGCAAGCCTACCGCAGACATGAGCGAGACAGATAAATATGAAGGCATGCCGGCTCGGACGTTGCCCGGATCAACAAGGTCCGCGTCAGGTGTTGAGGAACCAGGGCACCCTGACGAAAAGTGGGCTACTGGAACAAGAAGGCATCGGTGGGCAAGGGACGAAAACAGGGCGTTGTTGGAATGCTACTACGCAAGTAACCCCGGCGGAAGGGGCTACATGAATAGGATGAGGGACCTATGGATTCTTCGATACCCAACATCCACAATGACAGCGAAACAACTAGTAGCTCAGTGTTCCAACATTCGAAAGAAGGGACTGCTCTCACAGCTAGAGATTGACGAGGTACAACACAAATGCTACGGCAAGGAGGAGTCAGGACGCCAGGTCAGGGGGGAGATATCATCACCCCCACCCGAGATTGGGTACATAGCCCCAAGTGCGATAGGAGAAGGATCGTTGAGTGCGAGAGGAACTGACCTGAAAAATAGGATCATGGCCAAGCTTGAAACCTGGATCCCCCGTAGCCGGTTACCAAGATTACGTGAAGTACCCTCAGAAGGTCTGCTAGATGATGTTAATGCAGCACTACGGGCAATACCTACAACCACGATTACCGACACTAACAAGCTGATCTACAATACGGCAGCAGTGATCAGTGAGATGCTTGGCTACAAGTTGAACAGCCACAAGGGGCAGTACCCTCCATGGAGAAGGAGGCTAGAGGGCAAGATCAAAGTAGCACGGAGGGAGGTTAGCCAACTAACAGAGTTGCAGAAAGGTGCGACAAATAAGGTGCCTAAGAAATACAGCAAGCTGTCCATACCTGAGGCCTTGGAAACTGCCAAGCAAAGACTCACAGCCTTGGCCAGCCGCTTGAGGAGGTACACCAGAGAGATAGAAGGCAGGAGAATAAACCAGCTGTTCTCCACAGAACCAGCAAAGGTGTACTCTCAGTGGCAAGGGAACAATAAGAGAACAGCACCACCAAGGCTGGAGACGGAGCAATACTGGAAGAGCATATGGGAGAAGGATGCAACCCATAACGGCAATGCTCAGTGGCTAGTGGATCTGAGGGCAGACCACAGCGACCTCCCTGAACAGGGTCCAGTAACCATCACAGTGGCAGATATCCAAGAAAGGGTCTCCAGTATGAAGAGTTGGACAGCACCAGGGCCCGACATGGTTCACGCCTACTGGCTGAAGAAGCTGACTGCACTCCACGAGCGTCTGGCAGCACAAATGAACCAGCTGCTAGTTAACGAGAGACACCCGGAATGGCTAAACCGAAGGTCGGACGGTCCTGATCCCCAAGGACCCCAAGAAGGGAGCGGTCCCCTCCAACTACCGACCAATAACCTGCCTCAGTACTACATGGAAGCTCCTGTCAGGCATCATATCGGCTAAGATGAACAGGCACATGGGTCAACACATGAGCGGGACACAGAAAGGAATTGGCAAGAATACCAGAGGTGCAAAACACCAGCTACTGGTAGACAGAACAATCAGCCGAGACTGCAAGACCAGACTGACCAACCTGTGCACTGCCTGGATTGATTACAAGAAGGCCTATGACTCAATGCCCCACAGCTGGATACTGGAATGCCTAGAATTGTACAAGATCAATGGGACCCTAAGAGCCTTCATCAGGAACTCAATGGGGATGTGGCGTACAACACTAGAGGCCAACTCCAAGCCCATAGCACAAGTTACCATCAAGTGCGGGATCTACCAAGGAGATGCTCTGTCCCCACTGCTGTTCTGCATAGGCCTGAACCCCCTCAGTGAGATCATTAACAAGACTGGCTACGGATACCGACTACGGAACGGAGCAGTTGTCAGCCACCTCCTGTACATGGATGACATCAAGCTGTATGCCAAGAGTGAACGAGACATCGATTCACTGATCCACACTACCAGGCTATACAGCAATGACATTGGAATGTCGTTCGGACTGGAGAAGTGTAGTCGGATGGTAACAAAGAGAGGGAAGGTAGTCAGAACTGAGGGGATTGAACTACCAGAAGGCAACATTGCAGACATAGAGGACAGTTACAAGTACCTGGGGATCCCGCAGGCAAATGGGAACCATGAAGAGGCCGCTAGAAAGGCTGCAACCACCAAGTACCTGCAGAGGGTCAGGCAAGTCCTGAGGAGTCAGCTGAATGGTAAGAACAAGATCCGGGCCATCAACACATACGCCCTGCCCGTGATCAGGTACCCTGCTGGGGTAATAGGCTGGCCAAAGGAGGAGATAGAAGCCACTGACATAAAGACAAGAAAGCTCCTGACCATGCATGGAGGGTTTCACCCCAAGTCCAGCACCCTGAGGCTGTACGCTAAGCGGAAGGAAGGGGGCCGGGGACTGGTGAGTGTCAGCACCACAGTCCAGGATGAGACAAGGAACATCCAAGAATACATTGGGAAGATGGCCCCAACTGACCGAGTGCTCAGTGAATACCTCAGGCAGCAGAAACCCAAGAAAGAGGAGGGAGACGAGGAACCATCATGGAAGGACAGGCCCCTGCACGGTATGTACCACCGGCAGATAGAGGAGGTGGCTGATATCCAGAAATCCTACCAGTGGCTGGACAAAGCTGGACTGAAAGACAGCACAGAGGCACTAATCATGGCAGCACAAGAACAAGCTCTGAGTACAAGATCCATAGAGGCTGGGGTCTATCACACCAGGCAAGACCCCAGGTGCAGGCTGTGTAAAGATGCCCCAGAGACAATCCAGCACATAACAGCAGGGTGCAAGATGCTAGCAGGCAAGGCATACATGGAACGCCATAACCAAGTGGCCGGCATAGTGTACAGGAACATCTGTGCCGAGTATAACCTAGAAGTCCCGAGGTCAAAATGGGAGATGCCCCCAAGGGTGGTGGAGAATGACCGAGCTAAGATCCTGTGGGACTTCCAGATACAGACGGACAAAATGGTGGTGGCTAACCAACCGGACATAGTGGTGGTAGACAAACAGAAGAAGACGGCCGTAGTGATCGATGTAGCGGTTCCGAATGACAGCAATATCAGGAAGAAGGAACACGAGAAGCTGGAGAAATACCAAGGGCTCAGAGAAGAGCTCGAGAGGATGTGGAGGGTGAAGGTAACGGTGGTCCCCGTGGTAATCGGAGCACTAGGTGCAGTGACTCCCAAGCTAGGCGAGTGGCTCCAGCAGATCCCGGGAACAACATCGGAGATCTCTGTCCAGAAGAGCGCAGTCCTGGGAACAGCTAAGATACTGCGCAGGACCCTCAAGCTCCCAGGCCTCTGGTAGAGGACCCGAGCTTGAAGGATAAACCGCCCGCAGGGGCGTGCTGGGTGTTTTTTTTTTTATATATATATATATTTAAATATATATATATATATATGAAAAAAAACACAACCCCCCCCCCCCCCCCCCCCCAGTCCCACACAGATCAACACAACCATCAAACATAGAGGAATATAGCAGTAACAAAAGTAGATTTAAACAGGCAATACCTCTAGACTAGCAAAATAAGAGATAAAGGGTTGCCACTTGTGAAAAAATTTGGCTGTGCAACCTCTCAACGTATATTTAATTTTTTCAAGTTTTAAAAAAAACATGACATCTTTAAGCCACCGGGAAACAGTAGGATACTTAACAGACTTCCATTGCAACAATATTAGACGTCTCGCTAATAGGGATGTGAAGGCTATAATATCCTTTTGTGTGGAATCAAGTGTAAGTGAGCGAACAGGAATCCCAAATACAGCAATCAGAGGACAAGGATGAAGAGTTACCCCAAGAACAGTTGACATAATAGCAAAATACCCTGTCCAGAAACCTTGTAGCTCAGGACACAGAAAAAACATGTGGCTAAGGTGACAAGGAGAACCGTGGCATTTATCACATTTATTTTCCACTTCTGGATACAATTCAGAAAGTCTAGACTTAGAGAAATGCACCCTGTGTATGACCTTAAATTGAATAAGTCCAAGACGAGCACAGGAGGTGGAAGATCGTACCCTCGCTATAGCCTGTTCCCAAGACTCCTCATGTATTCGAATTCCCAGTTCTCCTTCCCATGTACACTTAAGCTTAACATTAGAGTGGTTACTAAAAGACAGAATAGCATCATAGAGTTTCAAAATGGTTCCTCTGTGATGAGGAACAAATGATAACGTAGTTTCCCACTGCTGTTCTGGAGGTAAAGAGGGGAAATTTGGGAAACACTTGGCAACAAAATTTCGAATTTGAAAATAGCGAAACAAATGGGTAACAGGGAGATTATAACGAGAAGACAAGTTGGGAAAACTATCGAAAACACCATCCACATATAAATGTTTGAACTGTTTTATACCCTTGTCACCCACACTGAGAATGTCGAGTCCAAAAGTGAAGGGGGAAACAAATGGTTATCGCTTAGAGGACCCGAGGAAGACGGCATTACAAAATTAAAGTGACGTCTAAACTGAAACCAGATTTTGAGTGTGTTAAGAACCACCTGATTATCAGTGTACAGAGAGGATCTTACGGGTAAAGAGGAATAGAGCAAAGCCGGTAAAGAAGAGCCCTTACATGATGATAACTCCAATTTACACCAGGAGGAACCAGAAGATTTTAGCCAGTAGCAAAGTTTATGGATGTGAGCGGCCCAGTAGTAGGCTAAAAAATTAGGTAATGCAAGTCCTCCACTAAATCTGCATCGCTGCAGCAAAGTTTTAGAGACCCTAGGTGGCTTCCCTCCCCAAATGAAAGAACCAATAATCTTGTCCAGTGAAACAAAAAAATGTTTCGGCAAAAATAAGGGAATTGACTGAAATAAAAATAAAAATTTTGGTAAGATGTTCATTTTAACAACGTTAATCTTACCGGTTAAAGAAAGGGGGAGATTACCCCATCTTTGAATATCAGATGTGATCCTTGATATAAGAGGAGACAAATTTGCTGATTTAAGGCCAGCTAGAGAGCAAGTCACGTTAATCCCTAAGTACTTAAAGATGTCGGCGATATCTTTCCTCAGCGAAGCCAGCAACTCGACCTTGAGAGCTTCCATATCAGGATTAGCTTGACATGTGGGGGGCTTTGCAGGAGACGACGGCTCACTCGAGGGTGTGGTCGCGGTTTGCAAACTAGGCTTCAGTTGTGTTTGAATAGTGCTGCGGGTTTTAACATTTTTTGCTGCCATTTTACGCCGGCCCGAGTAAAACTTCTCAACAAGACAATCCACAAACCAAAACAGGACTGGAAATATGGCCAAAATGCGCGAATAAATAACAATTTAATCGAAATCGGCGGGAGCTCCCAGACTCGCGTCCTACTCCATCAAAGCTCAACCGGAAGTCATATCTCACTTATCTTAACTGCACTACTGTATAGCTCTGTGTAAATAATCATTCTGTACATTCGATAATTTTTAACCCTACAACTGTTTACAACTTGCATAGTTCCCATTTCTGTATAGCTGTATATCTCAGATTTCTGTAAAGTTATTTATTTCATATTCTGTATAGTTTTTCATATTTATATCCTGTTCATAGCCTGTACATAGCTTGTACTCACTACAGCCTGTACATACTTATAGTTATAGAATATTCACAACATACTTCATACCGTGTACATTATAACATACCATAATAGACCCATTTCTGTAATATACTCACATATCTATATTATTGCTAATATATATTGTAATATATCTATATCACTAAAGCACTTCTGGATGGATGAAAACTGCATTTCGTTGCCCTGTACCTGTGCATGTGCAATGACAATAAAGTTGAATAAAGTTGAATTCTATTCTATTCTATTCTATTCATATACAGTCTATGGATTGGTGGTCTATTTTTTTTTTTCACCTGTTGTGCAAATCGAGTAAATAATGGATTTTTCAAAGATGCTTGGCTTTGGTTTTGTGTCACATACATTTAGAGGTACTAAATAAGCATGATATTTATTCAAAGGTTTTAACTGGGAAGAATTCTATTCTTTTAATTTGTCCATTTATGATTATATATAAATGTATATAACATAAATTTAACACAGGTTGCTGAAAAGAGTTATTCAAATCAAAGGCTTCCATTTGTATTAAAGACTGTGTGATGCTACTAACCTCTGGCTTGAGTTGTACATTTTAAAACTGGCTGCTGACTTGGTTTTGTGTTCATGGATAGCTGCAGACAGAATCAATGCTGATCCACTTTTTCATCCATGCAGGTCCATGCAGAATATTTTCCAAAGCTGTGGTGTTGTGGGAGGTTTCATAATAAGACTCAACATGCCAAATAACCAAAACCTTCTCATCACAGCACACAGCACTTACTGAAGATTATTACACTGATCAGCCTTCTTTGAGCCTTCTTTACTTTGCAGTTATGACTGCAGTTTGCCTTATTGCTGTGTGGAGCGATTATGGCCTCCCTGCAGGACCCTGTTTAAATGAGAGAGGAAAACAGTTTTTTATTCTCATGGCCTGTAGCCTTGAGAAGAATTAAATGACCTTTGTAGTGCAGGACAAGTTCCATACATAGACCAAAATAAAATTGGCACACCAGCAAGCTACCATCGTAACTAAGATTTATGACCTGCATTGTAAGTGATTTTATTATACCATCATTGCTGCTGCTGTGGTGACCTCCATGGTGACACAAACAACAGTGTTGCCAAAGCGGATGAGTGGGCAATGACACATTTTCCTTTCAAATCAGCAGCTAATTAAAGTCCTATCAAAGCATTGTATGTTTGTATGAGCGTGAAAATTGTGTACCTTATCAAACACTGAAAATACTTGTCGCTTTTTATTTAACAAGCACTGACACATGTATTCCGATGAAGGATTAAGGCCACTTAGGAGAGCCAATGGTTGACAGGCGCTAAAAAATACTCCAGAGGTTGCAATTCTCCACTTAAAGTGCCAAAGAAACACAAATAACAAAGAGTGTGGTGACAATCGTTTTTCCCTCCAACTCCAGGGAACTATCGGCACACCACAGGATGAACATTATATTAGTTATAGTCATTCGTTAAAAGGTTGGCCTCTTGAGGGTAAACTGACTTTAACACATTTTGTTATCTTAACTGAATGACAGTGTGTAATTATGCACAAAACAATGTTCCTGTTAATTTAGGTGTTCGTTATTCATCAGGGAGGGAACAGTTCTGGAAAACTGTGTGGAAGCTTCACTCTGAGATTTCATCACCATCAGTTACAACTGGTTTGGGCAACAGTCGCACTGTGAGCGCTTCCATTGTTTTAGAAATCATTGGACCTGGGAGAAATCCTTTAAGAAACTTGCCCCATTGAGAAATGATAAATAATTATTTGTTTTCATTTTTCAAGAAAAGTTAGTGGTATAAGATGTGCTAGTGGACCTATATAGGTTTAATGTTGTGTTTAATTTATTTGTTTGTTTTTAAATTATTTGCCCTCATTTCTTGGGTGGTTTTGGGCTCATTTAAGTTTGACACCCCTGAAAAGAGAGTTTTACTGGACTCGATGAAGTCCTTCATCGAGTCCAGTAACAGTAAAAGTTAGCAACATCCCCCGAAAACCCGAAGAGGAGAGTCCTGGCCCATAGCCCTGCCAGTGTAGCAGAAATGATGATGGATGATGATGCAGCAGCAGCCGTTCTTCTCTGCGTGAGTAGCTTAATTTTGTTCGTGTGTCATTTACGTTGAGTAGGCTAACCACGTTATTACATTAATGCATGTAAGGTGAACTAGCAAACATCACCATAGCTACATGCGGCTGTCTTCTTGTTTGATAGAGTGAAACCATATATGCCCTATAGCTGCAGAAAAGTCTAAAATTGTTATCTTTTTACAAAAAAACAGCTAAACATGAGAGATTTTAGGTGTTTTCCATTCTTTAAGCACCAGTTCGAGCACCGTTTAAGCACCGGCACTGTTATCACCGTATTCAAATACACCTGATTAACTGATCATCAGTAGGTGTGAGGAACCCCTGTGTAACATCAAGGTAATCTTCAGAGAACGTTCCATAGCAGGTAGTAAATAATACATTTAATAATAACATGTTTAAAAAAAACAAGGCTTCTCTTCTTAGTAGCTACAGACCAATTTCAAAACCACCATTCATTGCTAAAATTTTAGAAAAGGTTGTTGCTAAGCAGCTTATAGCTGTTCTAGATGAATACAGCATTCTGGATCATTTTCAATCTGGCTTTTGTAGAGTTCACCCTTCTGAAACTGCACTTATTAGATTCTGATGAATGTCACTGGATGTGATGCAGGAGAATGCTCTGTCTGCTGATGTTGGACCTGACCTCTGTCTCTTTGATACTGTTACTGGTAAATGGGGAGGTTTGACACAACCTTGGGAGAGTGCAGACCTGTAATTTTCACTTCATGGTTTTCCTCCTTTTATCCTTTTTTAATGAAATTTTTATATTTTGTCTTTTATTACCTTGTATTGTGCCATTTGGTGGTGACTATGACTATAAATATGAGTGATTTGTTACGACTGTTGTCGTAATTTTAATATGTAAATTTGAGTGTGCAGGTGCTCCTCCATGATTGGTGCACCCAGGGTGGATGGATCGTACCGATTGGCTAACGACCGGGAGGCAGCGCATAAGAAGACACCGCCAGGGACTGCCAGGTCATTCATCCTCGGCCCAACCCAACCGGCAGACCGTGTGTTTCACTATGTTGGTTTAATGTAGGGGTGGACCGCCTTTTTGTTTGATTAGTTTTCTCCTGTTTTTGTTAGATAGGGAGGAAAGTAATTGTCGTTTGGTTTAGTTCTTTTGACTAGGTAAGTTGTATTTATTCCTGAGGCTACTTTTTGTTTGTTGTTTTGGCCTTGGGTTCACCCCGAAGTTATAATTCGCTCCCTTCCTTTGTTTAAATTCACTCATTGTAAATAAATCACTGTCACAAAGTATTCATTGTGTGACGTGCTGCTTGGGGTTGGAAGGGGATGGATCACCCTTTATGTTGTGGTCTAGCCGCGCCTAGATGGGCCATAACATATAGTTTGACATACTTGGGCTCATTTCTTTTTTTTTCTTTTTTTTTTATTTGTTTATCAAGAGATTCTAGAAACTTATATACATTGTATTGAATGCATCGTACATGACATATTTTCTCAAACATTTCTTTCCCAATCATTTTAACTTTTTCTTGTTAAACAAAAGAGAAATTAAAATACAAAAAACATCGTACCAACAGAAGAACAGAAAATTGAGGAAACAACATTAAAAATAAAATAAAATAAAAGAATAAAGGGGGAGGGGGTGCTTAAATTCTATGCCTACCTTAAAAAGCAAAAAACAAACAAAAAGAAAAAAGTAAATTTCAAATTATTTTCAATCTAGTCATAGGGTGGGTAAATTGCATTGTACTAAGGAAAAGATTTGAGATATTCCACAAAGGGTGTCCACTTGTGGATAAATTTGGCAGAACTACCTTTCACTGTGAGTGAGATCTTCTCCACCCTCAAGAATGTCCAGACAGTATTAAGCCATTGCAATGCAGATGGAGGCGTGGGAGATTTCCAAAGAAGTAAAATACAGCGTCTAGCAAGAAGGGAGCAAAAGGCCAAGATCTCATTTTGCTGGGGAGTTATATTAAGAGGAGTCTTTGGAACTCCAAAAATGGCAATTAGAGGCTCTTTTTGGATCTGAATTCCAAAACCCCCCGAAAGTACAGAAAAGAAATCACTCCAAAATTTGTTCAAACTCGGACAAGGAAAGGCTTTCACCAAGGATAGCTTGAAACTCAGTTTTAAGTGTAGCAGCAAAGTCCTCGCGGAGAGCCGAAAGCAGCTCCGCTTTGAGCGTGCCGACATCGCTACTGGTGGCGGCCTGGGCCGCAGTCCCCGACTCAGGATGGGTGGGCTCATCAGGAGAAGCCTTCCTGCTGCTGCGGAGTCGGGGCGGTCTGCCTCCCCCCACCGCAGGGAAAAGGGAAACACCACCTGGGTCTGGGTGCAGTTCCCCCCTCCAGGGGCGGGGGCACCTAGACCCGGTTAGTAGAGTACGCTTGGGGAGTGTGATCGTGTGTACAAAGTCTCTTTATGTCTGTCTCCACGTTGGTTGAGTGTGGAGTGAGTGCATATGAGAGCATGAGGGTGGGAATGGATGTTTGTATCTGTGTGTGCCTGTATGTCTGTGTCTATATGTCAGGTTGGGTGTCAGGCGCCACCTCTCTGGGGACATCTCAGGCCCTCCAAGGTTTGGAGGCCTATCTCCCCCTACCACCACTTCCCCTGCCAGTGGCGGACCCCCTCAGACATCGGTGCGTTGGTGGTTCTTTGTGTCCGGGGATGGGCGTCCAGGTACACACCGGCTCACTCCTTGGCGGCCGCTTATCGGGGCCTGGAGCCTGGGGCTCGCTCGGGCCACTTCGGAGGTGGGGTGCCCCCGGCCTCTCGGCCTGGGGCTCGGTCACTCAGGCGCAGCTGGCTGCCGGCGGAGCTCACGGGCGCGTCACTGCAACTCCCCCTGGCTTCTGCTCCGCGGCTGCTGAGTGAGCCCTCATCTGGGACTCTCCTCAGCTCTTTCCGGGACAATGGCGCAGCTGCCCCTCCGTTGGTCTTCCTTGGTCTCTTGTGTTCTGGGGGCCTCTGGATGTCTGGAGTTTTGATCTCCTCCACACCTGCTTCAAGCCCTGGAGGACGGGGCTGTGGCCCCCCCACACCCTCTAGCAGATTATTACATGAAGGAACCTTTTAAAAACAAGCGCGTCCATGCTCACAGGTGTACACACGGGTGATCACACCCACAAACTACACCCTTTTTGGCTCCTACCTCAAAGCACACTGTGTTCTGTTGATCTTATGTGCTGCACAATAATGTTTAACATTTAGTATTTACTGTCATATTCCCATATATCATTGTGATGTTGTTTATTCTATTACTCTTGTTCTCTTCTGCTTGTTTTCTTTTTTCTTTCTCAACAGGTGATCCAGGTGATTGATATATGCATTTTTTTTTCTGCCCGTTCTGTTGGTTTTTGTCTTTTGCCCTTCTCCCCCGTCCCTCTTCTCAGCTGTTTCTCTTTCCCTCTTTCTTTCTCCCCTTCTTTCCCCCAGTCAAGTCTGTCCCGTATTCAGTAAGTGAAAATAAAATAAACAATAAAAGGTGAATCAAATGGACCATTACGGCAAGGCTGGGATGGTCAGTTTGGTAAAGTAAATCCGTTGGGCATCTTTCTTTGCCTTTAGACAACAATTCTGATGGCAAAAGAGCCAAACGGGACAGGCCAAAAAAAAAAAAAAAAGGAGAAGCAGTCCGGAAGTGAGGCCAAATCAAGCTTCCTCATTTAGTCGGCTTTGGTGGCATTTTAGTGACCAAAATGAAAAAGTGTACTATTTCAAAACGAGTTAGATATCGTTTGGGGCCGAGTCAGAAAAAAAGTGCCCAGTAATTTATTAAAAAAAGGTCAACCGTGCAGGAGCTCACCAAAACACTACTCACTCCAAGCCGCCATTAGCCGGAAGTCCACTTGGACTCATTTCTGTTCATTTTTCCAACGTACATTTATTGTGTTTATTGAGTTTGACACTATATTGAACTGCATCATGTTGTTTGCCAGTAGACTAGTTTCCCAGGAAATCTTCCAAGGACGGGACGCCACATGCCTTGGCTAAACTTTCTGGTAAGCAGAATCCTCTGAGACAAAATGTGCTTTTTTTCTATATATTTTGAGAACAAAATTAATCATTAACTGTCAAAGTAAGACACTGGACTTGAGATTATGTCCTTTTATGAGGAAGTTTCTTTCTGTGAGTAAAAAAGAAATGTGTCCCTAAAACTGATGATGCTTATTGTGACGTCAAAGCATACGACTGAGACACTTACTAATGAATTTCTAGTCTTTTCACTCGCAGACACACAGTCAGCCTGTAGATTAAACCAGCGTTCAGTGACGCACACTGAGCTTCTGGTCAGACCAAAACAGCGAATCACAGATGACGCAGCGTATCTACCCACTACACTTTCTGCGCTCTGCGTTTCTACTAGTGTTATGAAAAGGGGACTGATGTGGTTGCCAACTCAAACACCGATGACTTTCCAGGACTTCACGAGCAGAACACAACACACATGGAACTTTTTAGGCCATACAAGTAAAAACGTGGCAGTGCCAACTGATTACAAACTGCATCACTGTGAAACTGTGGAAAGTACTTTGAGACTGATCAAAACTGTCCTTACTTTTCAAAGACAATATCTGGTTAGCCTCAGGATATTATACATAAACCTTTAGGGCCGCAAGTTATCCACATACTAACGATCTTAATGCCTGCATGCTTTCAAAACCTGTGAAGTACTTGATCAAATCAAATTAAAATTTATTTCTATAGCACATAATAATACAACTAAGTTGACCAAAGTGCATCTCAGTCACTCGACAGAATAAATAAGAAACAGCTAAAAGGAGGGCAGTAAACAATATGAACAATATGGGTAAAAAAGAACATAACTAGCCACGAAATAACATGCTAGTTTTAATCAAAAGCCAGACTAAAATAATAAGTTTTAAGACACAATTTAAAAGACTGGATAGACTCGACTATATTGACTACATGACTATATTTGGGGATTACTGTAACAGAACAGTCACAATCCATGGTGTCTTGTATTTACACTGACGCAAAGTGACGGAGATTCCACAACATTATCATACCAAATACTGACATAATAATCATGAGCAGTTTGAAGATGATGACGATAAGACATATTTAACTGCCATGAAACCCCAAACACCACCGTAATGTTTGTTCTGATGTAAGATCGTATAACTCCAATGTTGCAGGAGAGAGTAAATAAGAGGTTTGTTTAGTGTGCTTCTTTTTTAGGAAAGCACAAATGTGAAAATAGAAATACAGCTGATTAGTCTGAAACAGGTGAGCTCAGTCATCGAGCAGGAAGCCACACTAGAAGAAGACCAGCTCATCCTTTACCTGTACTCAAGTAAATGAGCGCAGATCATAACACAAACCAAAATTTATCCTTTATGTCATGTATTTACACGCTGTAGACATCATCGTGAATGTGTCTTTGTGAGTTTCACACCACACCTATTAACAACTGCTGTTTTATTTTGCAGTCATAGCCAGAGACCAATGTTTTCTCACTGGATATGCTTCTTAGAATGAAAGCTGGGTCAGGTTGGGAGAGAGATTGATGTTTGCACTCTCCAAGAATCTAAAAACAGCGGAAGAACAGGAAGAGCTCAACAAGGAGATAACACAGAGCTTGAACCCTGAAGAATAGGAACAATGGCATACGTGTCATCCAGTTTCCGTTTATAGAATTTAAAATAAAAATGTCATTTTCATACTTTTAGCATAAATATCTGGCTCTGTGAATATGGAGACAGACATTTTGCTCAAGTGAGCAGAATGTCACTAACATATTTGGATCGCCAGTCCAAGCCTGGAGAAATCACAATTTTGCAAGTCCGATACTGATATTTTATTTGCAGCCTCTAATGAAATTTTATTTTCCATTTGTGTTATTGTAAGGTTATTGTAGTGTCTACCTTACAATATGAAGCACTATGAGTTGACTGTTGTAGTGAATTGACGCTGTATAAATAAAGCTCAATTAAAGTTAAGTAGGCAGCACAGAGGTTTGCACTGTTGCCTCACAGCAAGAAAATCCTGATTTCAACTCCACCGTCAGGCTGGCTTCTTTCGATGTGGAGTTTGCGTGGCTTCTCTCTGGGTACTCTGGCTTCCTTCCACAGTCCAAAGACATGCTATGCTCCTAAACCCAACCTCCCATGTTAGTTGAGATAGGCGTTAAATGGACACACCCCATGGGTGTGAATGTGAGTGTGAATCGCTGTCTGTGTCTCTGTGTTAGCCCTACAACTGGCGACTTGTCCAGGGCGCACTCTCGTCCTAAGACAGCTGGGATAGGCTTCAGCCCAGTAGTTTTGGTGCAAAAACAAAATGACTGAAAAGAGAAAAATAATATTTTAACTTCAGTTATTTATTTAATAAGTCAGTAACTATTAATCACACATTTTTGGTTTCATACTAAACACAAACTACAATCTCCGGGCTAAACATCCTCTGTCAACCACCTGAGCTTATGTTGAAACTCTTGATATCATATTCATTATATCATTAAATCAATCTTTATATTGTCACTCTTTAGATTCTCCAACTGTAACAAGTCCACGGAGCTTGGAAAGAAAAGCATCTGGACGTCTTTAAGTCCTGAACTCTTCCACAGCAGCATTTTTGATTTCTCTTTGATATTTGGGCTGATTGGGACCTGATCAATGTAAAAACAAAGAATTACCAGATTTTTTTTAACCTAATTTTTGTTTCTAAGAAAAATATGAGCCACATATGAGGATATTTGTTTAAAATTTCGATAGAACAGTAGCAGTATAATGTCCTCATAAGTGGATATCAGACCCTTGTAGAGCAAAATTGAGTATTTTGGTCTAAATAACCCAAAATGTGATGTCCACATATGTGGACGCCAGGTCCTAGGAGGTTTCTTGAAGCAGTTTCATCCGAGAAGCTTCTTCAGTTATAAGAGCAACTGGTGGAGAGTCCCAGATTTAAGCTCTATTGGACCCCCTACTGATCCTAATGTTTAATCACACGAGCCAAGCTGTGAAAACAGGTGTGGGTCACAATCAGCCAAGGTTTCGGGGGAACCCACTGTGACACCTTGCCAAACTTTATTTGCTTTTATTTTTAAGGTAACTTAGCATAAACTATTTATTCATCACCTTTCGGTAACTTTTGCTAAATGTGAATATTATATAAATATTTTAAGTATTTTTTCATAACTACATTGTGACCAATAAAAAGCAGAAGGCAGAGAAGTTTTCTCTGGTAATATTGAGTGTATTTGTCATATTTTAACTGACGTTAACTATAATTAAATTTACAGTCAAAACTGAATTCCTGTTTGATGTCACTACTTTCACTAGCATGCAACAGTAAGGTGGAGTATCCACCCTTATGACTCCCTGCAGCTGACTGATTCGTCTGAGTGGTGACTGCGTACATCTGCTTTGTTCTAGTCATCTGTTGGTCATGTCACCCAGTATTTGCAGTTTTATTACAAGTTTCCTAGTTTTTGTGTCTTAACTACAGAGGTCTGTTAGTAGAGTTACTAATTATCATCACATCGTGAGCAAAGACAAACAAGATGTTTCAAGCATGACCTCCAGCTCAGAGGGAATGCACAAACTGATCCAACTAATATCCCCCAGCAATACTCATCCAACCTTTGACGCTGGCTCAAGCTAAACAACAACTTCCAGCAGAGGAGACCAGGTTGTTAACTTTTGGTTTCCAGTAACTAAGCAGAAATGTGCAGCTCCTTCACGACCTGAAATCACTCTTTGTTTTGCTGTGAGAGAATGAAACTTGAACTTGTTGATAGATTTTATTGCACTGATGACATATTTGATTTCAATGCTTTCAGATTCTTTAAGGCTTTTTTACTTGTCAATGTTAGATTTACCACAGCTGACTTTCTTCTATTGCTATCTGCAAATCATTACAGGGATCTTGCTTCATACCAAATATATAAATATTTATATATAGTGGTGATAGCTCACCGTTAAACACGAAGTTTAATAAGTGGATGGATGATTTTTCGGTGTTGTAATGAAAATGCTGATCTATTTTGTTTCGTTCAAATCCTTTTTTACACTGTGCTATTTTCAAATGTAGACAGTAAGTCTCAAAAGTAATTTTTCAGGAACTAAAAGCATTCACATCTACAACCTTGAAAGTGTCAGTGTTTCAGCACTTCAAGTCAAAATGATGACACAGGCATAAGGATGAACCTGTGACCTGAGCTTCCATTATTTAAATAAGGTCATTTCAGTTTTACCAGTGCGTGTTGTTTGAATAGTGAAGTTTTCTGGCTGGACAGCTTGTACATGTATATATTTGTTTAAAAAAAAAACAACTTTACTTGGGAGTCTTGTCCTTAAAAGATTGGGTGCATCACAAAAGATGAATAGCTGAAAAATAAAAACAAAAACGATCTGTAACTGCCATACTGATAGCTCTTATGCCAAATCCTATTTGCACTTTCATATTTCCTCTTTCTGACTCTTCCCAGTTTTGGTCAATATTTTGACTACATATTAATCCCTTCCTTATGCCAATGAATACAGGTTATAATATTATGCTGTTAATTATCTCACTAAGCATGCTTCTTTAACACTTCCTCAATCCCAGTATAAGCACACAGCTACTTAGAAACTCACACGATCTGAGTCTCCGGTAACCCACTGGCAGACTTCAATAGGAGGAAGTACAATCAGGAACCAGACTGCTTATCAGATCATACATTCATATTCATGTTAAGCTAAAGTTAAGGTTTAGCTTATGCAGAAGTGTAATTGTTGAGAGGCCGTGAGCTGGCAGCTTGTCTTATGACTTCTTATTGTGTGATTTTAGAGTCTATTCAATTCAATTCAATCCAATTTTATTTATATATATTTACAAATCACAACAACAGTTGCCTTAAGGCGCTTTATATTGTACAGTAGATCGTACAATAATAGATACAGAGAAAAACCCTGTCTACAGACATTTATAACCCAATGTGTGTTTTTGTCATGGTCCCCGCACCTCGCCAGCTGACATCAGTCTGGCGCTATGTTTTGTTTTGTTTATTCTCCTCTCTCTCTCTCTGCTCTCTCTCTCTCTCTTTCTCCTGCCGGGACGGAGCTCAGTATGGGCTCCCGCCCCTGGCCAACGCACCTGGGGATGATCAGCACACCTGCCACTGATCACGAGAATTAGAGCCCTAATTAAGATGGTGGACCTGCTCTACTCTTTGCTGGATTGTTGAGCCATCAGCGTCAGTCGCCCTGCTAACCTGTAATTTGAACTCGTGAGTACTTCTGAACCTGGAACCTGACTGTCTCTCTATATGTGTGTAGATCTCCCCTGGACCCATTCCCTGAGCAACTGTGACTGAGCGTGTGCAAGAAGAGTTGTGGTGAAGAGAGGAGCTGTTGTCTGTGTATGGAAAGCCCCCACCCTGGACTCCTTCCCCTGTCACTCCTGGACCCCGGAACCCCGACCCTTTTCCCGAACACCTTTTGTATATATTGCACTTGTGGGAATCACTGTAAATAAATCCACTCTTGTTTGAAGGAACTAGTGGTCTGCGCCTGAGTCCGCTTCACTAGCCTTGACAGAACGATCCAGCCACAACATGGACTCAGCAGACCAGAGCACCGTCGGACTCTGTCCAGAAGAGCGCAGTCCTGGGAACAGCTAAGATACTGCGCAGGACCCTCAAGCTCCCAGGCCTCTGGTAGAGGACCCGAGCTTGAAGGATAAACCACCCGCAGGGGCGTGCTGGGTGTTTTATATATATATATATATATAGAGAGAGAGAGAGATCTTTTTTTTAATTATTTAGACCAATAGGCTGTACCACATCCCTTTGTAACACCATTTTGTTTCCATTGCACAGGGCAGTGAAGCAACCCTGACAGATGACTGTAGTTTGGAGGAAGTCCCTGTAAGTGCATAATTTGGCCTGAATTTGTATCTACTTGTGTACTTCTATGTGTTTCTGACTGCAGTATGATTTGCAGGCAAAGAGGTCGGCAGAGAGGCCTGATACAGAGGTGGGCAGTCTTGTAATTAATTTTACTTCCTATATGACATGTATTGACCGTTAAATGTTGTCTCTACAATTGAAACAGGATGACATTCGTTTGCTCTATAAGAGAAGTCTCCAGCAAAAAATGGAGTATACTAAGCTAAAGAAACAAAAGCTTCTAGGTGAAATCGAACTTCAAGCTCTAATTAGGCAAAAAGTTCAACTAGAAATCGAGTTGCTTCAAAAGGAACTTCAGAGTAAGTAAAAATACACTTTCATACAGAGCACTATTGATGACCTTGCGTGATACAGTATATATAATTTTTTTCCTGGCAAATGATGACTGGCTTTTTTGTTTTGATGAGACAGAAAAAGATGCTCAAATTTCAATGAAAAATGTTTTGTCATGTTTTTAATATTCGAAATTGTGTTGCACAATTCTGTCCCGTGCAGCTCTGCCACTAGGTTGGTCCAAGTGCACTGGCTGGAGGTCATCATCAGGCTGCACCTCCACCACAGGAGTCCTCTCCTTTCTGATGGTGGCAATGTTGTGCAGTACGGCACATGCAACAGTAATGTCACATGCCCTGTCAGGTGCAACCCTCAGACTTTTCAGACACTGAAATCTTCCCTTTATTTGCCCAGAGGTCATTTCAATGCGTGCCCTTGTCCTGGTTAGAGCTGCATTGTAGCGGGTTTGTGGCCCAGGGTTGGGGTCAGGGAACGGTGTCATGAAGTATTGCCTGCATGCATAACCTGTGTAATGTCTTGTCTTGTGTGCATTACTTTCCCTGGAATAGCCTCCCACTGTCGTTCGCTAAACCTAAAAGAGAACTATGGATTTGATCAACTGGGCCCTATTTCAGGAAGCCGGTTTAGTGCAAACTCTGAGTAAGTATACCCTGAGTTAACGAAAACTCTGGGTTTTCGGTTTCACAAAGCGAGTTTAGATTAATTCTGAGTGAGTTACTATGACGACACACTCCGTGAAGCTAACCTGCCCCCTAGCAGGTTTACTTCAACTAACCCTGACGTTCTCCACCTCTTTGTCAGAAACCTGACTGTAGGAAGTGTCAGACATGGCGTGCTCCTTCCTTGAAGAGCCAGTAGATGTTGAAGCCCAAATTCTCCGCAGAGCTCTCCGCCGGGAGAGAGTGATTAGAGCGCGTTTGGACATTTTATCATTTCCTGATGATTTCCTGTGTGAACGTTACAGTTTTTCAGCACAATCTATAATTTATTTGAATAACATCCTCAGGCCTAATATTGCTCATGTGACACATCGCGGACATTCTCTCAGTTCTGTACATATTATTTGTATCGCACTTCGGTTTCTTGCAAACGGGAGCTTTCTGTATAATATTGGTGATGCTGAGCACGTTTCCAAGGCTACCGTCTGTCGGGCAGTCAGGAATGTTACAGTTGCACTGAAACGTCTCGTGTACTCGTTTGTGGTGTTCCCCGGTCATAGACCCACAAGATTTATCAAAGAGGGATGCCACAAAATTGCAGGTATCAGGATGAACGAAATTTAATTCATGATGTGGTGATATTTGAACTACTACTTACATTTTACATTTATTTTCACGGTTCCCAGGCGTGATTGGCTGTATAGATGGCACTCACATTCCAATCATTGCTCCTTCAGTAAATGAAGGAGACTATGTGAACAGGAAGTCTTTCCACAGCATTAATGTACAGGTACATAGTTCCCTGTAGCATTTCAAACTAACAAATTATTTCATTATAGTAATGGATGCTAATTTGTGTTCTCTGCACTGTGAAGATCATATGTGATGCTGCCAACATTATCACAAATGTGGAAGCCAACTGCTCAGCCTCTGTGAGTGGTGGTGGTGGAGGACCCCCACCTGTTTTTCGGGCCTCCGCTTTTTTTCTGTTGGCTATAACAGGTCACATTTGAGCATACAGAGTAAGCAAATATGTACTTGTAATGTGCTCAGATAATTTCAATAAGTGCTTACAGAGGGGAAGTTAATGTAGCCTCTAACTGCAATCGATTTACATCGGACAAACAGACCAAGCACTATGGCTCATAATACAATTACACCACCTGTTTGGACTATATTTTTATATTTCATTTTTACTTGCTGCCAGGCACGTTTGGGGCCTGTTGGGTTGCACCTGCGCTCACATCACATCACAAAATAAAATGTATGAAATAAAAAATAAAATAAAATATAATAAAATAACGTGTTAAATGGGTGGAAATCCCTAGATCGATGTTTAAATTAACACTCACGCATTGACTCTGTCGGCTATGTTTTGCCGTGCATGCTCCCTTTCTTTTACAGCTGAGGCTGTGTTACTTTTTTCCGCGGAATTTGCATGTTATCAGCATATGCTGCCATCAGAATTTCGGCCTCAAGCGCTGTAAAATACATTGACCGCGCCTTCTTTCCCTCCGTCTCCATGGTGACTCGCTTAATCTGTGCTCCACTAATCAGGGCTTTATGTATCCTCGTGCGCGCGCTTCACTTGGGGTTAAAGCAACTCCGCGTTGACTGAACTAATTGTTATCAGCCTTTCTGAAACCGAATATTCCGAGTTGGACAGTTCGGGGTTACTCAACCCTGAGTATCGTTTTTCACTCTGAGTTTTCTAAACCGGCTTCCTGAAATAGGGCCCTGATCTCTGAATGCTATTGACACCCTTTTCTCAACGAGAAGTCTGGGCTCGGGAGAGCCTGAGTGCCCTGGAGGGACTTTCCCTGCCGGATACACAATGGACGGGTGGCAGAACTGGAGGATCATGTGCCTGGCGGGACTGTCGATCGAGGACGCTGAAGATATCTATCTATTCGGAACCATGATAACAGGGTTCATGCTGATCGGAGTTGGCTTAGCCCTGGTTTATCGGAGAAATAAGAGAGCGGAACCGGCTGTTCAAATTCCCCCAAGGCTGCCCGCTGGAATCGAAATGGAACGAGGCGCAACCTCTCACAACGAACGTAATATGGTCAACACCTTGGAGACGCTTACAGCTGCTGTGAAGGCTCAAAACAACACCATTGAGCGTATGAGGGGAAATATCAGAGAGAGGCCTGCTCAAAATGAGACCCTTGAGCGACAGTTGGAAAACATCGCGGAACGGATCACTGCAGTTGTGAGGTCTCAGAATCAAAAGAATGATAACACCATGGAACAGAAGTTTGATACCATCATGGGGAGGCTCGCGACTCTCCAACGGGAGATCGAGAGGCCAGTGTCAGAGTGTTAAAGAGCAGCCTGGAAAATTCTCCTGGGCTGCTCGCATGAAAATTAACAAAATCAACATGAACATTGCGGACCCCCATAACGCGCCAGCTGCAGGCCCAAGGCTGGAGCCGAACAATCACTCCCTGATAACGACTGTGTTACGGCTATTCTTCCCATCCCATGCAAGGACACCTGGATTGGCTGGAGGACTGTTTACTTAGCCTGGCAGGGCGAAGGACACTGTCTCAGCTGAACTATGGACACGCACACACACACACTTACACTGATAAGCACTCACTCATCCCCCCTCCCTTTCCAACGCCTTCGATGCTTGTTTCCTGCGAGGGAACACGGCGGGCTGTGTGCCGCGCTGGAATGGTAGCGCTGTGCAGGGCGGCTGCTGTGTTTCTTCGGATTACTCCTCACCCCCCACCCACCCCTGTGGCTTGTCATGTCTTCACAAAGTTGTGCTGTGGACATTTATGTGCTTTTTTGTGCAAAGGAGTTTTTTGTTTCCTGTTCTCATGCTGTCCTACCATGGAAGCACAGCATGAGTAGGGGTCTCTTTTTTCCTCTTGTACTTTCCCCACTGTAGTGTACATTTCAATGTTTTTTCTCTGATTCTACCAATCTCCGACCTGTATCCCCATGTAATGTTTGTGCTATATGTGTAAGGTCGGGGGGGGTCCCATTTCACTGCAGGGCAACCTGCATGTGACGAATAAAGCTTTGATTGATTGATTAATGGAGAAATGCTGTTATGTAAGGCCCAAAATAAGTATGAAATATCAAAATAAGTCTCTTTTTCTTACCACGCTCAAATAATGTGCATAACCCTGACTCTCTGAAAATTCTTGAGTCATGCACTGATCCGGGCCATTTAGCTTCCACATTTGTGATATGGCACATAGAGTCACACACCATCTAAGAGATTTCATTATGTGAACACACTCCTTTTCATTATATATTACCATCTAAAATATTAGTATTACTCACCTGCACATTTATACTGTGAACCCCCTTTCGATTGACAAAATCCCCTTCATTGGGGCCCCGGGGGGGGGCCTCGATCGCAATGTGTGTGCAGTCTATGGTACCAATCACATTAGGGAAGCCTGTGGACAATCGAGTTATAGTTACAGACATAGGTCATGATTGCATCACATTTATTATCGAATTTAATGTACCTGCAATAGAAAAAAAGCCCTGTTTGACAACCTGTGGTCTTAAGTGGCTTGGAAAAACCACAAACACACCCAGGAAATGCTTGAGTGCCAGCTATACTTTGCGAATGGAACGGCAGACAGCACTTTTGCCAATGTTCTCTGCGTCTCCAACAGCGTACAGAAACGTGCCACTCGCAAAGAAACGCAAGGCAATGCACACAGTTTGTGCAGTTGTTAATGCCCGACTACGGTGAGTGGAACTCTTAACATAGGGATCCAACAAGTTGGTTACCGTATTTTCACAACCATAAGGCGCACTTAAGTCTTAGATTTTCTTCAAAAAGTACGGTGCGCCCTATAGCGCAGTGCGCCCTGTGTGTTGTAATGAGGACGTAGTAGAGAACACCATGAGAACGCTAAAGGGTGAAGTGTGTGCGTTGACTTTATCGCACATACCTGTATAAAAGAACAGGTATGTGCATTATGCAGGACATCGTTGTTTTAACAACCCTGAAAATGGCAAAGAGACACGCTTACGAAGCACAGTTTAAACTGAAGGCCATCAGCTACGCGGAGGAACATGGAAATCGAGCAGCGGTGAGAGAATTTAAGATTAACGAATCGATGGTTCGCAAATGGAGGAAGCTAGAAAACAAGCTCCGGCAGGTCAAGAAAACGCAGCTGAGTTTCCGCGGACATAAGGCGAGGTGGCCCGAGTTGGAGGAAAGACTCGAGCGGTGGATCATCGAGCAAAGAACGAGCGGGAGAAGCGTTTCGACGGTCACCATTCGGCTAAAAGCAGTTTCACTTTCACTTTTTATGAAACGGTGCCATTTTTCCATCCGGACCAGGACTACGGTAGTGCAGCAACTTCCAGCGGATTATAAGGAAAAACTGGCCATCTTCCGCTCCTACTGCAGCAAACACATCGGCGACAAACACATCCAGCGATGGATGACCGATGGAGACCACAGTTTCACCAAGAGTGGAAGGCAGCGCCCGGCGAGTTACGCCACAATTTGCCAATGGATTGTAGATGCTTGGGCTAACATGTCTGCTGGCACTGTTGTTGGAGCTTTCGCAAAAGCCGGCATCATTTCCGAGGAGCCGCACGGCACGGAAAGTGACTCTGACAGTGAAGAAAGTGAACCTGGCATGTTTGATGGAGATTTAGCGCAGCTGTTCAATTCAGACACAGAGGATGAGGACTTCGATGGGTTTGATTGATGATAAAAATGTGAGTACCAAACTTTGTTTTGCTCCTGCTTTATTTTTAAATACGCACACTTGTATGCTTGTGTGTTGTTGATGATGACGATTACTGGTAATAAAAATGTGAGTAAGGTACCGAACTCAGGTTTGCTCCCGCTTTATTTTTAAATACACATACGGTACTTGTATGCGCCCTATGATCCAGTGCGCCTTATGTGTGTGTTAAATACAGTAAGGGCACACATAACTGAGACTGCGCCTTTTAGCACAGTGCGTCTTATGGTCGTGAAAATACGGTAAGTAAATAATACCCTCACGGGAAAATCGATATCTCTCAATGAGCACACTGTCGCACTGAGCTAAAGGATCCTGTCTATCCCGCAATATACGCTGAATTCTGAAAACTCTCCTTATCAATCTTGCACCTTCCGCAATGGGTTGCTCGCGTACAAACGGACAGGACATGGCTGCGACAGACTTCCCAAATCCACCTTCGCTTTTATAGCCGTGGTCTGATTACACGAAGTAATTTACTATTACTACTCTAAAATATGAATTACATCTGAAATAATCAAATACATGAAATAGAATGATTAATAGTACATTTCCCTTTTTTTAGGAAATGACCTGTATGTATCTGTATGAAATCAATAAAAGAATCAAGTACTGCATTATCTTTAGTTACATTGATAATATTTCTTTATGGAAAAACAGTGGTAAAATATCGCTGTTGCTTTCGTATAAATGAAGCGGACATACCTGAGTGGCCGCGATCTAATCTTGTTTACATAAAGTGAGCCTGCTCCCAAGCAGGTTTACGCTTACGGATCTGTTGCTATGACAGCAAGTCCCGGATGAGCTTCAGAGAACCGAATGATCCAAGATCACGCGAAATCGTCAACAATCAAATCCAAGGTTCAAGGTTCTTTATTTGTCACATGCATAGTTATACAAGTATAACACACAGTGAAATGTAGCCTGACACGCTCCTCGACATGTGCAAAAATTGGGGGGGGGGTGTAGAGGAAGAACATTATATATATATATATATATATATATATATATATATATATATATATATATATATGTGTGTGTGTATATATATATATGTAATGTATGTTTGCACTGATTGCCGATCACGCTTCAACTGAGTCGTCCTCGGTCAGAAGGAATGGTACTCCACAGTGATGTAGTTCAAATAACTTTACTAAGGAGGTGGCAGATGACATCAACAGGATGTACAGCGTTGGTAGGGAGGCATTACAGTATTCACATGCAGGTAAAGGGGGCGTGAGTGTGTATATGGGTGTGTGTGGTCATCTGTAAACAGAAAAACAAACATTTGTATTAACCACTATGGATAGCAGTGTACCCCTTCTACAGTACTGTGGGTTTCCAGCGTAATGTTATACAATCTGCCATAACCTCATGGCCACTAGATGGCACCCTAAGACCATAAATGCATTTCTGGCTCGGATATACATTGGCAAACCAGACCTCTGCAGATTACAACGCTTCAGAGAATAAACATAGTAAATAGTTACATCCACCTACAACCACAATGCTTGACAGTAAGTCATATATGGAATGAAATCTGGGCTGAACACAAGCCTGCCTGTAGTAGGTCAAAAAACATATCTTAGCGATAGCAACGGGACTAGCCTCTTACGTAGCAAATTACACAGATAAAGTCAAACAAGCATCACTCTCATCTTACAATACTCACATGGTAAGCACGCACACAGTATTAACTCACACAGGAATGCAAGTAAATACGTTATCCTCCGACACACCTCCCATCTGTGCAGAACTGCACTGAACACGTTCCCAACCGGAAGTACAGATACCGAGGTGCATCATGGGTAACGTAGTATAAACAGTTACAATGAACAAGCGGACTTTTAACAGCCGCCCCTGTATTTGTAGGCAAATACACTCCCGCTAGAGTCCTTCTATTTTGAAACAGTGTCATGTGAGTCCTCAGGAACTTCGGGAAGTTCTACCAGCTTAGTTACCGGGCGAACATAGGTACTGTCTTTAACTTTGACCTCGGCAGCTCGAACAACGCCATCAATCCCTGGGAAAACTTTGACAATGGTACCCACAGGCCAAAGGCCTCTAGGCAAGTTACAGTCCACAATCATAACAGCTTGTCCCACAGCCATGTTGTCAGTGGACTTCCTCCATTTCTGTCGGAGTTGCAGTCCTGGGAGGTAGTTCTGTATGAACCGCTTCCAGAAGTGGTCGCTGATGACCTGACTGTGCCTCCATCTTCTGTTCGAAAGAGTGCCTGAGGGGCCGTAAACTGCCTGGGGTAGTGCCGAATCATGCCGCCCCATCAAGAAAAGATTTGGTGTGATGGGATCTGGGTCAGCTATGTCAGCCGATGCATAGCCGAGCGGCTTTGAGTTCAAAATGCCCTCAACCTCTATGAGAGCAGTGAGTAGGACTTCTTCCGCCACAACTTGGTCCTTCAGGACTACTTGCAGAGCTGACTTCACTGCTCTGATTTCCCTTTCCCATGCTCCTCCGAAATGAGGAGAGTGTGGGGGATTGAAGCAGAAGTTGATAGTCTGCTTGGCCAGTTGCTGCTTGAGGTCCGGCTCCATGTTTTCAAACACCGTTTGGAGTTCTCTGTGCCCACCTCTGAAATTGGTCCCTCGATCAGACCACATCTCGTATGGCTTTCCTCGGCGTGCAATAAATCTGCGTAATGACATAAGGAAGGAATCTGTGTCAAGACTAGGGAGGAGATCAAGGTGCACGCATCTGGTTGTAAGACACTTGTAGATAATTCCCCAGCGTTTCTCTCTTCTACGACCTATCTTTATCGTGTATGGCCCAAAACAGTCTACACCCGTTGACCAGAACGGCGGCTTATAGAGTCTCAGCCGTGATGTGCCACTGGCGCCGGTGAGGTCGGCTGCCGTCACGACTGCTCCGACCACTTTTTCTTTGTCTTTGTTTTTTAAGTTAGTTTTCAGCGTTTCTAAATCGGCAAAATCATCACCATTGGGTACATTAGGTATGACAGTGACACTCTTGTTTCTATTGGTATACAATGTACTCACAATTCGAAGTTTTTAACTCCGGATCCGAGCTGGCCGAGTGAGATCTCGAGGGAGAACAAAGGGAAGCGGCGGCGGCCTAGAGGGAAGCGAGCCGGCGTCAGGAACAGGCTGAGAGCTCGTGCACACCGCACACCTCTGCCTAGCATCCTGCTCGCCAACGTCCAGTCACTGGAGAACAAGCTTGACGACCTCAGGGCCAGGATAAAGTTCCAGAGAGACATTCGGGACTGCAATCTCCTCTGCTTCACCGAGACATGGCTGAACCCAGCGGTGCCGGACCACGCCATCCAGCCGGCCGAGTTCTTCTCGGTTCACCGCATGGACAGGACACGGGACTCGGGGAAGTCAAGGGGAGGCGGCGTGTGTTTAATGGTGAACAACAACTGGTGCAACAGTGCGAACGTTGTTCCTCTCACACGCTCCTGCACACCAAATCTGGAACTACTGTCCATCATGTGTCGTCCTTTTATCTACCTCGGGAATTTACATCGGTCATTGTAAGTGCCGTTTATATTCCACCACAAGCGGACACGGTCACCGCCTTATGCGAGCTGCATGAGGCACTCACACAGCACCAGACACAACACCGGGACGCTGCGCTTATTGTGACGGGGGACTTTAATAGCGCCAACCTCAAACGCGCAGCGCCGAACTTTTATCAACACATCACCTGCCCCACCAGGGGTGAAAGGACACTGGACCACTGCTACACTACGGTCAAGGACGGCTACAAGGCACAATCCCGCCCCCCGTTTGGCAAATCTGATCACGCCGCCATCTTCCTCATCCCAAAATACAAACAAAGGCTGAAACAGGAAGTTCCGGTTCAGAGGAAGGTCGCGCGCTGGACGGATCAATCGGTGGCCGCGTTACAGGACGCACTCGATGACGCAGACTGGGGCATGTTCAGAAACAGCTCCGACGATGACGTCAACGTGTTTACGGAAGCGGTTGTGGGATTCATCGGGAAACTAGCGGATGATACCGTGGAGACAAAGACTATCACAACGTTTCCCAACCAGAAGCCGTGGGTGGATAAAACCATCCGCGACGCTCTGAGATCCCGCACCGCTGCCTACAACACGGGACTCATGACGGGGGACATGGACCCGTACAAAGCCGCGTCATATAACGTGCGGAGGGCGGTGAAAGAGGCGAAGCAGCGCTACGGGAGGAAACTAGAGTCACAACTCCAACAGAGTGACTCTAGGAGCCTGTGGCGGGGACTAAGGACAATAACGGACTATAAAGCACCAACAACCGGTATGACGAACGCGGCCGTGACTCTGGCAGACGAGCTGAACACTTTCTATGCTCGCTTCGAGGCTGCAGCTAAGGTCTCCAACAATGCTAGTGTTAGCGGCGCTAACGGCTGCAGACAGGAAGATACTGCCAGCACCGGAAACGTGCTCGTCATCTCCGAGCATGAAGTAAGGAGAGCCTTCAAGAGAGTGAACACCAGGAAAGCAGCAGGACCAGACGGCATCCCAGGTCGTATCCTAAGAGACTGCGCATACCAGCTAGCTCCTGTGTTCACTGAGATATTCAACATCTCTTTATCTCAGTCGGTGATCCCCACATGCTTCAAAGAGTCCATCATTGTTCCTGTCCCGAAGAAACCCCACCCTGCTTCTCTCAATGACTATCGCCCTGTAGCCCTCACCTCAGTAGTGATGAAGTGCTTTGAACGCCTGGTCAGAGACTTCATCATTTCTTCACTACCAGACACACTGGACCCACTACAGTTCGCTTACCGTCCAAATCGTTCCACAGACGATGCCATCTCTCATCTCCTCCACACATCACTCACTCACTTGGACACTAGAAGGGGGAATTATGTTAAAATGCTCTTCATAGACTACAGCTCTGCATTTAACACCATAATTCCCTCCACACTCACCACCAAGCTGGAGCATCTGGGACTCAGCTCATCTATGTGTCAGTGGATCTCCAACTTCCTAACTGGCAGACCACAGGCAGTAAGGATGGGCGGACATGTCTCAGCCTCCACCACTCTCAGCACTGGAGCCCCCCAGGGGTGTGTTCTGAGCCCCCTGCTGTACTCTTTGTACACATATGACTGTGTGGCCACTACCAGCTCCACCACCATCATCAAGTTTGCTGACGACACCGTCGTGGTGGGCCTGATCGCTGATAACAACGAGACGGCCTACCTGAAGGAGATTAGGAATCTGGAGAACTGGTGCCAGAGGAACAACCTCCTTCTAAACGTCAGTAAGACAAAGGAGCTGATAGTGGACTTCAGCACTAAGCAGGAGAGGAACTACCAGACCCCCGTCATCAACGAGTGCCCAGTGGAGAGAGTGGACAGCTTCAAATACCTCGGAGTTCACATCACGCAGGACCTGTCATGGTCCTGTCACATCAACACCGTGGTGAAAAAGGCCCGACAGCGTCTCTACCACCTCAGACGCTTGAGAGACTTCCAACTGCCCTCCAAGGTGCTCAGGAACTTTTACTCGTGCACCATAGAGAGCATCCTGGCGGGAAACATCTTAACCTGGTTCGGGAACAGCACCATGCAGGACAGACGAGCTCTACAGAGGGTTGTGCGGTCAGCTGAGCGCACCATCCGCTCCGAGCTCCCTGACCTGCACTCAATCTACAGCAGGCGGTGCCGGACCAAGGCCAGGAAGATCGTGAAGGACCTCAGCCATCCCAACAACAGACTGTTCTCTCTGTTGAGGTCAGGAAAGCGATTCCGCTCCCTGAAGACCAACACAGAGAGACTGAGGAGGAGCTTCTTCCCGCAGGCGATACGGTCTCTCAATCACACCACCACACAGTACTGACCCACACATACAGTTCTTACACACACACTGGACTTTCTGGACTTTGGTTTTGCACAACACTGGTCACTATATTCTTCATTTCCGGTTAATACTTGTACAGCTGCTGTGTATATATTTATTTATATTTAGATTTCTTCATACATTCTTATATAGTTCTATATTGTGTATTGTGTATTTTGTTGTACAGTTATTTTATTTTCAACTTTAATTTATATATTTATCTTTATCTTATTCTTCCCAGTTAAATTTACCCTTCATTCTAATTTGTGTTGTACAGTTATTTCATTTTTAACCTTAATTTATATTCTATTCCTTCCTAGTTAAATTTACCCTTTTTAATTTTTCATATTTATTTCCTATCTTATTCATAGCCTTTTCCTTTTTTGTTTTCTTTAGGTCACGAGCAGTTGTCCAAGCATTTCACTACATATCGTACTGTGTATGACTGTGTACGTGACAAATAAAATTTGAATTTGAATTTGAATGAAGGTAAGTCAGCCATTTTGGGTGTAGAAGGTGAGGCGCGCCATCTCCTACAGTCCACACACTGGTGCTGATGCTTCTTAATGGCTTGACGTCCTCTGAGAATCCAATAGGTGCGCCGTATTTCCGCAAACAGCCTCTCTGCACCTGGATGAAGGAGCTGGCCATCATAAGTTTTTATGATGAGCTTGGTCAGGGGATGTTCAGCTGCTAATACGATGGGATGAATACTGTCTGGATCTAAGTCGGCAGCTCGACGGAGGCGGCCTCCGACTCTGAGGAGACCGGTAAGACTGTCATATTCAGGGGACAGCACGCTAAGACGGCTGTCTGAGCGGACTGGGTGCCCGATCTGGAGGGCTCGGGCCTCCTCTGGGAAGCTGTCAGTCTGAGCCGAGCGAAGCAGCATGGTCTTGGTTTCTAGTTGCTCCACTGCTGTAATAGGAGCGTCAGCCGCCCCGTGTTGGGTCTGGTATGTAGCAGCAATCAGCTCATCTAGCGTGGCATACTGTGTTGGATCCGGTAAGGTCGGGGATGCAGAAGCGTGCCCACAGAATGCAGTCTTCCTCAGCTCTGCCTCACTGCATGCCGGGAACTCTGTTGGAAACTTAGGCCAAGTGTCAGCGGTTTGTGACAGAAAGGGTGGACCATGTGACCAACGATTGCGGACAGTTAGGTCAGCGAGATGTTTCCCTCTGGTGATGTCATCAGCGGGATTGAGGTCAGAGGTCACATACCGCCACTGTTCAGGAGATGTCAGCTCCTGTATTTCACAGATTCTAGTCCCCACGAATACCTTATAGCGACAGGAACTAGACTGGATCCACTGCAGCACCGTTGTAGAGTCTGTCCACAGGTAGATCGATTGCAGGAGAATGGTGAGCTCTGTCTGGAGTAATTTGGCCAATTGGGCTCCTGTGAGTGCTGCGCAAAGCTCCAGCCGGGGCATTGACACCTGTTTGCGTGGGGCCACTTTGGAGCGAGCCATCAGGAATGATGTGGCGATGGGCAGTTGCTGCTCGATTACTCGGAGATAAGCCACAGCCCCATACGCCTTTTCTGATGCGTCACAGAATATGTGAGCCTCGTATGTCACATTGCTGGAGTTGTGAGAAGGAGCGTAGCAGCGGGGAATGGTGACATGCTGAAGGTGTGACAGTTCGCCTTCCCACTCAAGCCAGGACTGAAGTAGATTCCCTTCGATGGGCTCATCCCATCCTCTCTCTGTGCTCCACAGGGCCTGTACAATCAGCTTGGCCCTTGTAGTGTAGGGACAAATATAACCTAAGGGGTCATACTGGGTACCTTGTACACGTTGCGCAGCGTGACCGTGGAGTAGGTTATAGGGCGGTGCTTATATCCCAGGACATCTGTCGGGCAGTGCCAGCTGAGTCCTAATGTTGACTCTTGTGGGTCGAGACTTTTGAAGTTCAGCCAAAGCTCGCAGCTCTCTGATCTAGCTGAAGCGGGCAGGTGAGCAACTACTTCGGGCACGTTGCTCGCCCACTGACGTATCTCGAATCCTCCTTGAATGAGTAAATCTCTCATTCGGTCGATGAGCTGCTTTGCCTCTTCTGGGTTGGACAGGGACTGTAAACAGTTATCCACATAGAAGGCTGTGTGGACAGAGTCACAGATGTCCTTGTGGGTGTCTTCGTGCTCCCTTGCATGTCTCTGTAGGGCGAAAATAGCACAACAGGGGCTACATGTCGTTCCGAAGGGCAAAACTCTCCACTCATATACGTCTGGGGGCCGGTCAGTTTCACAATCCCTCCACAGAAACCGTAGCAGAGGACAATCCTCTGGGAGCAGCCGAATCTGGTGAAACATGGCTTTGATATCTCCACTCACAGCTACAGGGTGTTGGCGGAAGCGGAGTAATACCCCCAGCAGAGTGGGCCCCAAGGGAGGTCCTGGTAAGAGGTAGTGGTTCAGGACGGCCCCCTGAAACTCAAACGAACAGTTGAAGACCACCCTAGCCTTATTATTGTGATGTACCATGTGGTGGGGTACATACCATGACTCGGAAGAACTATGTGTCTCATCTGGGCTCAGCTTAACAACATAACCAGAATCTACTAACTTGTGGATCTCCTGGCTGTATGTGAGGGTCAGATCAGGATTCTTGGCCAGCTTACGTTCGGTGGATCTGAGGAGGCCTTTTACTGCTTCAGGAGAGACACACATCCGTGGAAAGTCCCTTCTTCTCAGCAGCGGAGTGGCGTATCTCTCGACACCGTCTACTGGGACTCTGATGGTCTTTGTCTCCAACATAGCTACCGCCTCTCTGTCCTCCTTTGACCGTGTGACCTCCTTCTCTGTCCTGTAGGGGGGAGCATCTAGTTGCCACAAACGCTTCACATCTTGATGCAGGGCCTCTGCAGGAGAAAGGCACATGTTCAGGCACTGCAGGTCCCCCTCAGATGTAGGCATACTACTGGCCGGCCCCTGGATGGCCCATCCGAGCTTGGTGCAGATAGCTACTGGCCCTTTGGACGACCCCCGAAGGACGGGGCGGACAGGGGTGATGAGATGAGCGTTATCTGAGCCAATCAGCACCAAAGGTTGGATCTGGTTAAATCCCTCAATCTGGACTTTCTGTAAGTGAAGATACTTCTTCTTTAGCTGTTCAGCTGGACATGACTGAGTAGCTAGGCTCAGTTGTTGGGCTGTGAAGGCATGTGTTACTTTGTACCTCACTTTGGGCTTAGCCCTTGGTGACACCTGAAATGAGACAAAGCCTCCCTTCATCTGGATTACATCTCGACGGATAGTTCTCAGTGAGAGTGTTGCTTCCTCCTGTTCCAAACCTAGAGATGTAACTGCCGCTGGAAGCACAACAGTCTTCTCTGAGCCGTCATCGAGCACAGCAAATGTATCCAGTGATTTGCTCCCATGATGTAGTTGGATTGGTACTACCTTAAGCATAACACGACCTGAGTGACTTGAATAGTCTAGGTAGACCATACTAGTACTCACAGTTAGTATGTTAGGGTCCCGCTTCTTGGCCTCAACCAGGTCATGGAGCACCGACAAATGCTGGTCACCACAGGTGCTGCACGGCTTCTTCAGAGTACACTGCTCTGGAGAATGTTTACGGCCACAGCGCCAGCATTTGGCCTTCTCGGTAATCCAGGTAGCCATAGCTTTGAGGTCTAGCCTTTTGAATCCATCACAGCCATTCAGATAATGCTCTGACCCTTCGCAGTATGGACAATAAGGTTTGAACTTCTGTTTCTTCTTAGGATGGACTGTCGGATCTGGAGCTGTAGATTCTCCCTCCTGGTTTAGCTTGGCTTGGGCTGGATTTGGGCCGTAGTAGATGGAAGCAGATCTGTTGTGTGGCTTGAGCCCTGCTGAGGCTTTGAGTAGGTTCTTCTCTGGACGTGGCTTGTCCGGGGGCATTTGAGAGGCTTGTCTGGATAGCTGAAGGACTTGGGATTTCCGTTCGAGCCATTCTGAGAAGTCGTACATATTGTATGTTCGGCTGCTGCCACTGCGGATGATCCCCCGGGTGATACAGTACTCGATGAAGTTGTCCCTGTAGTTCAGAGGGAGCTTGGTAAGCAGTCTGTCCACATGTGAACCACAATGAAGCTCACTGGCTGCTACTTCATCCATGGTACTGAGAAGCCCAACCAGGCTGGACACCGACAGGGAGAGGTCTTCAATAGCTTGAGAATCACCGGCTCTAATAGGGGGGCAGTTTAATATAGTGCTAAGCTCACTTTGGACTAACTGCCTTGGTTGTCCATACCTCTGCTCTAGCGCCCTCATTGCACTAGTGTAGGGAGTGCGGTCGTGAATGTAGCGCTTGGCTACCTGTAGGGCGCTGGGATGCTCTAGATGATCTAGTAGGACCTGATACTTGTAATCTTCTCCCAGATGAGAATATGGCCCTAAGGTGCTGTCCAGCCCTTTCTTTAATAAGGCGAAGTCACTCTCTCTCCCCGACCGGAAGATCACCAGCTTAGGCTTTGGAATGCCATATGAAGACGCCACCATCATCTCCATCAGGTTTGGTAGAGGCGTTCCTGCTGGGTAAATTGTGGCAGCCTGTGGATTATGGTGTTCGGCAGAGGAAGATGATGAATAGTTACATCCTGAGGGATAAGGAACATAGTATTTGCCAGCTGGATCGGGCAAAGCTTCAGGATGCAGTATGGTGGGCACAGGGTGATGAGCTTCTGCCCACTGTGATGGCTGGGGCACAGGCGCTGGTGGACCTGAAGGTGGCTGCAAGTACACAGGGTTAGCTGGATGTCTGACTTGGACGACAGGAGCAGCGGGATGTGACATCTGCTGCAGACTCATTGGGTCCACAGCCCGTGATAGCTGGTGCACTGAAAGATGAGCATGTTGTAGTGGCTGATCAGCTGGGGATGCAGAATGTAATAGCTGCACCTGGCCTGGCCTGTTTATCAGGGGCTGATGTTCCGATCGCTGATATGAGAAGGGTTCAGCAGTGCATCGTCCAGGTCTCCTGAGTGGCGTCGATGCGGCTACATAAGTGGCAGGGTGCAGCACTGGCTGAATGTGAAGGCTCACTTTACGGGGAGGTGATGGAGCAGGTGTTTCTGCTGGCGTTGGCATGTTTGCAGGTGTTGTGGTGCCCTGCTTTGAGGGACTTACTAGCACAGTTAGTGGCTCTGTGGTATCATGTAACACCTCATTGCTAGGTTGTAGTGGTGCAACTTCTGTTATGGAGGAAATACGTTGGGGTTGTTCTAACGCTCCTGTTTCTGGGGGAAGAGGACTGCCAGGTTTAGAAGCTTGCTCCAAACGCTCCACCCGCTTTAGTAATGTCCCACGAGTTTCCTCCATAGACACTTGCAGATGAGTCATGTGTTGGAGGACACTGCTCCAAACTGATTCCATCTTCTGCCATCTCTCATCCTCTTCATAGTCGGAGCTGCTTGAACTACTTGGAGCTCTAGATGGCTCGGGTGGCTCAGTTAGGTTGTGCTCATAGTCCACCAGATGTCCCGGAAGTTTCTTCTCCCGCGCTGGACGGGGGCTATTCGATGCACCTCTATCCTGAGGGTTTGCCATCTCATTAACTCAGCCAAGGCGAACTCCGGCTCGAAGGACCACTTGTAATGTATGTTTGCACTGATTGCCGATCACGCTTCAACTGAGTCGTCCTCGGTCAGAAGGAATGGTACTCCACAGTGATGTAGTTCAAATAACTTTACTAAGGAGGTGGCAGATGACATCAACAGGATGTACAGCGTTGGTAGGGAGGCATTACAGTATCCACATGCAGGTAAAGGGGGCGTGAGTGTGTATATGGGTGTGTGTGGTCATCTGTAAACAGAAAAACAAACATTTGTATTAACCACTATGGATAGCAGTGTACCCCTTCTACAGTACTGTGGGTTTCCAGCGTAATGTTATACAATCTGCCATAACCTCATGGCCACTAGATGGCACCCTAAGACCATAAATGAATTTCTGGCTCGGATATACATTGGCAAACCAGACCTCTGCAGATTACAACGCTTCAGAGAATAAACATAGTAAATAGTTACATCCACCTACAACCACAATGCTTGACAGTAAGTCATATATGGAATGAAATCTGGGCTGAACACAAGCCTGCCTGTAGTAGGTCAAAAAACATATCTTAGCGATAGCAACGGGACTAGCCTCTTACGTAGCAAATTACACAGATAAAGTCAAACAAGCATCACTCTCATCTTACAATACTCACATGGTAAGCACGCACACAGTATTAATTCACACAGGAATGCAAGTAAATACGTTATCCTCCGACACACCTCCCATCTGTGCAGAACTGCACTGAACACGTTCCCAACCGGAAGTACAGATACCGAGGTGCATCATGGGTAACGTAGTATAAACAGTTACAATGAACAAGCGGACTTTTAACAATATATATATATATATATATATATATATATATATATATATATATATATATATATATATATATAGTATATACTAGAGATGGACCGATCCGATATTACGTATCGGTATCGGTCCGATACTGACCTAAATTACTGGATCGGATATCGGAGAAAAATAAAAAATGTAATCCGATCCATTAAATATCACGAAAGCAGCTCACAAAACTTGCGACACGCCGTAACTCACCTCAGAACGTTAGCACGTCAGAGCAGTATGCATCACGTGATAGAGCGGCTGTGGCATGCAGGACCGGTCGGTGGTCTGGATAGTATTTGGAGCTTCGCTAGCAACCCGGCATTTCATCTCCGACAAAGTTATCCCGAGAGAAGTAAAGCAAGTGTGTAAGTCCATCTCTGAATGTTTGTAAAGCATTCCTGCATTAAGCTTAACAAGCGACTGCCTCTTCTTGCTGCTACTTCAATCATGAAACTGCTTAACGATCAGCTGATCGGCTTTTCTGTCGGGAGTCCGTGTCTCTAGTTTGCTTTTGGCCCACTTTGCACCAGAAAGAGGAAACCAGCGGATAAACAACAGCAGCACGTTTAAGCTTGATAAGCTGTTGTTAGAATTTATTTAATATTACTTTCTACTCCAGGATCTTTTTCTACGTAGCTGACGCTGGTAACTGTGCAGGGGCGGATCTAGCAAAGTTTAGCCAGGGGGGCCGATAGGGCATGAACAGGGAAAAGGGGCACAAAGACATACTTTTCTTTCTTATTCTCATTTAAAATGTCTAGCTTTTAATAAATAATTATCTGACACCCAAAGTTTTAATTTGATGCAAAATGAATAGAAGTCCATTACTGTATATAGTGACTATTAAGTCTAATATATATATACTGTATATACCCTAGTAAGCTATAGTACTTTTTCCTTTGGGAAGGTACCATCTGTGCAGTCTGCAATTTTGTTGAAGAAAGATGTTGAATCTATTTAATATTTCTTGAAAAATAATTGATTTCTCTGCATTTTTTTTCACACTGCATCAAATTAAGGTTGATTACGTCGATTAAGCATCATGAGGTGGAGCGTGAGGGGTGGTTCCCTATTTTTTATTTATTTATTTTTGTTGTTGCTGGGAGTTGGAACCCTATTAGTTAGGTTGCTTAATATTTATGCTAAGTACTCTTTAAAATACCAGAATAGGGAGGATGGTGTAGGTTTAAGTTTATTAGATTGATCAGTATTGCTGAACTATGAAATATTTTTTTTTGCATACAGGTATAACAGAATAGCTTTAGTGTAGTTGTTGTTTTAAACTTGAGTATGAACTTATACAAAATGCAGCAAGATATTTAAAAAACAGCTTTGTTGATTAAAAAACACTATATCGGATTCATATCGGTATCGGCAGATATCCAAATTTATGATATCGGTATCGGACATAAAAAAGTGGTATCGTGCCATCTCTAGTCAGGTCTGAGGAGATGTGGACACCAAGATACTTGAAGGACTGCACCCTCTCCACTGGAGCTCCATTGATGATAATGGGCTTGTAGTCTCTGCCCAGCTAACTTACTTAGCGAGGTACGAAGAACGGACCCCTGTTCCTCGGGTGGGGGTGACTGGTGTCCAGCCACCTCCCGTGCCCGTCCCAGCGCCCAGGATGAGAGCGGCCAGGATCCCACCTGACCTCCTTAGAGGCTCAGCTGATGCTCTCCAGCCATTCTCCTCACACACTGGAGGTTCGGAAGAGCTAGCCTGTCCACCTACAAGTCTATCACTTTATCCACCTCATCCTTCTCCCAACCCAGCTTTTCAGGCACTAGCGCAATCCCTGGTTAAATTAGCAGACCTATTCCCAGCTCAAACACCCAGTTTATTATCTCAGGCTGCAGCACTGTCACCATCTCTAGCCCAACCATCAGCTCAGCCATTAGCCTCACCCACAGTAGCCCAGTCACCTGTAGCCCAGTCAGTTCAGTCTTCTCCAGACCAACTCCTCTCCTCGTCCACGTCTGATTTGGTGTCAGTGGCCACCTTCCAGGCCACTGACGGGACTTCGTTGCTAGCGGGGTCGACCTCCGGACCTGCTCACTCGCCGCCACTGCCTTACACGTGGTCGGCCACCGGACCTGCTCGGTAACCTCAGCCGCTGGTCACGCGGACGCCCTCCTGAACTGTTTCATTTTGGACAGAAAAGAAGAGAGAGAACTAATGTTTAACGATCCACATTTCACTGTTTTACTCTTTGGTTCAGATGTGGATACTGTATTGTTCTTTCTTTATTATTTTTTATGTTTAAGTTGTTTGTTGCTGGGTTTTAGTTTGTTTTTTGTCTGTTTGGGTGTCACGGTCTGTGTTGGCAGACCGTGGGGATGTGGGGGAAGGAGGATCCAGTCGCAGTACTCTGCAATGCAAACATCCCGGTGCATTTCAGACCCAGCAACACGCTCAGACAAAAACTGGTTCACCCAAAAGACAAAACGCCAAAACACAAACTTAACAATGTGGTGTATGCTGTACAGTGCAGCGAGGAATGCACAGACCTCTACATTGGAGAGACCAAACAGCCACTTCACAAGCGCATGGCACAACACAGAAGAGCCACCTCCACAGGACAAGACTCAGCAGTCCATCTGCATCTTAAGGATAAAGGACACTCTTTTGAGGATGCCAATGTTCACATTTTGGACAGAGAGGACAGATGGTTTGAAAGAGGAGTGAAAGAAGCCATCTATGTCCACTGTGAGCGACCATCTTTGAACAGAGGCGGGGTTTACAACACCAACTCTCTGCTATCTATAATTCAGTTTTGAGATCCTTCCCAGACGCCTTAACGCCCACTCACATCCTGGGCCATCTGACCTCAGGAATTCACATGATAAGGTGGGGCCAGGTTTCACAATGAGCTCACCCGAAACTCTGGCTGATTGGGACCCACGCCCAGTTTCCCACCTTGGCTCAGGCGATTAGAGGATCATCAGGGGGTCCTTTTGTCCCTCTGTGGGGGGTTTCTCCCACTAGGTTTATATCTGGGACTCTCCACCATTTGACCTTAGAACTGAAGAAGCTTCTCGGATGAGAGGTGAAACATCTTCAAGCAACTTAAAGAAGTCCAGACGCTTTTCTTTGCAAGCTCCTTTGAATGCAAACAGTGCTCTTTATTTACAGTGAAAACTGTACACACAATAATACATCCCCGTGTGCTCCCGACTTCCACTCCGTGTCTTCTCCCAGTGTTTGTGCTCGTGTGTCCGCTCCCTTGTGCCCTCTGTGTCTGCTGCAACCTAGCAGGGCCGTGCAGAGACATTTAAAGGGGCGGGTGCTCAAAGTTAAAAAGGGGCACATTGAACCAGGCTGAATAACAACAACACACATTCATCAAGAATCTAATATGGAATCGCATCGCGGGCGACCGTGGCTCAGGGGGTTGGGAAGCGTATCTGTAACCGGAAGGTCGCCGGTTCGATCCCTGGGCTCTCTGTCCTGGTCGTTGTGTCCTTGGGCAAGACACTTTACCCTACTTGCCTACTGGTGCTGGCCAGAGGGGCCGATGGCGTGAAATGGCAGCCTCGCTTCTGTCAGTCTGCCCCAGGGCAGCTGTGGCTACAACCGTAGCTTGCCTCCACCAGTGTATGAATGCGAGAGTGAATGAATAGTGGCATTGTAAAGCGCTTTGGGTGCCTTGAAAAGCGCTATATAAATCCAATCCATTATTACTATATCACTGTTGTGAGGTGGCGACAAGGCAAAGCAAACGTAGCCTATGTTTTACCTGATGGGTACAATGTTGCTGTTGAGGGGTTGCTGCTGATAGTGCTAGAGGGCAGGGCTGTGTTGATCTGAGACTGTAGACAGTAAAAAGTCCATAAGAGAGATGGTAGCTGATTAAACAAGTATCATGAGATAATAACAAAATGCAAAGATTGGTGACAGCGCTTGGATGTCTTGCCTGTGAATCACTCTTTGCTTCTCTTCTTCCTTCCATCCCATCATTTCATATATCACTCTCCACTTGCTGTCTGTCTGAGAACAAGGCACAACTTGCTATTGCAATAAACTATAATCTAATTATCCACACCTAACAACTCCTGCACTTAATCTATAATAAAATGATGACAGAAAAATGTTATAGCCCTGCCTTTAGTAGCCTCACGCAGCTCCTGCTGTTTCCTCCTCATGTCCTTACCAGCCATGTCTGGATAATGTTATATCATGAGTAATAATTTTAAAAAAAAAATCCATATACATAAAACACACACATGCACACACACACAGTGACATTTTAGACCTTCTTCAGAATACTGTATATACTATGGGCATCACGGTGCTGATCCAGAATCCTTACATTATTATTTATTACTAGAGCTACAATAATAAAGCAATGAGGAGGGGGAAGTAATAAATATGAAATAATGTATTTATGATTATTCCATTTGTTTCATTATCCACTCTGTGCAGGGCAAAGCTTATTACATTTTTAAACTGTAGAGATACAATAATATTACTGCTGTAAAATCCAAATTTTGTCTTATTTAAAATATAAATCTAATATAATCTGCTTCTTAATGTATGTTCTTTAAAATACAGCGTGTTTTTTTAAAATATTATAATAATGCATAATTATGTGGACATGCATATTAGATCGTTTTTTAGTGAAATATAATCCCTCCAGAAAGGCAGGAAAAGCCCGGAAACTTACTTTAAAACTAAATATGTTCCCTAAAACGGTGACAGAGCTACAGACCCATGACAGCCTTACACAGGTAGCCAGCAGCTGTGACCAGCACTACTTGTGCAGTTAATAAAAGGACAGGTAATGTTTGTCGCGCTGTTGCACACACAGCACGCTCATTTGCTTCAGTTCGTCAGTTGCCACAAGACAACGTGTACGTAATAAGCTAATACTCCTGGGTGCTACACACTACAGTGTACGCTGTACGCCTACTTACTGGTTTTGTCGCATCAGTCTGTGTCTCTGAGTTAACTTGTGTTTCTCCTACAGCTCCGGACTGCAAAAAATGCGCGTGCTCTTTGTGAGCTCGTTCCCGGCTCGTAACCAGCGCGTTCTGCCGTCAAGGGCGATCATTGGTTAAATGTGATCATGTGACTGATGCAGGCGAGATCCTTTTATTTAGCAAAACTATGATTAATAGTTAAATATTATTGTTGAGGGGCACAGACAGGACTCCGCATGCCCACACACATAAAAAAAATAAAATTTTGGGCACCCATCAGAAAAGGGGCGGGTGCTCAAGCCCCTCCAGCCCCCTGCACGTGCCTGCCCTCTAGTTCCAGCAATCCTCCTGGGAAAAACAGAGGCAGCCGTTAGTACCCTCAACTACACAGGTAGGCTCACACAAACAGACCAGCTGGAGAACTGACGGGAAGTCTCACGAAATGATCCCACGCCGGTGGGAGCTCCAAGACTCTCCTATGTAGCTCCCCCGACGAGCCCTGATCAGCAGCAGGTGTGTGGCAGGAGCTTCGGGTGTGGCCAGTCCCCTAGCAGGACCACACCCACCAGGCCTGCAGGTGCTTGACATCCATCTTACAGCCAAACATATATACACACACCCACACACATACCTGCCTATACAGAAATGTGGACACAGAACAGCAGCACAGTGTAATAATATAACTCAAAACTGCTCAGGGACCCTGACATTGGGAGCTGACACAGTCTCTATGGAGTTGAGGTTTTTGAAAAGAGTGAAGGGCTCTGCATGTTTCCCATTGAACTGTAATATTTATATGTAATATATACATACAAAACTTTGGTGAGCACAGGATCCGTAGGAATCCTCGTGAAACAACCTGCTCCATAGATATGAATTCTAGATGCACTGCATTTATGGGAAAACGTGAATTAGTTCAAGACCTTCTTATCCACCAACTCCACCACATACACACACCCACACAAATGCAAATCCCTCCAGAGCAGTAACAGGCACATCTAGAGCCAAACACAGGGTTCCCAGTGAAGCCTGCTGTCCTGAAATGCGAACAATGGAGATTCTCAGCAGTAACTCTGTGCAGCTGCACTCCTGCCCTCTGAGTTTTCTTACATAGGTTGTTGCACATATGTATAAATATTAGCATGGGACCTAAAACTATATGGTCAAGTTGGGCTACATAGGAAGGGCATATTTATTTTCAAAAGAGCAATGGAAATCAGTTTAACTTCACACTTGGAATCAGTGTGAGGCTTTAAAAAAAAAAGCTGTTTTTTCACATCGTGGATCATATTTTATATTTGGAATCAACACACAAGTCAAGTTCAGCATTATACTATCCCAAAACCAACATCACCTGACCCTGACTGCAGGACACTCCTGCAAAAATAAGATACTGGCTGCTCTTTGTCTTAATGAAAAGAAACGAGGTGATCTTTCTTTTTTAAAATTCTCTGAGTCTGTAATCTTTTTGATTTGCAGATTTCCACTTTCTTCCATTCGTTCTTATGTTGCTCCAGCAAGCAGAATAAAAACAAACTGTGCTGCTGTCTGCAGAACAAAAGGTGTGTAGGCAGCCAGCAGATCAGTCTGTGTTTTCACAACTGCATGTAGAACACGGAAAGTACAGTGTGTGTGTGTGCGTGTGTGTGTGTGTGTGTGTGTTCCTGTCTAGCTATCTTTGTGAGGACCGAAATCTGCATTCTACTATACTTGTGAGAACCAACAATCGTTGTGAGGACACACACGCTGGTCCTCACAAGTTTGAAGGCCTTTTTGAGGCTCAAAATGTGGTTTTAGTGTCAGGGTTTAGGTTAGGGTAAGGGGCTAGGGCAGACCTTCCCAAAGACCTTCCCGCCCCCTAGGGGGGGCGCAGAGCCATTGCAGGGGAGGCGCAGTATGAAAGGGGGGGGGGGGGGGGGTGTAAAAAACAACGCTTGGACACTGCTTGCACGGGGCGGCCACAGAAACGCAAAGCAGGAGATGAAGCATCACTGAATATGTTTCCAAACCAACTTCATTCTAAGCCAAAGACTAGAAAATATGGTGAAGCATATCTTCCCTTTGGCTTCACCTGCACAGGTGCTGAGGTAGGTCTCCCTGCAGAATTGGTTTTCCCTTCGTCGGGAGCAGCGCTGGGCTCTTCAAGGACAAACAGGATCCCACATTCTTGATTTTTAGTTCACAAACACTTGTTGTAATGACTAACTACTCCTGACATTTTGGAGATGTTTGCTCTTTATACAGTAAAGTTACAGCAGGATACAAATAACATCAGGCTGATCCTGCCACGATTTGTTCCCTCGGTTCAAATCACGGACAAACAGCTGTTTATGTTTTTAAACCCATTTTGCACAGAGAGGCATTTTTTGAAAAATGTATTGATAGCAATGTTGAATATTATTACACAGGAAAAAACAACTACATGTAAAATAATGACACCGTGATGCCTCTGCCTTTGTAAATGGATGGACAGTAACTGTGTGTGTATATGTAAGCGTGTAAAACCTGCAGATAGTCAGATTAACAGTATTTTGTCTCTATCTGCCATTCTGCAATTCATCTCATGTAAGCAATAACATGGCGCACAGCGTGACGTGAAAAAAGGCACATAACTTTGACGTTGCCTGAGGAACTCTGTATTCCTCGTCCACACGTAAACGCAAAAAAGGAGTTTAAAAAAATCTCAGTTTTCGGTGATTTGAAACGCCGTTTACGTGGACGAAACAGCTGCTTTTTCAAAAATACTCGTGTAGGTGTGGACGTAGCGTAAAAGAGTTAGTTTATATTCTTACTACCTGTCATTTATTGCAGATTACTTGTATTTGCTTAATTGTTTACTAAATGTTTGAGGTGTGAAATGAACCGCAATGGAGCAAATTATGGGTGTGTGTGGTTGGAGGGTGTGTTTATGCGTGTGCGTGTGCGCGGGGGGCATGAACATTTTTCTTGTAAAACAAAAGGGGGCCTAGCAAAAAAAGTTTGGGAACCACTGGGCTAGGGAAACCATTATGTCAATGAAGGTCCTCACTAAGATAGCTGAACGGGGTTGTGTGTGTGTGTGTGTGTGGGGTAAGACTAAGAGAAAGAGACTGAGAAAGGGAGATGTACCTTTATAGCATCCAGGGAGTTTGTTCTTGTTTCTGGGTTCACAGGAAGTTCAGAATATTTCTGTCAGAGCTCCAAGATGGCCTCCTTGGGGGGCAATCTTATTTACTGCAGAAGCAGTGAGAACAGAGTAGAGGTGTTCCTGTGCATTCCTCCATGTATCCCATCTGTAAGTGGGCAGCAGCAGTCTAGGTGGGAGCAGGAACAGCAAAGAGGAAATGCTGGTGTTTGTGTGCTTTAATGAGCCACAGGGGAGGCTAGGTTTGTGGAGTTGAGAACACAATACAACTTTCCCTGCAGTCAATCTGTCAAGATCAAGGTTTTTGAAAACAGATACAAAAGACACAGAATGGCTGTCCTGTTTTCAAAGAAGTACTTTGTCAACACAATTCAGTAGCATATCCTTAAACTGCTGTTTAAACTGCGCCATGCTCAGACTTTGCATTTCTAAGGGATTTCCCAAATAAGACTATTTTTGTCACGGCTGCCGAGGCGAGCCGTGTGGATTTAGAAGGAGGACCCAAGATGCAGGCAGTGGATAAGATGCCGGTGAGTTTATTTATACAGGAGTGAGAAGGCAAGAGGGAAGACAAAACTAAAGACCTGAACTGGGAAAGCTAAATGACAAACCTGAGATGATACAAAAAGGGATGAGAGGCAGAGAGACGAGCAGGACACCAAGTAACACAGACAAACCGGCAACAGGCAGGAAAACACACAGGGCTTATATACACAGGGTAGTAACGGGGGAATCGGCAACAGGAGGGAGACACAGCTGGGAGAGATCAGGGCTAACGAGACAGGGGGAACAAAGCTGCACATACTAACATCAGACAGGAACAAGAACCTTCAAAGTAAAACAGGAAACAAAACACACTTACTAAGACACAGACTAGACAGAGACAGACTTGACACTGACCAAAGGCTACTAAATGATAATCATAATCACAACAGTATCAGATCATAAATCATAATATAGAAAAACACCAAGATAACTGAAACACCAAGTACCAGAGAAACATAAAGGAAAATCCATGATGCAAAAGTACCAAAACATAATGAACTCAAAATACTGGGTCCAACGGACCCAGAACCGTGACAATTTTAGCTTTAGTTAGATTTAGCGATAGTTTGTTCCTGTTAAACCATTTTTTAATTCTGCACATTTCTGAAGTAATTGTATCCAGCAGCTCCTTTAGATTTCCCCCAGAACAAAAAATATTTGTGTCGTCTGCAAATAATACTAATTTTAATATATCAGATGCCTTACAAATATCATTTATATAAATAATAAATAATTTTGGACCCAGTACAGAGCCTCGTGGAACACCACAAGCAATGTCCAATCATGATGAGGAATGGACACCCAGCTTCACAAATTGTTTCCTGTCACTTAAATGATTTTTCACTCAGTGCAGTACAACCCCCCTTATCCCATATCATTCCAGTTTGCATGCAGTTCTACAGGGTATGTAGAATTAAGTCAAGCTTAGTAAGATAGTTAGAAACTGGTGCTATAAAATGTATTTTGTGCATTTAAACAATTTAAATGAAGAAAATATGCTAGCTTTTGTCGCTAGCAACAAAGCGTTAATGCAAACTGTTAATAGCCTCTAACTATATCAGTGTTACAGATCACATTCAAGCTGTTAGTGATGAAAGAAACCCCAAGTAAACTGCTCAGGCTGGCATTAGTGCCCCTCTATTGTATCATTCTTTGTGAAATTTGACATGTAGTCAAATTCCACATGGGATAGTCATGGGTATGTATTCAGTGTATGTTGTATTCTTTATACTTGTGCCAAATAATTGCATATTAATTGTCTAACTTTAAAAAACTTTTGTAAAAGTCAATATTTATTTATACAATACAAATTTGTTTAATAATGGACAAAAAATTATCTGATATATTGTTATGAGCAGCATGGCGTCTGAAAACTGTCCAAAGAAAGATTCGTTGTGAATCTCCAACACCATCTAATAGGTTGACAGACAGTTCTTTGGGTGGCCCAAATCTCCAAAGGACTGTGAATGTTATACACCAGCTTGATGGGGATGCTTGCAAGGAGACCATGTCTTTGCTCAACCATACTACAGACAACTCTGTGATTTTCCAGAAGATGAAGAAGACCTTTCAGCACCATCAGAGGCTTGTTAATGACCCAAGCAGAAGCGTTGGCATCCTATCCACTTTTCCAAGATTCTTGGATACAAAAGAACTGGTAAGTTAGAATTTATTTTTTAAAATGGTTGGGAATTTGGAGCTAGCAGTTGTTTCAAATACAATTTTCTTTGTGTCCTCGGGATTCCCATATGCTTGTTTGCCATTCACCTAGGGACCATTTGTGATCCGAGGACACCACAAGGGTTACAGGTGAAGCAAGACTTCACTCTCCTGTTCGATGACGACACATCCTCCAGGTTGCTTCAGAAATGGAATACATTCTTCAGGGCAAATGTCATAAAAGAGGCTAAGAAGCTCACTTCAACACCAGAGTTGCTTCCTTTGGTGTTGTCAGCAGAAGGTCATCCAGAAAATCATCAAGACGATTCTACAAGTGAACTTGTTTGGAGTTTTTTTGTATATTAAATGTTAAAGCTGCATTCAGGGGCAAATATTAATTTGTTTCTGTGTTTTCTAACATTTAAATTCATACAATTAAGACTAATTAAATCTTTGTCCACTTTTCTAGTTTTGCTCTTAGAATATAATATCAAGTCAAACAAACCATCTGTTTTTGTTTGTATGTTCATCCTGAACTAATAATCCTATAGAGTTTTTTCTTCTTGTGAAAAGAAAAATTGATCTACTTTTTGATAACTTTCAACAATAGATCGACGACTCATAAGCAGTGGCGGAAATCCCCCCTAATATTGGTATGATCCGAGCTCAGGCACTAAGCGACTGAGCGAGAGGGCGGGGCAGCTGCTACCTGTTGGAGAAACGGAGCCAGGCAGAGAAAGGAGAGCGGAAGTTCGACCAGGTACCAAAGCAAATCATTCGTACTGTACAAATAATGTAAATATGACGGTGAATCACAAAAGATTGATGTCAAACTGATCACTTGACCCATATTACGTTACTTGCTCTTCGAGTGAATCAACAAATGGTGAAATGAAAAGTCGAACAACAACAATGCTGTTTCTTTAGAGAGTCTTAGCATACATGTGTGTTTATTTCATATTTTCAGTTGTTTCTCTCCACGGCTAAATAAATCGGTTTCAGTAATGCACTGATATACAAGAATGGACATAAGGAGCTTCTTTCAAAGAAAAAACTCTGGTAGATGTTATTTTATATATTATGCTTTGTATGTTGTTCAGTATATTTCTATGCAAAACAAGAGGGATTTCAATACACAGCAGTATATTCACAGTTTAAACCAGATATTTACATACACTTTGTGGAAAACACAAGAACATGTACAACATCAATTTAGAGTAAACTTGTTTTGTTTTGGATAAATAAATATTGAAATATCTTTTGAATTAGTTAAATGTCAGAATAAAGAGAGACAGAGCTTCTATTTTAATCACTTTCATCAAATGTAGGAGTACATGTACACTAAGTTTATTGTTAATTAATAAGAAAACTGCAGACGATTCCGTTCTGAGCTGAAGAAGCTGATAGGTTAGTAGAGTCCATGTGAGTAAATTGGTGGCACAGCTGTGGATGCATATAAGGCAAAACACAGAGTTTCTGTGACATGGGAACATCCAGAGATGTCAACAAAACAGCAGAAAAAGAACTGTGGAGCTCCATAAGTGTGGCTCAGTTTGAATACAATTTGGTGCAATTTACAATTAAGAAATACAGACAGTTTCTCTCTTTACTCTTAAAGTTAACAAATATGTTTTTTATATTTATCTAAAAAATAAACATTTAGTCTGATTTGATGTTACAATTTAAAAAAGTGTTTTTATCTGAAGAGTTTGTAACTATCTGGTTTCAACTGTGTATTTGATGATGTTGGTGTTTGACTTGAGAGAGAGAGAGGAACTGAGACAGAGAGAGAGGAGCAGAGAGAGAGAGAGAGAGGAGCAGAGAGAGAGAGAGAGAGGAGCAGAGAGAGAGAGAGAGAGAGAGAGGAACAGAGAGAGGGAGAGAGAGGAACTGAGAGAGAGAGAGAGAGAGAGGAGCAGAGAGAGAGAGAGAGAGAGAGGAACAGAGAGAGAGAGAGAGAGAACTGAGAGAGAGAGAGGAGCAGAGAGAGAGAGAGGAACAGAGAGAGAGAGAGAGGAACTGAGAGAGAGAGAGAGGAGCAGAGAGAGAGAGAGGAACAGAGAGAGAGAGAGAGGAACAGAGAGAGAGAGAGAGGAACAGAGAGAGAGAGAGAGAGAGAGGAGCAGAGAGAGAGAGAGGAGCAGAGAGAGAGAGGAACAGAGAGAGAGAGAGAGGAACAGAGAGAGAGAGAGAGAGGAACTGAGAGAGAGAGAGGAGCAGAGAGAGAGAGAGAGAGGAACAGAGAGAGAGAGAGAGAGGAGCAGAGAGAGAGAGAGGAACAGAGAGAGAGAGAGAGAGAGGAACAGAGAGAGGGAGAGAGAGAGAGAGAGGAACAGAGAGAGAGAGAGAGAGGAGCAGAGAGAGAGAGAGGAACAGAGAGAGAGAGAGAGAGAGGAGCAGAGAGAGGGAGAGAGGAACTGAGAGAGAGAGAGAGGAGCAGAGAGAGAGAGAGAGAGAGGAACTGAGAGAGAGAGAGGAGCAGAGAGAGAGAGAGAGAGAGGAGCAGAGAGAGGGAGAGAGGAACTGAGAGAGAGAGAGAGGAGCAGAGAGAGAGAGAGAGAGAGGAACTGAGAGAGAGAGAGAGGAGCAGAGAGAGAGAGAGGAACAGAGAGAGAGAGAGGAACAGAGAGAGAGAGAGAGGAACAGAGAGAGAGAGAGAGAGAGAGGAGCAGAGAGAGAGAGAGGAACAGAGAGAGAGAGAGAGGAACAGAGAGAGAGAGAGAGAGAGAGGAGCAGAGAGAGAGAGAGGAACAGAGAGAGAGAGAGAGGAACAGAGAGAGAGAGAGAGAGAGAGAGAGGAGCAGAGAGAGAGAGAGAGAGGGGGGAACAGAGAGAGAGAGAGGGGAACAGAGAGAGAGAGAGAGGAACAGAGAGAGAGAGAGAGAGGAACAGAGAGAGGGAGAGAGAGGAGCAGAGAGAGAGAGAGAGAGGAGCAGAGAGAGAGAGAGAGAGGAACAGAGAGAGAGAGAGAGGAGCAGAGAGAGAGAGGAACAGAGAGAGAGAGAGAGGAACTGAGAGAGAGAGAGAGGAGCAGAGAGAGAGAGGGGAACAGAGAGAGAGAGAGAGGAACAGAGAGAGAGAGAGAGAGGAGCAGAGAGAGAGAGAGGGGAACAGAGAGAGAGAGAGAGAGGAACAGAGAGAGAGGGAGAGAGAGGAGCAGAGAGAGAGAGGAGCAGAGAGAGAGAGAGAGAGAGAGGAACAGAGAGAGAGAGAGAGGAACAGAGAGAGAGAGAGAGAGAGAGGAGCAGAGAGAGAGAGAGAGGAACAGAGAGAGAGAGAGAGGAGCAGAGAGAGAGAGAGA